>NW_021620993.1:7936948-7970568 GCF_004785775.1 Grammomys surdaster | reverse complement strand
AAGGAAGGAAGGAAGGAAGGAAGGAAGGAAGGAAGGAAGGAAGGAAGGAAGGAAGGGCAGCCAACCATGAAAATACATGCTAGAGGCCCTGGTTCAAGTCCCCAGCAATGGAAACAAAGAAAAAAAAGAGCAAAGCCTGGCATCTGAGAGACTGGGCCAGTCTTAGCACCAATAGAAGGCTAAAGAGATGGCTCAGTGGTGGTTAGGAGTGCATGCTGGGCTGGAGTTTGGTTCCCAGCGCCCATGTTAGGTGCTCACAGCTGCCTGCCACTCCAGCTTCCAGAGAATATGATTGTCTCTTCTATATTCTGTGGGCTTACACACACACACACACACACACACACACACACACACACAGAGAGAGAGACAGAGAGAGAGAGAGAGAGATGCACACACACTTTAGAATAAATAAGTCTTAACCAGGCAAAATGATGCACACCTTTAATCCCAGCACTTGCGAAGCAGAGTAAGGAATATCTCTGAGAGTTTGTCATCAGCCTGGTTTACATAGCTAGTTCTAGGGCAACCAGGGCTACATAGTGAGACCCTGTCTCAAAATGGAAACAAAAACAAAAAACCCAAACAATGACAAAAATAATCCACAAAGCCAGGCAGTGGTGGCACATGCCTTTAATCCCAGCACTTGGGAGGCAGAGGCAGGCGGATTTCTGAGTTCGAGGCCAGCCTGGTCTACAGAGTGAGTTCCAGGACAGCCAGGGCTATACAGAGAAACCCTGTCTCGAAAAAACAAAAACAAAAACAAAAACAAAAACAAACAAACAAAAAAACCCAACAATTCTCAAAACCAAAAACACCCTGGAAAATTCCAGAGTGCTATGCACCGCTCCTCCCAATCCATATGTGTAGGTAAACATACAGGAAAGCCTGGACAGAAGCAAACGTCTACTGAAGGGCAGTGAAGAATGAGTGAGCTTCACCAAAACTGCTTAGAACCAGAGATGGTTCTGATTTGGCACTTTCTATTTTGAGTTATGTTCATCTGCATAAAGAGATATCTTGGAGGGCCTGGGAAGATGTATAGCTGGCAAAAATCATTGCTACTCAAGCATAAACATGAATTCAATTTTCCTAACACCACATTAAAAACAAAAGCTAGCTGGAGGGTACATTTGTAATTCTAGTTCTGGGTAGGCAGAGGCGGGTGGACTCCCGGAGCGCAGTGGCCAGCTTAGTCGAGTGAGTTTCAGGTTTAATAAGAGACCCTGCCTCAAAAAGTAAGATGTGTGAAGCTGGGCATGGTGGCGCACACCTTTAATCCCAGGACTCAGAGGCAGAGGCAGGGGATCTCTCATTCCAAGGTCAGCCTAGTCTACAGAGTGAGTTCCAGGACAGCCAGAGCTATACAGAAAAACCCTGTCTTAAAAAATCAAAATAACAGAAAGCAATCAAAGAAGACACCTCATGTTGACCTTGGACTCCACATGCAAATATGCACATATACACATGTTCATACTCATATGAACATGTGCAAACACATGAAATCTCTTGGTAACAGAGAAAATCTAAACATGAAATTCATTTATTATATACCTAAAATACACTGCCAGAAAGAATTTTATATGCTATTTGTATTACATCAATGTTTTGACTATGACTTTTCACACAACGTCAGCTGTGGAATTTTCCACTTGTGGCATCATGTTGATATTCAAAAAGTTTCAGATTTTAGATCATCTTTAATTTCAGATTTTGGATTGAGGATCTCAACCTGTGTTCTACATTTCCAGAGTCCAGTCCTCTAAGCCTATCTGGGGAGGGGTACAGAAAGAAATATTTCTCTAAATTAGTCGGTTTCACAACAGGTGTATTTCACATATACTATTTAATAGGGAAGGGGACAATGAATTGGCTCTAAATCAGGTTTGGGGTTTTGTGCCCTCCTCTTTTTTTTTTTCCTAAGCAGTGCTGGGATTTGCCTAGGGCTTCCAGCATTCCAGGCAAGAATTCTCCACTGAGCTATGCACCTGCTCACAGTTTAAAGTTTACAAAGTGCATGTGACTATAGCCCTAGGGGATGAAAACCAAACCAAGCTAACAAAAAAACATAAAAAATCTAATCAGGACAGGGACCAGGAAGGAAAGGTATGGACCTCAGTATCTGGTTTATTGGTTGGTTGGTTGGTTGGTTGGTTGGTTGCTTGCTTGCTTGCTTGCTTGCTTGCTTTAGAGTTGCTTGCTTTCCTCACTATGTATTCCTGACTGTCCTGGAACTCACTCTGTAAACCAAGCTACCTCACCTCATTGAGATCTACCTGCCTCTGTCTCCCCAGTGCTGGGATTAAAGGCATGTGCCACCAAGCACAGCTGGACCCCTCAGGGCTGAGCTTTGACACTGACTTCAGACAAGCCAGAAATCCCCTGGGAGTGTCTCTCATCTATAAACTGGAGAGAAGCTGCAAAGAAGTCTGGCTGGACCCTGGGGAACCTCCTGAGTGGTCGGCACACAGGTATCGCTCGGTGTTGGCTACAACCCTCATGAATTCTGGGCAAGGAGCAGTGGTAAGGGACTGAAAAGAGCTGCCCACTAATCTGCCTGGTGAGTTCCGGCCAGCTGCCAGCCTTCTGTGCTGAGGCTAGGGAGTGGGGCCTAGCAGAAAGCCAGCTCATGGAGCAAGGCTCAGGTCCGGAACAGACACTAAGCATAAGGTCCTAGTTTTTCTAGTGGTAGAGGGATGAAGATTCCCGTAGCTGGCACTCTGCTAAGCCTGAGGGCCCACCCTGCAGCGCTCCACTCACCAGAGTACTTTCCGGAACTCCGAGTAGCTTCAATGATGGAGGGCTACAGTGAAGGACTGACAGTAGGGGGCAGACCAGCATCCTAAGCTGCCAATCAGGGGCTTCCTGACCTCACCCAGGACAATGTGCTCCCCCACCCGCGAAACATCACAGATTCACTCATTCTACTGTTTGGGTTTTTCAAAACCTCACTAGGTCCCTGTGTGCACTGAGCCCCACGGGACTACTTGAGTCTTTGCTAAAAGCCAGGCCTGGGGCAGAAGGTTCCCACAGCAACTATGCGATTCCACTCAGGGGATGCCACTGTGTCAAACCATCGCACTGTTTTGTAGATGGGGAGAATGAGGTCAAACAGGTGACATGATTTGCTCAGGAAGTAAGGGCAGGGCAGGATTTTGAGCCTGTGTTTGTGCTTCTTACTTTGTATGTAGCAGCTTAAGCCTAAGGTATCTGAAGCCGGAGGGGGGGGGGGGGGGGGTTGGAGGGAGGGGCAGGAGTGAAATGTCGATGCATAGCCTGGGCTCTGTCCTAGGAACATAGAGCTGTCTGACCTCGGTGGGCAGAGCTGACAGCTAATATGAAGGGATGAGAAATAGAAGGGGCCCTGGTGGCCGGTTCCTCTGGGCCAGCTTCTTGAGATATCCAAGGCTCCTCACTCCCTTGCTGTCTGACCTCCAGGAATTTGGTAACAAAACTCCTGGTCTCCTGCATTTCTCTTCTCCTGCAGATGCTGGACACAAAGTAGCGAAGTCACTGGAAGAGCCTCTGAGCAAACTAAGGCTAAAAACCGGCTGGCTAGTACCCAGGAGCCTGGTTTGAGGGAGAACAACCCCAAAGCTCTGTGGTTCCAATGACAGGTGATCAGAGTATTAATTATTAATAGCAGTGACAATTAGCCATTGTCATCATTGTTGACCAGTGGCTCAGCCCTGCCTCACAGGAGAGGTACACCCCACATACACTTTTGATAGCTGCAGCTGATTCATCCCAGAGATTCTTGAGCCTGGCACTTGGTGAATGTTTGGTAAATGACAACCTATGGCCTGGGTAACACGGGGAAGAGCACAGATAAGATCCTTAGCCAGGCAGCTACCTCCTGGGTGATAGCCACAAGGGAAGATAGCCTATGGGTGAGACAGGTGTACTTTGAAGGTTATGCATGACACGTATGTCAAAGGTCCCATGAAGGTTTAGCCGAGTAACTCTGTGGTAAAGTTTGTTTAGCATGCATGAACCCCTAGGTTCTGTCCCCGGCACTAAGGATGGTGATGATGGTGATGGGGTTGATAATGGCTATCGTATTCACTATCCCTTAGCGGGTATGAGGGTGCATGCCTATGATCCAAGCACTCAGGAAGCTGAGATCTTAGAGGCCAGAGAGAGTGGGGTGCAGATCAAGACCTTGTCTTACAGAGACAAAGAAATAAACTTCCCATGCCTGCCATGAGTGATCCAAACACAGAAGTCACGTCTGAGAGTCACTCATACACAAGAACATGCATATGAGAGAACACACAGGAGACCCAGAAAGAGCCAGAACCCAGGCTGGGTTCTGGTCTTAAGGCCCAGATCTGAAGCCAGGTATGGTGGTACACACCTGTAATCCCAACACCTCAGGAGGCAGAGCAGGAGGAGGGTGAGCTTGAGGACAGGCTGGGCTGTACAGAGAGACCCTGTTTCAGGAAACTAAGTACAAAGGCAAGACGGCTCAGCTAGTAAAGGAAAGGTGCTTGCTACCAAAACTGATAACCTAAGTTTAATCCCCAGGTCCCAGAAGTTGTCCTCTGACCTCCACACTCTCACCTCTTCCCTGTAATAACTAGTTAAATATAAATTTAAGTGCCAACACACACACATACACACACACACACACACACATACACACACACACACACACACTCACACACACACTCCAGCTTGCTGTATGCCCTAAGCAAGGCTGTTTCCTACTGTGAGTTGTAACTTCTCCTCTAAAATAATACCAATTCTGTCATCACAGATGCTTGATGTTTAGATGAAACACGCAGGCACAGGACTTGCACAGGGCAGACATTTGCTGGACTGATAATTACTATGCCACTTCCAGCCTGGCCCCATTCTGTTATGTACACACTAGCCCAAAACAATCTGATAGAAAATGAATGGCATTGAGAAGTAGGTTTCCAGAGAAGCAGGGACGCCAAACCTCAGAGAAGGCAGCAATATCCTCAAGGTCACACAGCTCAGGGGAAGTAGAAGGCATGACTAAAAAAAATAGGTTCTGTACCTCCTTCTGATCATGATGGTGACCAAGCCGGGCACTAGGATAGATGGCTCCCTTTTCCTTTCCCTCATTAATCCCTAGTTTCTTGTGCTAGCCAGACATATCATCCTGATAATTGGGAGCAAGCCAAACCCAACATCCTCCAGGTCACCTAGGACCCTGCAGGACCAAAGGAAAAGCAGGATTCATCCACTACAGCCTATACACTGTGAAACTTGCCAAGGATAAAGCTGGCTGAGAGTGTTAGCACCACATAGACCCTCTCCGTGCTGGATACAGGGGACACACTCACCTTGGGCTGTGACTGGCTGCCCCTTTCCTCTCCCAACACTCAGGCTGCCTCTGCAGTCAGAGACAAGAATGTTCCAATGATACCCAGCAAGCTGCTAGCTGGCTCCTTCCACACCCCCACACCCCGGTGCATATGAATATTTATGAGCTCCCTCCCTAGGGATTATGAATGGAATGCCCAGGTGCCATAGTCTTCTTGCTGTTCTCTCTCTGGACAGCCCTGGGTGATCCCCACCCCTCTTTAGACCCCCAACAGCCAGGTAGCTCATTTACCCAAGAGATCAGAAAGGTCTGAGGTGCCCTTGGGCCAAGGGCACAGGCATTGCAAGCTTGAAGGCAAAGGCTGTGGGGGAAACTGGAAAGAGGTGAACTGATACACCTATATGGGCAGCTTATTCAAACTTTCTGGCTGCTCTGTGGATCAATTTCCCCTCTCAGGCCCATCATAAAAAAAAGAAACCAAGGTCCACAAATTTAGAGTGTGGCACAAAAAAGTCACAGGCCAAACACACACCTGCCAGTAGCTCAGACCTAAAGATACTAAGACGTACCAGACACAGACTTTTATTGGCCAATACAAGGTAATAGCTAACAGACTGAGGCGTCCAAAGAAAGCACAGCATCTCTGAACATGAACCCCTTCATCAAAGAGTTCATGCCATGCAGAGCAGCCTGCCTAAGCAAATAATTGGGTCACACGCATAACTTAGACCCATTTTGCAGGTTTGGGGCTGGCTGGAGATGTGTCTGGGGGCCTTGGATCGAGACAGTACCTAGTCTCCTAGCCTGAAACTCCCAGATCCCTGCTCCTAACCTGAAACTCAAGCTTAGCCAGCACAGCAATCTTAGGTTTAGCTCAGTTTCCTGTTGGCTTTGTCCCTTATAAGAGGGACGTTGTTGTGTCCATTCCTTCCTAGATGCCCACACTCTCATAACGACTCAAGCAGAAGGCTCTAAAGACACAGGAAATCACAGCTAATAATATTGTAAAACCTGGGACGGTCAAGGTCATCCTCTGCCACCAGTCTGTTCCTCCCAGTCTTACCCTTCTAAGCTATACATCTTAATAAAGTTCCTCCCTAAGTCCTCTTTCCCTTTAAGGTTCTGTTTGCTGTTTGCGGTGTATTATTCTGTTCCATCTCCAGTGTTCTCTCACTTGAAGGTCCAGTTTTGAGACTCTTTCTCCTAATAACCAATCCTAAAGTGTACATCCAGGTATGTCGGCTTTTTGAGGACCACCCTGACTGGGAGGCAGTTTTACTTTTTTCTTAATATGCATTGGCTTTTCTGCCTTCTGGACTGACTTAGTTTGAAGGCAGCTTTATGGTGTGAATCAGACAGCAAGAATGTGACTTATGCCTCTACCTGTCTATGCAGGCATTTTCTTGATTGCCAATCGATACACCAGTATCTAGTTGGCAGTGGAATACAATCTCCAGATGAGTAGGCCTGGAAAGGTTGCCTAACATGATCTAGGGAATAAGGCATTAGACAGTATTTTCTGCTTTAAACCCCGTCTTAGCATTCCCAACGACGAACTGTAGCTTAGAAGCTAAAATAAACCCTTTCTCTTTCATGTCGCTTTTTTTGGCCGCTGTTTTTCTTAAAAGCAACAAAAACCTAACTAGAACAGAAACAGGTACCAGAAAACATGGGTATATCTATGACAGCCCTGACTGTAGGCCTTGTTGGGGTTTTTTGTTTTTGTTTTGAGAAGTGTGTATTTGGAACTTTGAGTGGGAAGAACCACAGAGTGCTCAGAGTTGATGGTCTATCTGGTCTGTGAGAAGTTGGAACATAAGATAATGCTAAGAGAAATTTAGACAGTGGAGACATGGCCAGTGAAATTCCCTCAGGGCTGTTTGTGTGATATTTTAGATTAAGAATTTGTGGAAGGGCTGGAGAGATGGCTTTTAGTTAAGAGCACTGGCTGCTCTTTTAGAAGATCTGATTCAATTCCTAGCTACCACATGGTGGTTCACAACCATCTATAATGGGATTTGATATCCTCTTCTTTTGTGTCTGAAAAGAGCAACAGTGTACTCACATACATAAAATAAACAAATCTTTTTTAAAAAAAAAGTTAAAAAAAACCCAAATCTGTGGAAGCTTTGCTTTAGTGGGACAATTCTTGTTAACCAGGGCTGAGAAATCAGGCATGATTAAGAAGAGACCAGCATCATTGAGACAAATTTCCCAGGGTTAGCACACAGAAGCTATGGTGCAGGGAAGCCAATGCTGTATGTCAAGCTGATAACCAAATATCTGTGGGGAATTTTTATCATGTAAGAAGGCTCAGCCCACTGCAGGCAGTATCATCCCTAGGCAGAAAGCAAACTAGAATAGATCTTTTATGTTCATTTCACAGACAAGGAAACTGAGGACCAGATGTTAAAAGAGCTGCCTTGTTACACACTGTAAAGAATGAATGTATTCATAAGAGCAAAACTGTACATCTGTACTTAGATTAAAGGGCCTGAGATGGTACCGAATAAAAAGTATACTTCCCCAGGGAATGGGGTCACTTACCATCAACGACACAATTTGATTACTTACACATAGTGTAAATATATACACATTCACATTTTACCAGAATCCGTATTACTTTGGGAAATAGTAAAACCTTATAAATAATGGGCCAGCAAAATGTCTCAGCAGGCAAAGGTGTTTGCACCAAGCCTGATAACCCGAGTTTGATCTCCAGAACCCACATGGTGGGAAGAAAGCCAATTCCTGGGACTTGCCTTCTGACCTGTGAGAGAATGTGTGCACGAATACACACATGTACATATGCACGAATGCACGTGTGTACACACACATACACACACACACTTGGGGCACACCTCATGTTTCTGAGGCAGGCATACTGCTCTTTCCAAACCTTAGTGTCCACAATGGAAGCATAGCCAATGGCAGAATAGAGTTGGGAAGTGTGGGGCACACAGGGGACCTCCTTCTGGGAGTGACTCTCAAGGGTTCAGACATTTCTTCACTTTTGAGGCTCTCTGGAGTAGGGTACTAGAGCAGAAATGGGGAGCGTTGCCTATCAGTGGCATTTATCTGGACCCTAACTTGTCGGCTCACAGGACTCCTCCATCTTGTCACCCTCACTCTCCCATGGCTGAAGCTATGATGCCAATGGTTCTAGGCTTGGCTCTCATAATTTGGAAGGCAGTTCTTGTCAGGAACAAGCTCAATACTAGCAGGTGATCTTCCTGAGATGGTCTGCTTTGGATTATTATATAATCTGTGACAGATTCACTCTTATTAAAGGCAAGGTTGTAAGATAATTCATTTTAGGAAAGATTCCTGCTATTAATATGCTTTTCCTGTTATTATTAAACATATATAACAATAGCTAGGTATTAGCCTACCCCTTTGGAGCAGATCTCTGCAGATCTATGAAGATGTACTGTCTTGTAGTGATGCTATATAGACAAATAGATAACGTCTTAAGTCTTAATGATGATCCTATAAGAATTTCTAAAATTGTATCAGTGATTTTTAAGCTCTTTAATAGTGAGACTGCTATTAGGTCCTTTTCTGATAGTCAAAACTGCAATGAGAACTCTGCCAGTCTCCCAAATGTCACCAGTTAATTGCCTCTTAGATAGTAATCAGACTTTCTCCTACTCAGAGCACATTCCAAAGGTCATATAAAGGGAATTATCAATTTATTATAGATGCTAGGAGAGAAAGTAAAATATTGACTGGATTTATCTACATAAAACTTCACTAATAACTTAGTTACGGTTTTAACCCTTCAGTAAACCTGTGGCGCTGAGACAGGTGATGGATGTTTAGCCAGATAATTACTCCTAATGGATATCCATGTAAACATGCTTTATTGTAAACTTCTATTTCAATTTATGACTTGATTTTTTGTGTGAACTTGTGATGAACTCTTTAACATGTGATCATGTATTCTGAAAGATGTGTAAGTACTGAGGACAAAGAGATGAGAGAAGAGAGAGAAGGGTTGTTTGCCTTTCCCCACTTAGGATCTTTCCGCTTATCACCTTAGATAGCTTTCATGGGAACCTTTTTACAACTTAATAATAAATGCTATAATCACTTTTCTAAGTGTCCCCTTTTCTTCCTGCGACTTTCAACTAGCAGGCTGAAAGTTAGACCCGCGCAGTGTCTGCTGAGATAGAACAAAAACCACATTGTTTAATCCTAGCTCTTAGGCTACAGGTATTAACCGCCTAAGCCAGCAGCCTTTTACTCTCAGAAAGAGAAAGAAAGTTTTTAGGATTTTTTTTTAGACGTTATCATCAGCATTTCAGTATAGTTAGAGAGCTAGAACGTCCGGAGACCTTCAGACTTTAAAGCCACACCAGAGTCCTACTCTGTGCCCCCGCCACTACCCTCTCCAGGCAGGGAGACTCCCGGCAAGTTCTTAATGTTACAGTGTCACCTGTACCTTCCTTCTCTCTTCTGTTCTCTCAGGTGTCCTCCTCTTTCTTCTTTTCCTTTCTTCGTGTGTGTGTGTGTGTGTGTGTTTGTGTGTGTGTACACGCTCCTTGTGTAGATCAGCTCACTATGCTCCTGACTGACTTCAAACTGGCGATCCTCCTGCTCAGATTCTCAAATGTTAGAAATATAAGCATGAGTCACAATGCCTAGCAACCTGTGGTTTCAAAGGGCAATCACATAATCGCAACACACACACACACGTACATGCACTTGGCACTCAACAGAATCTATCAGTATTATATGCTAGCCCTAAGTAACAGGTGGAGAAATGGACCCAGTAACTGTGGCAAAGCTAGAACTTGAAGCACATTCACAGCTCTGTCTGAGACACTACCCTGCTCATGCAAAAACTACTAGCCTTCCTGGTAGCAGATCCAAGTACACAAAGCAGCTCTAGTGAGAAGTGGTAAATCACAGATGTCAACAAAAAACCAAACCACTCCATTAATCCTCTCCTGTCTATCTATCTATCTATCTATCTATCTATCTATCTATCTATTTCCCTAGGGAGGGGTCAGTAATATTGATTCTATATACTAGTCACAGTCTGAAGATGTACTTGATTGTGTTAACATGTGGCATGGTAGAAAAGTTTTATGGAGGCACTGCAGATGCCACACACAATGCCCTGGATAAGCACCCCCACTGTCCACTCCCAGACTCAGGATGCCCTTAATGCAATCCTGCTCCCGAGTTCTGAAACAGCAATCTCTGGCAAGAAACTGTTTCTATCCTAACACTTAAAGACATGGCTATGCTCTCTCAGACTCTTTGGGAAGATCCAAAAGTGAGAGGTGTGCAGAGGTGTGCCTGTTCTGTCCAGTGGATATGGTTACGATAATTAATAGACTTGCCACCTCGCCCTTTCAATGATCTATGTTTCTCATGTTTTATACCCAACTTGCCTTGACACTCACATTAAACACCCAGCAAAACTTGAGGCAGACAGGGAGTGTCACAGAAAGTGTATAACTGTGGGCCTAATTTCCCTGCCCTGGAGAGAGCTCTCACCTGATGATTCCAGAGGCTTTCAATCTGGTAACCTTTGGGGGTACTTCTGCTCTATCCTGCTGCGTCCTCTGTAGAGTCATTCATACTTCATGGAATCAAATCAAAGCAAGAAGCTTGTCACAAGCCACAGAGGGCCTGGAGTCCCACTATTTGTGGCCATTCTCAAGTGAGTCACTGCTCTCCTGCACAGGCTCAGTTACTCTTTTTTTGGAGCCCAGTGGCAGGTACTGTGAGTGACAGATTCATCTCGTATGAGAATTCAGCACAGAACCCAGGAAGCAAAAGAGATGCCAAGGAAGGCATCTCTTCTACAGTTTGGACAAGAGTAGTTCTGGGTGGGGCTGGGATCCTGAGATAGGGACCAAAAAACAAAACAAAACAAAACAAAACAAAAACCAAAAACCCAACCGTGATTTTCAGTGAACTCAGCCACTTCTGAACAGTGTGACCTTCAGCAAGTCACTGACTCCATGAGCCTCAGTGTCTTCCCTCTAGATAAGTAGCAACGATGCCTGTAGGCCCAGTGCAGATCAGCTAGGGGTGCCTGTGCTGCCTCTGTCCCTCAAAAGAGGTCACCCCCTCCAAAGAGGAAGAGATTGATTTCTTCTGATTGGCTCTGCCTCCAGAAGATTTCCATGGCATCCTCACTATTACCCCAGTAACCTCGGGTGTCAGGTGTCAGTTCCTGCAGCCAGATGTGTGCCTATCACCACAGATAGCTCAGGAAGGAGGGGGGCTCCGCTGAGAAAAGAAGGCTCATGCTCTGTGCTGGCCTCTCACTAAGAGAGCAGACCAACCTGAGTTACCTTTATGGACCACTGGCCCATGGCTCCGGAATTGTGCAGTTGCATATAGTATCTTTCCTATCCTAACTAGAGAAGTCCCTCCTTCGTGGCCTCACTTCCTCAGGGACACACATCCGAGAGGCCTTCCCCAAGCACAAGAGTCTGTCACTGCCCAAGACCCCAGTTTCTACTGTGACAGCCCCTTCTGGGATAGCAGGTAAGGAGCGGGGAGATTCCTGCCTTCTTCACTAAGTCCAGGCCACAAAGTCCAAAAGGATTAATTATTAACGAACTCAGTTTTCAGCAGAGCGCAACAGCTAGCCTTCTCAAGCCCCACCCACCCCATTTTCAGGGACTCCAGGGTCCCGGGAGGAGGGAGACCCAGAGTATGGCAAGCAACCAGCCAGAGCCTGCAGGGCACAGTGTCGGTGAAGCAGCTCTGCAGCATTTCTATCCCCCTTGCTGGGCAAGCACTATCGATAGATCCCAGTTTGGCTACTGGGGTAGTGTAGGCTGGATGTTCAGGAAGTAGGCTGAGGCAGGGCACAGCCAGCTGTGAGTGCAAGACCTCCCGACATACCTTGGCCCTGTTTTCCTTGGGCTCCGGGTAGCAGGGGTCGGCCCAGGGCCCCGCCGCCGCCGTGGCGCTCACTGGGCGGCGGGGCGCACTCGCTGGGACCCGGCGCGCTGGCAGGCCTGGTCCATGCCTCCGCCCCGCCGCCGCAGCGGCTGCCGCACCCGCTCTCAACACACTCGCCAGGTGAGCCCAGCAGCCTGGGCCGGCCCCTGACGCCAGGGCCAATGGGCGCCACTGCCCCCTCCCCCGTCCTGTCCACTGCGCGCCTGCCCAAGAGGCACAGAAGCTGTATTCAGTTCTCTGGGGCGCAATATCGCGCCCCCGCCTCCGGCCCAACAAGGCCTGTTTGTCTCCAATGGGCCAAGGGGTCCATTGTCCTGCTGCCAGCCCAGAAGGGGAATAGAGGGTGCCTGGGGCTTGGTGGTAGTGTTGGGGAGGGGAGCCTGGGCTCCGGAGAAAGAGGGCAGGACTAGTTGCCTGCCTTTTATGGACAGCACTGGAGGTCCTCAGGATCCAGTGGAACATAAGTCTTCCTAGCTCCCTCTGATGAGCCAGGAACACATTTGTGGTAACCGAGGAAACAGGTGAAGTGCCTGGATCCTTGAACCGACTCAGGGTCACTTAAACGGCTCAGCTAGCTTTTCTCTTGAGGATGGATACCTCCTCAAGAGGTCTGGGCAAGTAGGAAGTAGGTGCCTGTCTGGGTTTAGGCTGTCCTTCATCCTAAAGGAAAATCAAGGATGGGATCTAGTCTGGAATTAGCCCCAGCTGTAGGCAGCGCAGAACCAGCTGGCCATCCAGTGGATCATGGGCCAAGTCAGAGTCCCACTGCCCCCGACATTTCTAGGCAACCCTGGAATGGGGAAAATTCCACATCAGACTGGCTGCCAGGCATTCTTCCATATCTGATGGGCTTGCCTTTCTTTGTCCATGTGGGCCCTAGAGACACATATACCCATGCAGTCCTGAGTCACCTCCTAGGCTATGAATGACTTCGAAAGTCCTAACCCTTTGTTCCTGCCTCTCCCAACTGCCATGCCAGAACATGGCATCAGGTAGAGCCCCCTCAAGTCCACATATACAGTGAAACCACCAGTTTGGGGGACCTTGGGGTCCACAAGCCAAAGCCTACCAAAACTCTTGCCTTCCTCTTCAGGTGAGGTGCAGCCACTGCAACACAAACCACATACAAGGCCAATACAAAATAGGCCTGTCAGGCCATCAGGTCCTTAGATTCAGGGAGGGCAAAGCTCAGCTTATCCTGTTTAGGGCATCACAGCCTCTAGGGAGTAGCTTTGGGAAAGATGTCCTGGGAAGGACTGAATGATCAGAGCCCTGGTCCTGTCATGATGCATGGACAGTTCCAGATAAGGACCATCATCAGAGGTACCTGGAGTGAGTGGGGAGGTCCACAAAGGTCACAAGTTGAGATACCAGCAGTGGCCTCGTTTAGATGGAAAGTTAGCCCTTAGGCCTCACCCCTCACCTTTCAGCTGTACTGGCTGGTTTTTGAGTCAACACAAGCTAGTCATCAGAGGAAGGAGCCTCTCAGTTGAGGAAATGATCCATGAGATCCAGCTCTAAGGCGTTTTCTCAATTAGTGATCAATGGGGAGGACTGAGTCCACAATGGGTGGTATCATCCCTAGGCTGTTGGTCCTGGGTTCTATAAGAAAGCAGGCTGAGCAAGCCTTGTAAAGCAAGCTACTAAGCAGCAGCCCACCATAGTTTTTACATCAGCTCTGCCCTGAGGAACCAGCCATTTTGAGTTCCTATCCGGACTTCCTTCAAAAACTGGACAACGTAGAAGTGTAAGCCAAATAAATGCTTTTCTCCTCTGTTTGCTTTTTGGTCATGGTGTTCCATCTGTTTCATTGCAGCAAAGAAATCCTAAGATAGGTTCGTACCAGGAATGGGGTATTGCTGTGTTTGGGGGGATGACTGTGGAACTTTGGGCTAGAAAACTCATTTCATGTTGTGAACTCAGAAGTCCTCAAGGAGTTTAAGAGAGTGTTAAGGACAGTACAGACAATAGAAGCCTGGCTTGTGAAGTTTTAGAAGGAAATTTAAACTCTGTTATTCTGATCAGCTGAAGCTGAAGTCAGCCACAATTAACAAGAGACTAGCACCACTGAAGAGAAACCTTTGTGTTACCGGGACAGTTGATGCTGGTAAACTAGAGCTAAGAAATTAGTGATGATTTAGACCAGAGCCTGGTGGTGGTGGCACACACCTTTAATCCCAGCACTTGGGAGGCAGAGGCAGATCTCTGAGTCTTAGGTCATCTTTGTCTACAGAGTGTTCTAGGACAGTCAGGGCTACACAGAGAAACCTTGTCTCAAAATCAAAACAAACAAGAGATCAGCATCATTGAGGTGAAATTGTCTGGGAAGTGTTTTCTGAGAACAGAGATGTGTTGCAGAGACAGCCATGGACTTGGTATCGTGTACAAGCCTCCCAGGTGATACGAGTTTTGAAGGCATAAAGAGGTCATGGAGAACAGCTGAAGCTTGGCACGGAGAAGCCAAGAGAGGTCTTTGGTGAGGGTGTAGCCTCAGTGGCAGTTGAAGGACCAGGACTGAAGGTCTCATGCAAAGTAGCTGGGGGCGTGGCACTGCGAGTCTGTTGGTGACTGTGCAGCCCAGCACAGTTTTGGAGAAGCCAATACCACTGGAATAGCCATCAAGAACAGCATCAGCAGTAGATAAAGAGCAAGGCAGACCCTAGAAGACAGGCTGTGTGTACTGCAGAAGGTGGAGGAGAGAAGTGGCCCAAACCCTTTAAGGGGTCCAGAAGATGGCGAGTAAGTCCCACATACTGGACAGTTAGAATTTGGTTTTGCTTTTATTTGTGACTATTTATGCCCTGACTTTTCCCTCTTTAAGAAAGTATTTCACACGCCCAGGTGGTGGTGGTGCACACCTTTAATCCCAGCACTTGGGAGGCAGAGGCAGGCGGATCTCTGAGTTCGAGAGTTCGAGGCTAGCCTGGTCTACAGAGTGAGTCCCAGGACAGCCAGGGCTACACAGAGAAACCCTGTCTTGAAAAAAACCAAACAAACAAAAACAAAAAACAACAACAAAAAAGTATTTTACAGGAGCCCACAGCTGAGTTTGAATTTTAGTAGTTTGGCTATTTTAAAGGGACTGAAATTTTAATGATTTTGTAAAGACTGTGGGATTTTTTAAAGTCTTATTTATTTATTTAATGTATGTGAGCACACTGTCACTGTCTTCAGACACACCAGAAGAGGGTATCAGATCCTATTACAGATGGCTGTGAGCCACATGTGGTTGCTGGGAATTGAACTCAGGATCTCGGGAAGAACAGTCAGTGCTCTCAACCACTGAGCCACCATCCTTCCAGCCCTGTCATTTATATATATATTTTTTTGTTTGTTTGTTTTTGCTTTTTGAGACAGGGTTTCTGTGAAGTCCTGGCTGTCCTGAAACTCACTCTGTAGACCAGGCTGGCCTCAAACTCAGAAATCTGCCTGCCTCTGCCTCCCAAGTGCTGGGATCAAAGGCGTGTGCCACCACTGCCCGGCTGTCATTTATATTTTTAATGTCAGTTGTATTGGTTTGTTTTGTGTGTCAACTTGACAAAAGCTAGAGTCCTCAGAGGAAGGAGCCTTGGTTGAGGAAATGCCTCCATGAGACTCAGCTGTAAGGCATTTTCTCAATTAGTGATCAATGGGGGAGGGCCATGGTAGGTAGTACCACCCCTAGGCTGGTAGTCCTGGGTTCTACTTAAGCAAGCCTTGTAAAGTAAGCCACTAACTGCACCCCTCTCTGGCTCTGCATCAGCTCCTGCCCTTTGAGTTCCTGTCCTGACTTCCTTCAATAATGGACAGCAATATGGAAGTGTAAGCCATAAATACTTTTCTCCCCATCTTACTTTATGGTTATGGTGCTTCATCACAGCAAAGGAAACCTTAACTAAGATACCTTCTTTCACCTTCTTATGAACTCCAGCAGGAAGTGAAGGAAGCCAGTTGTTTATAGACCAGGACTGGACTGGACAAGTGACCCTCAGCATACTGCTTATGAGGTTCCAGAACTTCAAACCCTAACTTGAGGAAGCAGGTTCAGAGTACAGCCTGAGCTGAAATAGTTATCAGGCCAGGGCAAGTGTGAATGAAACCCAAGTCCAGAAGCTATGTCCTTTCTACCATCCCTGGGCCCAGAGTTGTTCTAGTGTGCCTGAGCCCATCTGGATCTGTCCAGATGACATCTCTCCAACCCCAGGGAGGCTTCTGAACACAGAATCCAATTGGCTGCAAAGATCCAACCATTTAATAACAAAAGCTCCCCACTCTTACTCCATGATAGCATCCTAAGCACAGGATGGGCACAGCTATTAGGAGGCTGTGGAAAGCCACGGAAAATGAGGATGTCAGAGGGACTCCTGGATTAAGAACTCTTTGCTCAGACACTGGCATGAACCTCACGGGGGGGCCAGGGCTGGCCACACACAACCACCAGTATGCGAGTGCTGGCTGGAGTGGATGTCTGCTTCACTGGCTTGCTTCTGCCAAGTCCAAGTCTCAGTGAGGGACAACTGGAGCTCACACAGGCCTTGTCCGCTTGGCCTTTTTCTCAGACCTCACAGCGTCGTCATGGGCTTTCCTCTTCTCCGCGAGCTTGTTGGCCTGTGAGAAGGAAGGAGGAACTCAGACTGGGGATGAGGGAGGAAGTGAGCGAGCAGAGAGGGGCTACTGTTATTAGCAGAGCTTCTATTCTAGAAAAGCTACCAAAGATCTCAACTTGAACCTTAGGGTAAAAGGACAGAACTCCTTCCACTGCCTGTACAGCTCATTATTTCATGGTCCATAAATCTCCAGCTTGGAGAATCTAGGCCTACTCTTCCATCAGGTTCTCTGAGAGAAAAACGGATTCTACTCAAGCCTTTACTGGAAGATGGCAAGAGAGGGAACAAGAAGAGTCCTTCCTGGGCTACAAGTAATGCTCCTAAGAACCAATTAGAGGTTGGGAGGTCTGCTCTGGGTGTTTCCAGAAGGTGGTCATACTACAGTGTCACAGGAAGACAGACACATGTTACTGTTATTTAAGAGGCAAGGCTGCCGGCCACCTCTGGAGGCCTCAGTGCACAACTACTTTGTTTTGTTTGTTTTTTTCCTTTTTCTTCAGTTCTTCCTGAGTCTGTGGGATAGCTCCATCTTCAAGACAGCTATGCTGCTAGGGCAGGAACCTACCTCTCGGATTTTCCGCCGCTTGCCAAACATGATCTTTTGGTAAAGGTACTTCTCTCGCTTTTTCATCATCATGATGGCCAGGCGCTTGGCCTCACTTTCTTCCTCCTGGGCCAGCCGCTGTTTGTCTTCCAGCTTCACAGTGCCGGCCATAACCTGGGGTTTCTGGGAACAATGCATCTGCATGAGAACGTGGTCTTCTGGGCTAACCAGGCTGCTTCCCAGGCATGCCTCTGTCTAGCGCTTCCCTACCTTTCCTTCCAGCCTTTGCTGCTCCAAGGCCGACAGGTGCACCTCCTCCGCCTCCTCCTCCTCCGATTCAGCTTCCGTATCTTCCTCCTCATTTTCCGCTGCCACATCACCGTCACCTTCTTCATCCTCCTCGTCCTCCTCTTCCTCTTCCAAGTTTCCTGCAGACAGCAGGTGACTTCTGAAAGACCTACATGTTTGCTCTTCCCTAGCACCACCCTGCCTCTGCTGCCCACATGCATTCTGAATGGAGTTCAAGGGTGCCCTACCAATGGCCCCCAACAGCTCCCACAGCCCCAGCCGAGCTGCCTTCAAAGAAAACTCTAAGGCCCTCTCTTGAACCTGTGCAAAACTGACAACCCTATGCTATATTGATCAGCTAACCACTCCCTTCAGATGACTCCAAATGTCAAAACCAGACTAATACCCTAAATGCTTGAAAGGCTGACAGTGTTGTTCTGCTCCAGCTGTCTCGGGGCTTGCCAACTCTGTAGCCAAGGGAAATGGGCAGCTTGGGCACAGGGGCCAGGGACACCCAGAGAAGCCTGTCCATACGACCGCCCACTCCTATGCAGCTTACCTGGATCTTCTCCCCGTTGCAGAGCCAAGAGCTTCAGCTTCTCAGGGGGAATGTAATCTCCTTCCTTCTCAGATACGAAGGGCGAAAGGTGTGGGGGCAGCTGCACCCCAGGGAAGTACTCTGCCACAGGGAGGAGGAGCCGGGCATTCACACAGTCGAACACCCACTGGGGCTGTACATAGTACCTGGTGCAGGGCAGCCAGCAAAGAAATGTCACAAGGGAATAACCAGAGGTAGCACTGTAACACCAAGGCCTAGGACACACATCCTCCCCTACAGGGGACATGAGGGCCTTGAAAATCTACCTGCCAATGACGGGGGTCTGCTGCCCTGGCCGGTCAACAATCTGGTGGGTGATGCAAGAGTCTGTGACGTCATAGGTGGCTCCGATGCACAAAGACTTGTCCCAGGATACATCCCCACCAAAACTCCTACAGGCATAAGGGAAACCATAAGCTTTTTAGGTACCAGATGCCTGCCTTGGAAGCTGGTTTCTCTGGATCTACTACCTACAAACCCACCCTTCTAGGAAGCGCCTATGCCTGCCCCAGAGCCTTCTGTCTGGGATAACACCTATATTCCTGGTTCAGTAAGGACCTTGGCTAGGAACAGAACAGTTTCTCTCCCTTTAGCTGAGTGCTCTGAAGGTCTTCCCAAGCGCTCTGTACATAATTGCTCTGTGAGAAGTGTAGACACCCCCATGTTGTTACCAACAGGCTTCCAGGCTAGGATGGAGACTGGAACACTGTATAGCCAGAGAAATGGGCTGGCTACAGCCTCCCCACCTGATAATGAAGGCCAATGCTTCTCGGGGCACCTCGCGGTTTAGGAAGAACTTCAGGCCTTCAAAGAGTTTCTTGTGCTTTTCCTGTGCCTCCAGCTCTTTCCTTCGACCTTCCTCCTGTGATGTCACCTCCTGCAGAGAAGGGGCCAAGCTTCACACCACCAGGCCATCCAGCTCCACCAGAAGAGACTGGAGCTTCCTTCTAGATCCCACAGCTTCTAGGTACTGGCCCCATCCCTCCTCCTGTCCCACCCTGTACACTCCTGGAGGCAGCACAGTACTCACCCCATCGGTAGGAAACTCATCAACCTCAGCCTCCTCTATAGCAGGCACCACCACTCGGGCCAGGCTGGCACTGAGAGCAGCCAGTTTCTGTAAATAGAGAGTAGAATTGCAAGGTGGCTTGCTTGCAGGCAGGGAACCTCATCAGGGTGTGGGGTGGGGAACAAAACCAGCTCCAGGCCACATTTGGGTCTGGGCTCTAAGGGTAAGTCATAAGACGACCCACGTAGCAACACACCTAACTATCCACAGTACAAAGACCATCCGAATGATGTCAGGCCATTGTTCCCAAAGCCCCTCTTACCTCCATAGAGCTCTCAGAGTCCAATGCATATGTGTCCTCTCTGACTTTTGTCTCTGCTTGGGCTTGACCTTCAAGCTGGGAAGAGGGAAGAGGACACCTATAGCCCCTTGCCTCCATGTGGGGACAGAAGGGCTAGATCCAACCTGGGTGAGAAAGTGCTAGGGCTCTACCTTGGGTGGGTATTGAAGGTTGAGTGACTGGTAGAGTCGGAAGTTGACGAAGCCCAGGAGAGTGGTATAGAACTCAGTGAAGGTGGCCATGACCCTGTAGTCCACATCTGTTGGATGCTGGAGGTATGAGACAGGCATATCAGCAGTGTTACCACAGTGGGGAGGTAGGTGTTACACCCACAAACCCACAGACACTTTAAGCACAAGTGAGGCTCTGGACAAAGGCCTCAAAGGCTATGGATATACAGAAGCCAGTGTCAGGTTCCCCATGTGATACAGAAGACCAGGACAGAGGCAAGGGGATCTGGTCTACAGTGCTCCCCTGCAGCCTGCCCTATCTCTTCCTGGTCCTCCTACTCCTCTGTCAATTGTCAGTGGGACATAGAACGCATGCCTTCTCCACCACCCATCCCAGAATGTGTTCAAGATCTGCTCTGAGCACTAGGGCTGGTAACCTTCCCAGAGCCCAGCAAGGCCTATGCGTGTGGCATATGGTCCACAGCCCAGAAGAGGTGACAGGCATCTATTGACTTCGGTGCCTTGGAAAGCCAGGTGTGGCTAGTTGTGGCAGGTGAGCAGGACTCCATTCCTCCATACTCTGGAGAGTCTGCGATGAAGCTTATGATTTGACATCCCATCTCTAACCCAACCTAAGACTAGGCTGAAGCAGAGGTGGACAGACCACCATCCCCAGCTGCACCCAGCAGGCATAGAGGTGGACAGCTCATCTACCAACTGGACCAAAGTGTCTCAATTTTGGAATAGTCCCACCCTCTAAAGTCAGAGCAGCCTACCCAAGAGCCCCACCAAGCCTTGCTAACCACTGGAAGGCACACAATACATAGTTCTAAGACCTGTCAAAACTGATCACGATCATAAGGTCCCCTCAGCCTAGGGCACCCAGAACTTTGAGCTAGTTTTCCATCTTGCTATTAGGCAGCAACCTATGCCCCCAGGGTTTTCCTGGTAAGACTTTGAACACAAACACCCTTTTCCATAGTACTGAGCAGGGCAGGTACACCCTGCCTGCACCCCAAATCCCACTGCTGTGTGTATGCCCAGCACTGGCTGCCCAGGGGAGGGGCACGTGAGGGTCCTTGTTACAACCACCCTTTGCTGAGAGGAAGCAGTTGGCAGCAAGCTGGGAGGAAGGAGGCAAGGGCAGCCCATGCCCTTCCCCCAGGGCCAGCTGTGTGGAGGCTGGCCCTCACAGGGCCCTATTCACCACTCCAAAGACACACAAAGACCAGTCTGAGCATAACTTGGGGGGGGGGGGCCCCGACATCAGAGAGAAAGAAAGGGCCAAAGCAGTTAGGCAGGAAGGAGAAGGAGCTGCAAAACAGAGAGGAAAAGAAGGTCCATGTACCCTTGTTCCCCAGGCCTGCTCTGGAACATGAAAAGAGCCTGCTGAGCTCCAAGGCCACATCTTGTCCAGAGAGAAGTCCCACCACCAGTGAATCAGAGACAGGACAGGTTCCAGCTTCAGATACCCCCCTGAACCCTGGGAGCACAAAACCTCAGTTTACAACAACTGTTCTCCATACAAGGTAACAGTTCCTGCTAAATGAACCAGCATTAAAGGAAGCCAAGTACCTCCCACATACAGACGGACAATTCAGGGGGCAAGCCTAGCTAGGACTAATTCTCAGGGACTGGGAGCTAATAAGGCTTCTACAGAAAGCAAAGCTAGACTCCTCTTAGCATGGGCCCAGGGATTTAAAGAGAAGCTAGTAAGAGGCAAGGCTGAGTGCTAAGTGCCTCTCTGTGCTCCCTCTCTGTGCTCCCTTTCCTGGAGTCACCCTGTGCTCCAGGCTGTGGGGAGGACAGGGCAGAGGAGACGGGAGTAAAGCACTTTTGCTGTGGTGTGTCATGGCAGAGTGGGAATAAGGACCCCAGTGGATCTGAGAGGAAGGCTGGGCTCTGCCTCTCGATCCAGGTGGTAGCTGTATAAAACACTGGGCACCCGTGGCCTCCAGAGCTGCCCTCACTGCCATTCAACCACAAAGGCTGCCACCCATTCAGAACCAGGTCCTTTTAAGACTTCTTTTCCCTGAAGTCCTCGTGGCAAGACTGAGAAGATAGTAGCACATTAACTGAGGCAGAAAGGTGAAGGAACATGTCCAAGACCATCTAGCACACCAGGTCTCAGTGTGTGGGTCACCTAAGCAGACTATCTTCATTATCAGATATTTACGTTATGATTTATAACAGTAAATTAACAGTTATGAAGTAGCAACAAAAATTTTATGGTTGGCGTCACCACAACAGGAGGAACTGTAGTAAAGAGTCGCAGCACTAGGAAGTGAGAAGCACTGCTCTAGCAGAGGTGCTGGAGCAGGACAAGCTTAGTTAGGCTTAGTCTATGGGTCTGTGTTCATATCACACTGAGGACTGTGACCGACCGATCAGTTACTGACTGCCTGGGCTGTAGAACACATTCCCTACTCTGCCCACTGCGGCCCAAAAATCAAGAACCTAGTGAAGGCTGGACCCTAAGATAGCACCCCACCAACATCTTTCTAGGAAAGAGCACACAAGGCCCTCCCAATAAGCACACTTACATCATGGGAGAAAGCATAGGGAGCAATCCACACGATGGGCTGACCCAGCACCTCAGCCTGATAGTAAATGCCTTTAATGGACAGGAAGACCTAGGGAAGGAGGGAGAACAGCATGAAAACCAAGGAGTGACAAGGGAGGACCAGAGCTTCCCAGGAGAGCCTCAGCTCACCTTTCGGAGGGCTCGGGCAGCGATGACGTAGTGCAGAAACTCCACAGTGAGCCGGCGGCACAGCTGAATGGTCTGCACATGGCACTTGCCCGTCCGAGGGAAGGTGGAGAAGAGGAAGCACATTGACAGGGCATCATCGAGGTCCCGCAAAGCATCGATAAATGTGGGGTACCTGCAGGGTGGTAAGGGCAGCACTCCTAAGCCCATTCTGTTGGGTTCCAAGGCTCTCTAGCCTTGACACCCAAACTAGGCACTGCCATACCTACTTCCTGACATAGTGATAGCATCAACTTTCCCACAGATGTCCATGTACCTGCAAATAATCCTGTAGCCACTGGTAAGCTAGAAAGTTCCAGTGAATGCTCATGACCTCAAGACATAGAGCACAGGAACCTCAACCACGTGTTACCTTCTGTAAATGAGAGGACACCAAGTTGGTGGCTCTTTGACTCTATTTGAAACTGGAATCTTCAAAGGCCCACAATAAAAAAGGAAAATTGGAAAGCAGGCCTAGTTGGCTAGAAATAGGTTTCCTTCCCCAGCAGTACCAGCACCTGGGCTTGGCTAGTCACCTGGGTGGTCTTGTCTTCCTGTTTCTCACCATCCTGATCCATGTAACTGACAGAACCAAACTCTAACTGGGACCCCGTCCAGCTAGAGTAAGCACGTTTCCAGGAACGCCATGGTAAATGAAGAAGCAGACAAAGTGTTACTTGGGCAAGAGTGCTGGGATTAAAGGTTTGAACGATTTTCTGAGACAGGGTCTTGCCTGTTTCAAAATGTCAGAGCACCACTGCTTTGATGGTTTCCAAAACAGGGACAGAAGTGTAGGACACAGAGAAAGCACTGCATCCCAAGTTATGGTACTTGAACTGAGCTGTGACCCCCAACTGGGCCACTAGGCCTCACCTAGCTCCAGCTTTATCTAGAAAATGGCACTGCTGAACAAACCTGCTGACTTAAAATAGGGTGTCTTTAAGCAGATATGGTGGTACACATCTGTGGTCCTGGCACTTGGGAAACAGAGGCAGGAGCATCCTGAGTTCCAGACTAGTTTAGGCTACAGAGAGACCTTATCTCAAAAATCAAGCCACCAATCCACCTACCTCTTGTGACTCTAAACACACCCTGAGTAAAGATGAATACACAGGGCCTCAGTTTCCCTCCTCAAGCTAGGTATTCTTAGAGATGCTGACATCTAAAAACCATATTCTAGGAAGCTTCACTTGAAGACTAGGGTCTGCCAGGTGTGGTGGAGAACACCTTTAATCCCAGCATTTGGGAGGCAGAGGAAGGTGGATATCTGGGAGTTGGGGGCCAGTGAATTCCAGGATAGTCAGAGCTAGTGAAACTTTGTCTCAAAGAAAACATTCAAACCTTTAATTCCAGGACTTGGGAGGCAAGGCAGATTTTTGAGGTCAGTCCTGGTCTACAGAGAAGTTCCAGGAGAGCCAGCGCTACAGAGAAACCCTGTCTTTAACAACAACAACAACAACAACAACAAGATAATGCTGGTGTTGCTCTGCTACATCATAAAGGGCTCTGAAGAGCACAGACAACAAGGGGCAAGGTCCTGGGCCCAAACAGCACTTCTTACTACAACTAAGAGGGCGACCAGGTGTTCAAAACCAGGCAGAGATGAAGGGAAGGCTTAGCAGGTCCTGGCAGGTGACGGGATAGCTTCCTAGGTTCCTGAGGCAGAGGTATTATCCTCCCTCTGCCTCCTTGGTGCCTCAAAGTTTCCTAACTTTCTAATACCCAGGCCCTTTGTAGAACAAGCACACACCTCTTCTGGACCACCTTGGTTTCCCCCATGCTTTGGTTCTTCTGGTTGAGGAGATCAGACACTATTTGCTTTGTGAATGAACCCAGGTGCTTGCTTCCCCTACCTCCATCTCTTCCACATAAAAGCCATGTTATAGGCATGACAGGAGCTACCAAAATGTCTGTAAGTGATGTGTACTTGCTCAGAGGAGTTCCGGTCCTCTGACCATCCAGTTCCTGATACCAACTGTTATCTCCCAGGCCAAAGTCCACCATATCCCAGGAAGGAAACTCTGCTCCTTCATTCTGGAACTGAGTGTGCATAGGCCATTCCACAGAACAGAGATAATAGCCTAGGAGTTCTATACTTGATTAGTTCCAGGCCAAAGTGTTGTGGGAACTATTATGAACACTGAAGAATATTTAGCACCAATGCTGGCTTCTAGCCTATAGACACCAAACACATTCCATCCAAACTGGAGGAACTATAAGGGTCTTCAGACATTTGCCCAATTCCCCAGAAGAGGCAAAAGTCACTGATTAGCTAGTGACAGGGAGGGGTCTTTGGAAGGCTGAGCAAGGAACAGTTAAGACTAGACCTCTCTTACCTTGCTTTCTAAGTCTATAGTGTGGGAACTCATGGCTCTGGCTCTCCCACAATAGGGCCTTTGAAAGTGCTGCTGTCTCTGCTCATAAAGCGTATTCTTGGCTGCCACAAACAGGTCATTTTCCAGATATCTCTCTGAGTATGCAATCAATGTAATTGTACCATACACCTAAGTCCTCTCCATGCTGCCTTACAACCCTTACTGTACCCAGTGCGACTTATAATCACGACTCTCATTTGTTAGCTTGGCTTTTGGTCTAACTCCTCGAAGAGGACATGCACTGTCAGTCAAGTGTTGGTTTTTGAACCCATTTCATCCCCAGCACTAGGATAGTACTCAGCAGCAACTGCAGCATTCTGAGGAGCAGGACTCACCGCTCCTTGACAATGTGGTCAAGTTTGTAGCTGGGTTTATTGTCCTTCAGGCGCTCTACAGAATTCCATTCGCTCTTCCCATAGGCTTTGCGGAGCTTCCGAACAAACACCTGGAAGAAGGGAACAATGAGGCTGCAGCAAGGGCCTCTGGGCCTCTTCCATGGAGGATGAATACATGGAACAGGGTCTTCTCAATGGTTTCTGAAACTGATCATAGCTGTTTGCCTGTGCCAACAGACCCCTCAGCCCAAGATCTGCCAAACAGCCCATTCCATGGAGCTCCAGACCCATGATAATGACCAGAGGTGGCCCAAGCTCTGTCTTTTGATGCACAGATGTGTTGACACCATGTTTTCCTGGGATGAGAAGGCATATCAGCTGTTTTACATGATCAGCAGATCATGGCTAGAAGAGCTAGCTTTTAATGCAAAGTGCTATGGGCATCACCCAAAAACTAGTTGGACAACAAGCTACTCAGGAAAAAAAAAAAAAAAAAAACCACCACCACCACCAACCAAAAAAACCCGAGGTAAACTATAAGGCCACATCTTCAAAACCAACAGATGGTTTTCCTCCTCAGAACTGTTTAAACAAGCCCCAGAACTCCTCAGAAGCCCAAACGGTATGTGGGATTATAAACAGTAGGTCTTGGACACATTTCCCCACTGCTTGCCCATTTCCAGCACTGTCTGATGGAGCTGCAAAAGCCAGCCACAGCTGCTGCCCAGACTCCTGCTGGCCGCCAGGTGGCTCCACTCCTCGTAGAACCCCATTTCCAGTCAGAAGAGCCAGACACAGCAGTTAATTTCAACTAGTGTACTTTCCACACTCTACACATGGTGGAAATAGGTTTTTGCTGTCCCTGTAGCATTTGAGCATGTATGCTTATGTATGGAACTGAAACCCAGGTGATTGGAAGCAATCTAGCAAAGAGCTAGAATAAGGGGGCTGAGAACACAGAAGGCACCTAGAGCCCCTGGAATGGTACCATTTTTGCCTTGTGGGCAAAAAATAATAGTAATCTCTTTTTGAAGGGGACAGAGTTGGTTAACAATTATACATAGGTCCTGTGCAAAGGATTTTAGACAGGCAATCTTACTCAACCCTGGAAACATCCTTCTAGGTAGAAGGACCCCCTTCTCCCTATAGGACTGACCTTAAGTGTGGATCAGCAACCTGTCCAAGGTCAGTGACTCAAAGAGCTGCAAACACCCAAAACCCAGGCCTCACCTTGTACTCTCGGAATTTGTTGACAATGGGTTCATGGAGGAGGAATTTAATATCTTTGATAAGGTAAAATGTTCGAGCTGCTGTGGAACCCTTGTTAACTTTCTTCTTATGCTTGGGTTCATGAGGATAAATACCTTTCAGGATGCACAGCCGCCTGGAAGATAAGCCATCTATTAAATCAGCAAAGGGGCAAAGCCATCTATTAAATCAGCTGGGCCTAGAAACCAGGAGTAACCAAGAAGCATGGGATCCTGTGCTTAAGAGATCCTTCAAGTGGGTTTGTCCGATGACCACAAGTCCCTAAACACACAGTGCAAGCAGACACACATCGACAAAACAATCAGCAGATGCCACACTGAGAAATCAACATTTCAGACACATAAAAGGTAAGCATTTAAGAAGTGCTGAGCATTTAAGAAGTGGGACAGCCAGGCACAGTGGTGCACACTTGTTCTCCTGGCACTCAGGAGGCTGAGCCAGGAGGAGCGTAAGTTTAAGGCCAGTCTGGACTATGGGAATTTGTTTTTCATAACAAATAAACAGAAAAAACAGGCTTAGGAATATAGCTCAGTGACAGAGTGTTTGAGTAGCATATATGAGGCCCTTGATTCAATACCCACCCTGCAAAAAAACAAAAGAACCAAGCAAACAAGAAGTTCTCTTCAAAACAACACACACACAGAAGTGAGGCTGCAGAGGTCAGGTTTAGCCTGATAGAAGGACCCACTGACTGCAGAGACATCTAGATTTGACTCTACAAGAGAGAGCCTCTAGCTGTAGGATTCAGGTCTTCTGTCAAAAGGGTAGTAAAAGCCCAACCCGAAGAGCTAGTTCTCTGGTTTCTCCTTGGACCACATATGGCAGAGCACAGCTCACTAGCAAAGAGGTGAGGAAGCATACTAGAGCCTCCACCAGCTCAGTGAGGCTGGGAGACGGCTGAGCTTTCTCTGGGCATTCATTTCATTACCCAGACCTCCAAGGGACCCTGTTTTGTTCCTCTCCAAGCTCACCTGAAATCAGGCAGGCTCAGCTGCAGCTTCTTCCGGGCTTTGTTTCGGGTGATATAATTGGTGGCAGAGCCTCGTTCATACTTGGGGAAGAAAAATAAACAATTCTCCATTAGTGACAACTGCAGTGAGTGACATCCAACTGTGGGGGAAGTGAATTCTAGAGACAGCTACAGTTCTGGGTAGGTGGCAGAGATATTTCTGTGATGGGGATTGCTATAGGGAGTGAGATGACCTGACCAAAGGAGCTTGTAGCTGCCAGCATAGAGAAGTGCATCCACACCATGATCAAGTCTTGAAGTACTTAGCGCCAGCTCTACGTCCTGTCATAGTTAGGGATTCCACAATTGATTTCACTCAATCCCCACAAACCTGTGGGATAAGTGCCATCAGAATACCCATTCCACACCAAAGGAACGAGCTCGGTACAACAGCCCACTCAAGTCACACCAGCTTAAAAGCTAGATGTTTTATATGGACCCCACAAGTAACCATTCACACCTTCCTCCCCACAGGCCCATGAAAAGTTAGTACTACATATTTACTAAAGATCTGTGTAGAGTATGTTCTTTTGAGATAGACTGCAAGGCACTGTAAAAATCTAAGATATCTCCTGGCCATTTCCACCTCCCTCAGAGATAATATCATTCTAATTAAAAATGTTTACCCTAAGCTACACACCTTTCCCCCCAACCCCTTTCATTCACCAGACAGTAACTATGTTCAAAGCTTTAAGCTGGATGCCATGAGGGTGAGGAAGACAACAAGCCTGGTTTCTAACTTGCCTCCAAGAAGCAAGCTGTCTTGCTCAATCACCTGGATGTCTGTGGTGTTAGGATGGTGCTTCTCATTTATATCATTGCTAGAAAGAAAAACAGCATCCTGTTCCAAAGAGGCTGAAACAATAACTACCATGTCCACCCCAGATAAGATCTTCCTCTGTAGTGAGATAGCAGGAGCCTCTATACACAGGCTCAGCTCTAAAGAGTCAAAGCCTCCTGGACTACCCGTGCAGTTCCCCAACCCCTACAGCCATGAAACACTATTCAACCTTTCCTGTAGTCATCCACTGTCTACTGGGAACAGGACCATGCTAAGCCTTAGGGTATCCAAGGATGAGCTTCCCGGTTTTCATTACAAATGTTTTCCACTGAGGCCAGTGAGATGGTTCAGCAGGTAAAAGCTTTTGCCACCAATCCTGATGACCTACATTTGATACCAAAACACACTAGTGGACGGAGAGAACCGACTCCTGACCTCCATGTGTGCACTGTGGTTCTTGGGAGGGCATGCACACACAGACAGACGCACACAGACACAGACACACACACACATACACAAAGTAAACATGAAAAAGAAAAGAATTTCCCACTGAGCCAGGCATGGTGGTAAACACCTATAATTCCAATACTCAGGAAGTAGAAACAGGAGGACCATGAATTCCAGTTCAGCCTGTGGTATACAGTGAGATCCCATCACTAACCCCATTACAGGCTTTTGCTGTTACCCTCGGTTACTCTCCAGAGGAGGAACTAAATCCCTACTGCTGAAAACATCATGCACTTCAGATGCAGGAATCAGAGGCCACTGAGCTGAAACTGACCTGCAAACATCCTCCCTGAGGCCCAGCTTTCATGGTACTAGAAGGAGGGAAGCAACCAGTCCTACCCAGCTGTGATGTCTATGAACCACAGCAGCACAGCACAGTAAAGTGAAGGGTGGAGGAGAGGTGTGAACACCAGGGCAGTAACCAACAGTTTTCTACTTGTACTAAGACCCTCTCCACTTGGGAGGCAGAGGCAGGCGGATTTCTGAGTTTGAGGCCAGCCTGGTCTACAGAGTGAGTTCCAGGACAGCCAGGGCTACACAGAGAAACCCTGTCTCGAAAAACAAAACAAAACAAAAACAAAACAACAACAACAACAAAAAAGACCCTCTCAACACAGGAAAACCATGCCTAGCCAACTACCCTGGGCTACCCAGTCCTGAAGAACCTACAACCACCACTTCACAAACCAGCATAATCCCTGACACACTCTAAGTATTTGTCCTTATACCCACAGAAGTGTAGTCCTCACCTCTCATCAAAGAAACTTCTTTGCAATAGAGACCATTATAGAAAACCACAAGCAATCAAAATGCAGAGTTGTGGAGCCCAATCCCAATTACCATATCTACACAACTCCTACACCTAAGGCTCAGGGATCATTGTAGAAGAAGGAACTTAAAACCTTTAGGAACCAGAGGATCGAGGAGTTTGCTGAGATTTTTGTCTCCTAGGAATGTCAGAAACTATAACCATAAAGTCTCGCCAACATGGCTGCCTAAACATAAGCTGAACAAGGACAGCAGACTCGCTAACGTGGATGGAAGAAAGCCCAGGAGATGTGAGCCCTACACAAAGAACTGCAGGCGACTAAGGAATGCTGTGAGTGGGAGAAATAGTATTCCCCAGGGAAGAACAGACCAATCACCTATCCAATACCAAATGACCAGCCCCGAAAACACACACACACACACACACACACACACACTTATATAGACTAAGCAGATGTATTTAAGTATTTAGAACACATATGCATATACATATAAAACCATTTTAAAAAGAAGCCATGAATCAGAAAGTGAGCAAATGAGAGTATATGGAAAGGTTTGGAGAGAAAGAAAGGGAGAATAATGTAATTATAGTCTCAAAAAAGTAATTAAAGGGGCTAGAGCAATGGCTCAGTGGCTAAGAGCACTCACTGGCTGCTTTTCCAGAGATTCAGAGTTCAATTCTCAACAACCACACAGTGGCTCACAACTATCTATAATGATTTTTTATTTTATTTTATACATGAGTGCTCTATCTGCATATATGCCTGTATGCCAGAAGATCCCATTACAGATAGTTGTGCCCCACCATGTGGTTACTGGGAATCGAACTCAAGACCTCTGGAAGCGCAGTGTTCCTAACCACATCTCTCCAGCCCACAACTATCTATAATGAGATCTGATGCCCTCTTCTGGCGTGCAGGTGTACGAGCAGATAGAGGACTCATGCATAAAAATAAAAAAATAATTTAAAAAAGTAATTAAAAAACAACAAAACATTGGTATCAGAAACTTGCAAGTCAAAGAACAGACCTGAGCCCATCTCACCTTCATCTCCATCCCGAAGTCCCTTCATGCCCGCAGTCTCCTTACAGAAGCAAGAATAACTCAGAACAAGTCGCTTTTTTTTAGTTGTCTTCTCAACTCAGAATAAACTCCAGTCTTACACGATACAGCCCCAGCCTCGCCTAGACAGCACCTTGCTTACTGACCATCTCCCAGACATGCTGGTGTCTTTCCAAAAACCCTGCACACTGCCCGCCCCTTCTACCTACGGGCTCGTGACATTCATTTCTGCTGGAGTTTTCTCTGCTAAGCACTTCTGAAGGAGAAGAGAAAAACAGCAAGCTTTCACATTAATTATGGTTAATAAACTTACTTAGGAAACACAAGGTTGCATAGGAAGAGACTCTGTCTCTGATCCAAGACAACAGAGCTAAAACTGTACTCACTTCTGCTTTTGTCAATCTGCTCACCCTTTCTACTTTTCTGAAAGAAAAAAAAAAAGGTATACACCCACTCTTCTCCCTTGAGAAGTGACCACCACCAATACCACATGGATAACAAGTTCTATCTGCTAAAGATAAAACTACTTTAACCAGAAGCCTGCAAATTTCCGCTTCTATAAATCCTGTAAGGGAAAAAGACCACCCTAAAATATAAGATTGTGACAATGCCTAACCCCATATAAACCATGAAACACTTCTGTTGGGGCCTGAGCCTCTTTAAGCTACGGCTGGAAGCTACAGCTGCACGCTGATAGAAATCTCTCCTTTATCTGAATGTCGAAATTCTCTTTCGGGAAGGTTGAGGACCATCCCCACATCCCAACACTTTCATGCCCCAGACCCATCTAAAGTGTTGATAGTCCAGATTTCCACCAAAATGCTACGTCAGAAGAGGACCTCCACGACAACACTAACAGATTAAGTGTCTGTTACTCTCCACTTTACTGCTTTCCACTTTTACTCCCTAGCTCTCTCTGGAGCGCACTTAAAAATCCTTAGCCACTTTATCTGATTATTTTTGTCCAACGGGAAAGGTTGACGCTGGGAAAGCGGGGCCACATCTGATTGCTTACTTATCAATTCCCAATACCTAGGACCGGGCCTGGCTCAACAGAAAAGGTCCTAAATCTTATGATGAATTCTACGTACGGTTGATCACTCTTTAATTGTTGTTTGGCTGCTCAGCCAGTCTTCACAACTCCTTCCTCAGAAAGCCCCCATCACAGATCTTTCTAGGGGCCGTATCACGACCTCTCGGTCCCCAGAGGCCAGGGAAAGTGACAAGTCCGAGCTCCCACCACCCCTGTAACCCACTCACCTTCTTTTTCTCCAGACCTCCCATAGCTCCACGTTGAGAAACTCTTTAAGGCAACGCGGAGCAGCACAGCTACTTCCTCCCGCACGTGCCCTGCCTAGGGCCCTGAAGGACCCCACGCCGCCAGCTGAGGGCTGTCCGAAAATATGCCTGTGCAAGTCCAGAGAACGTTGTGCTTTTGGCAACCTCGTTATTTACGATCAAACTCTCTAAAACTCAATAATCGTGGTAGTTCTTTCAGTCCTTTTCTTAGTTGCCAAAACCTATATAGACAAGCTTTAAACTAATGTGGAAATTTTGGCAGTTTTATAACCACCCTAGACACGATTGTTTGACCACGCGAGTCCCAGTGCATTTCGGGACACAGCCGGACTGAAGGATAGGAAATAGACCCGCGTTTTCTAGGAGGGCTTTGTAGTCTGGTCTCGAACTAAGAAATCTTCCTCCAGAGTACTGAGATTAAAGGTGTGCACCACCACGCCTGGCTGATGTTTTCTTTAAAAGCAACAACAACAAACAAACAGAAATGCTCACCAAACTTAAAGCTACTAGCTTCTGTAATGCTAGGCTGACTGGCCAGTGAGTTTAAGGGAATTGAATTGTCATGGCAACGGTTGCTGGTCATTGTAAACCCGGCTGGCCAGGTTTTGCCTTGTTGGTCTTAGGGTCAGCCTCACCTAGTTTGTTTGCTCATGTTAGAATAAAATGGAACAAAGGCCCTACCTTTTACCTCACACGGATAGAGGGGTCTAAGGAACCACTTAAATTTGGGTAATGAGTTGGGACAAGAAGGACTGGATCTCTGAGTCCGAGGCTAACCGGATCTACGTTGTCAGTTCCTGGACAGCGAGGATATTAAGTGACACATTGTCTCAAAAGAAAAAAAGAAAAGAAAGAAAAGAAAAAAGAAAAGAAAGAAAAACAATGAAAGGCTCTGTAATCCCAGCACACAGGAGTCTGAGGCTGGAAGATCCTGTTTCAGGACAGCCTGGGCTAGAGATAGTGTCTCAAAACAACAAAACCAAGAAAACAAAACAGGGCTGAGAAGATGACCCAGTGGATACAATTCCTGACATGCAAGAATAAGGATATGAGTTCAAATTTGCAACACACACATAAAAGTTGCAGTGACAGCCGGGCAGTTGTTGGATGCAGGCACTCAGAAGGCACAGGCCAGTGGAGTTTCAGGCCAGCCTGGTCCTCAGAGTGAGTTCCAGGACAGCCAGGGCCACAAAAGAAACCCTGTCTCAAGAAAACAAACGAAAAGAAGTTGCAGTGGGGGCCCATAATACCAGGTCTGGTATGAGTGAGAGGGAAATCAGTAATTGGACATGGGATAATTGGATCCCTTAAACTCACTGGCTAGGCAGCCTAAGTTTAGCAAGCATTTCCATTTTCAAAAAAAGAAAAGAGCTGGGTAGTGATGACGCACGGCTATAATCCCAGCACTTGGGAGGCAGAGGCAGGTGGATTTCTGAGTACGAGGCCAGCCTGGTCTACAGAGTGAGTTCCAGGACAGCCAGAAAGAAAAAAATATATATCAGCCAGGCGTAGTGGTGAACACCTTTAATCTCAGCACTCTGGAGGCAGAGCGGTTGAATCTCTGAGTTCAGGGTCGGACTTGTCTATAGAGATAGTTCCAGGAGAGCCAGGGCCATGCAGAGAAATCCTGTCACAAACAACAACAAAATTCCACCAAAACAAAACAACCAGTTGACATTATTCACACACGTCTGAACATATAGTG
>NW_021620993.1:7926841-7936848 GCF_004785775.1 Grammomys surdaster | reverse complement strand
TTTTTTTTCTCCTGTTCTCAGGTAGGTCCCTAAACTTCATGGGATAAAGGACAGGGCTCCAGCTTATTACTGTCACAAGGCTAATCTCAATTATCTTTTCAATAAAGAAATATCAGAAGACTGGGGAGATAGCACAGTTGGTAGTAGAGGGTTTACACAGCATACAGGAAGCCTGGGGCTCAATCCCTAAGGCCACATAAACTGGATATGGTGGTATATGCCTCTAATCCTAGCACTTGACAGATGAACGAAGGAGGATTGGAAGTTCTAATAATAATAAATATTACTGTTTGTTTTATGGAAGATATGTGTTAATAAGAGGCCAAACCTACTCCATCTTAGGACTGCCTCCATCTTAAAGAAAAAAAGCCTGAAAACTTTCAGAACCCAAGCTGCAACCATGTAGCCATATACCATGTACCCCACAGCTTGTCCTTGGCCAGAGTTACTCCCTAGCTACTTCCTAACAACAGTTAATCAAAGATTAGTCTGATTGTTTCAGATGTACTTTCAGACCGTCTGTGATTGTATAAGGTCTTTCTTCAGAGCACTCCCCTGCTGGCTTACAGTCATTCTATTAGATGCTTGCCAGACTGGATACCCCCTCTGCCACCCCCTTACTTGTTCCTATTTTCCTATAAAAACTTGTCCTGCTGAGGGCTTGAGGCTGCTCTGACTTCCCTTCCCCTCCTGCTGTGTCAGGGTTGGGTTGGAGAAGAGCCCAAGCCTGAGCTTATAATAAAGAGACTCTAATGCTATTCCATCGGACATGGTTCCTTGGTGGCCTTTTGGGGTTCACGAGCGCTTCCTGGTACAACAATAGATGCACTCACCCACATGAACACTGAAGTGTTACAGCTCTGAGGGGAAAGGTAGCTTGGCAGTCAGGAGCTAAGGAATACCACAAAGTCACACTGCACAACAAACTTCACAAGAAATTGATTGGTAAAGACACAAGGAGATGGTTGCCTCTGCTTGGGAGAGAAGCACTAAAGAACTGAGCAGAAAGAAGGCAGGCTTTACATAGGGTTTCTTGGGGTGGGGCTTTCCAGGGTGGCCTGGGATCGATGGGATTTTGTGGCCTCATCTTGGGCTTTTTATCTCTGGTCAGAGCTTGGATGACTGACTCTTGAAAGGCTTTTAGAGTAGTCTGGCCATGCTGCACCTCAAGGGGCTCTCTCACACACCTAAAGTTGAGGAGAATTAGGTAATTCATGGAATGTTTTTATTTTAAAGATTTATTTATAAGCCGGGCAGTGGTGGGACACTCCTTTAATCCCAGCACTTGGGAGGCAGAGGCAGGCGGATTTCTGCGTTTGAGGCCAGCCTGATCTACAGAGTGAGTTCCAGGACAGCCAGGGCTACACAGAGAAACCCTGTCTCAAAAAACAACAAACAAACAAACAAACATAAAAGTAGATTGATTTATTTAATGTATATACTGTACACTGTTGCTGTCTTCAGACAACCAGAAGAGGACATTGGATCTCGTTATAGATGGCTGTGAGTCACCATGTGGTTGCTGGAAATTGAACTCAGGACCTCTGGAAGAGCAACCCGTGCGCTTAACCTCTGAGCCATCTCTCCAGCCCCATCACGGAATGTTTTTAAATATATATTTAACACATCTGAACTTAAAAGCTAAACAAGTTCACAAGTTCCACACTGGGATGGAGGACATTGCTCCATAAATAAAGCACTTGAGGGCAATCATGAAGACTCATTTAGATCCTCAGAGCCCATGTGACTCCTATGATATAATTCTGTGACAGGAGCCAGACACTGGAAAGCTCATAGGACATCTAGAGTATGCCTCTCACTGATGATTACGTGTTCACTACAACAATAAACTGTCTCAAGCAATGGAAGAGGAGGACCAATACCTACAGTTGTCCTCTGACCTCCACACTCATACCATGGCTCACGTGCACCTACACTCCCACACAGGGACATGCACACACATGCATACTTCATATACACAGTATACACATACATATAAAAAGACAAGCTCCATATTGTGTCCCTTAAGGAACAATCACAAGATGTGTGTGTGTGTATATTATATGCATAAATATATATTATATATACATATATATACACATATACATATATATATATATATTCACACTTGCTTTAGGTGGTTGTTTTGTGTGTGCAACGGCAAAAATATAGATGTTTTGTGTTTTTTCACAGTAGCAAAAGTTATTTAATAATAAATTCACAAAGTATGTCAGTTTCTTTGGCTGCAGTCTGTCAACTGATTCCAATTTTGTTTATTAGCTAGCCACTGGCATTACAGGCTCTTTGTTCCAATCTTAATTATGAAAATCAACTCATAGATCACATATTACACATGTGTATGTGCATGTGTGTGTGTGTGCGTGTGTACGTGTGTGTATGTGTGTGTGAAGAAAAACTTAAGGAGACTACAGAGTTCAGGAAGACTGTCCTGAAGTTGGAAACAGGAATGACACAGGAGCAAGGGAAAGTCTGTAGGCAGCCAGATAAAAAGGCTTATGAACCACAGGCAAAAGCAAAGCCACTCAGATTCAGAGATAGCCCATGTGGGTCTGGATGGAAGGCTACTCCATTTGAAGGTTAGTTTGATTTCAGTTGAACGTCACTGTGGTGTCGGAGCCTTGAGGCAGAGACAGGAGTCCTTTACTGTGGCAATTTTCTTAGATAAGATTTGTGACAAATGACTGCTATGTTTTTGATCATGGGATAAGCCCAGCACTCAGAAGACAGAGGCAGATGGATCTCTGAGTTTAAGGACAGCCTGTTCTACAGAGCAAGTGTCAGGACAGCCAGGGCTACACAGAGAAACCCTGTCTCGAAAAAACCAAATGATGATAATAAATTACTTAGTTCCTGTATATGGATGCTTTTCTGCATGTCCAAGTGTGCACCATATTTGGGCCCAGTGCCCATACAGAGGGTAGTAGAGAGCATTGGATTCCCTAGGACTGAAGTTAAAGGAAGTTGTGAACTACCATGCATGTGCTTGAACCAAACCTAGGTCCACTGCAAGATCAGCAAGTGCTAAGTCATCTCTCTAGTCCCTAAGAAGTGTTTTGTTTTGTTTTTTTCAGAGCTGAGGACCAAACCCAGGGCCTTGCGCTTCCTAGGCAAGTGCCCTACCACTGAGCTAAATTCCCAACCCCTTGTTTTGTTTTTTTTTTTTTTTTTTGTTTGTTTTTTTGTTTTTTTTAAAGTTTAAAGTCAAGGCTGGTCCTAGTAATTTTACCTGGCCCAAGGTCATGTTCAAAGAAGTCGCCCCTCAGAGAGGCAGATTTTAAACACTGCTGAATGCCGGAGCAAGTTGAATTTTATTTTCTATTCTAAAGCTAGAATACAAACAAATAAACTTCAACACTCCTACAACCATGAAGCACAAGATGAAAAGTGGGAGCGAAAGAAATGATGTGGAAAACACTGCGAAGTTTTTGAATAGCTGTGAGGGAAGTCAAGGCTTGGGGCATCCATAGTGTAACAGAGAGAAGAGCGTTTGGGAATGAAGTGGAAGGCAGGCCCGAGGTGGTGACCAGCATGCCCATGACTCTGCTCTCCATCCCCAGCACTGGGGGAAAACCCTGCAAATGAAAGAAGAGGGCCAACAGACAAGGAGAAGAGAACACCGAAGCTAAGGGGATTGCAGAAAACTTTAAGGTACCCATTATGTCTGGAACATGGAGGGTGTCACTTGGTAAGAGAGAACCTGATGGAGATGGCAGCAGTGGCCGCTCCTGAAAGGAGCATGGGAGCAGGGCTCCTACTTGATCCAATGATGCCACAGTCCTGAAACTCAATTCTTAAAGATGAGGCACTCCATCTTCTTTTCATTCGGACACTCACCAGTCCTGAGCAGTTGGCTCTACACAGGAAGAATCATATTAGAAGAAGACAGACTGTGTCATCTCTACACCAATGCTAAGGGGTCAGTGGAAGACACAGATGGTGGAATTCAGAAGAGCCATTGGACTGTCAGGTCTGGAGCCCAAATAGAATCATCAAAGTTGGACATTTTGCAATTAGGGGAACTTAGAGAAGTGAAGGGTTAAGAAGTACCAAAGGGCTGTACCCCAAGAACCTTGTCTAGAGTCCAATGCTGAGCTCACACTAGTCTGCCTACTGGGTGGTGGCTAGGCCTGTGGATACCACGCTTAGGTTACTGTTCTCTACCTTGTGAAGGACTGTGGCATTACTCCAGGAAAATGTTTTGTTGTGGGTTGTCCTAATGTTGTTTGTATTCTGATTTTAATTCTACTTCCTCAAGAAGGGGTTGCCCTCTCGCAGCCCCTCCACCAGTGACAGCTAACAGCTGTGGTTCTCTGCTGGCCTGAGCCTATCCATGCTGTCTGACTCCTTGAGAGGCCACCTCTCATTTTACCCCTGGGAGAGTTAGGAAGATTCAAGGACCTCTCCAGAAGAGACTCTGTTGCCTGCCCATGACTTCCCTTCAGGCCCGTTTTGAGCTTGACAAAATTGGGAGAACTCCAGTCAGTTTACCCTGTACCCACTCTTGTTGGCCTAAGTGTGTCTCTGTCGAAAGCTGAAGCACAGAGGGCAGGGAAGCAAACACATCAGAGCTCTTTCTGGTCACGTTCTCCAAGTGTTTGTCCCCAGCCAAGCCTGGTCCTTACTGTGGAGCTTTCGATGCTGGAGCCAGGCAGGAGGGTAAAGCTGTCCCAAGGATGCACATTTTCCTGTTTCTGTCGGGATCTGTTGTTGGGGAGGGTGGGGTTTGGGGAGCCTTTACCTTGTGTATTCATCAATAAATTCATTTACACAAAATAAAAAAAAAAAAAAAAAAAAGAAGGGGTTGCCCCCAACGAGCAGTCAATCATATACTCAGGTGATCTCATGTGAACCTTTTCCCCATTTTAACTGGTCAATAAAGGCAAGAGCCCATGATTGGGCAGTGGAAGGTAAAGGTGGGATGGGAGGTCTTTGAGAGTGAGGGCAGGTAGAGAGGAGAGGAGAAGGGAAGGAGAGAGGATGGAAGAAGAGGAGGAAGCCATGGTGGAGCAGAACCACGTGGCAAGGAGAAATCACAAGTAGCAATGGGTCCTATAGCTGGGGAGTTAGTTAGTATAGTGTTAGATCTGCACAATCTAGGCTCATAGCTTATAATTATAATAACTGAATTGTGTGTTTTTTTACATGAGCTTATTGGGGTTGGAAATTCTAGCTACAAATTGGCACACCTGCATTGGGCTTAGAACCCAACTAACCCGAGATAAAAGTGTCCCCCATCCCCAATATAAACAGCTAGGGCACAGCTCTAAAGCTTTGGCACTATGTAAATTAAATGCTGAGTGGGACTAAGAGGTCTACGGAGAGCTACTAAGAAGCTCCTTCCGTAAGCCCCAAGCAAACTGCAGCAACTAGAGGCAGCACCCCAGCCCTGAGCTGGGACACAGGCAGCACCAGTGCCACAACATAGCTGGGGCTCCCTGAGCCTAAAGGACCAAGGACCCTGGGTGTCGAGTCCACCCTCAACCAGCAAGAAAGACGCAACGCACGAGCTCTTCTCCAGCAGTTTATTCAGGATCCTTGAACAATCTTCTGACCCCGGGGCCCACACCACACGGCCTTAAATACTTTTGCACCAGCCAACCTCTCAAAGCCACGTCTGCAAAGCGGAGAGGCCACTCGTATGTTGAAGCAATCGGATGCACCAAGCTTAGCCAAATAAGGACTTGTCTACCATGGAGAGCACTCGCTATCCACCACAGAGAGCGTTCGCTCTCAGGCTAGCGGAAGGCGGAAGCCGGCGCCATATTAGGACGCGCATCGCAGCTCTCCACACCTGGGGAGTGACTGCCTGTGAAGCAGCCATCAGAGCTGAGGATCAGTAGCTGAAAAAACAGCAGTCAACTTTTTTCACAGGCACAGTGACCTGATCCGGGCATCTCCACTGGAGGGAGCCTTTCAGTGCTTTCCCTTATCTCCCATGTCTAAACAGAGACAGCTCTGCGACTGGCTGAGACTTAAATGTCTATATACAGCCAATAACTCTAATTGGGTCCAAAATTTTCATGACTTATTATTACATACCATCCTTTAAAATGGCATGAATGGAAATGTGTATTGTAGTTTGATTATGTGATCAAACTAACCTCTAAAGAAAGGCAGTTGTCTTTCTTTATTGATCTTCCTTAACTGATCTGTGCAGCCTGCTCATTCCATATACATGTCTTTACAGAGCTGTATGTTGCCTGTAAGGTTGGTATATTGCAGAACAAAAGAAGAGAGACACAGCCCTGACAAGAGTCATACTCTGGAACGCTGAGATTCTGGGACCTTCCATTCCAGCTTTTTGCTTGATTCTACCTCAACTATTCGAAGCTGTTTCCTCTAAAGACTTGCTTCCAGGACATTTCCAGAACAGCTAGCTTGTCCATCCAGCCTTTCAGACTGTTATAGTCAGGACTTCAGCTAAGCCATGAACTTTCTCAGCACATAGAGATTGGATAGCAAATGATGTCAGCTAGCCCTCCTTTAACAAAACCAATTTTCCTATTTCCCTGTGGGACCCTAGAAGGGAATTCTTTGCCTCAATTCAGCTAGAAGCAAGCAAAAGAAGATCATCATTGCAGTTCCCCTTAGGTTGGGGTGAATGGTTCTGGTTATTTTATGAATTATAGATATATTGTCATTTTAAGGATAGTTTTGCAAACGTTGTAGCTTTGGACAGGGAGGAAACTAGAGAGCTCAGAGCCAGGGATTTCTACCTTTCCTTTCCTCTTCTCTATCCTTCTTTCTTAGGTAAAGGAAAGGAGGGATGGAAAAGAAAAGGGGGATATAGTAATATTATAGCAATTAGAGATACAGACAAATAGGGATAGAATATTAAATTTACTCTTAAATAAAGCATTGTATAGCCATAATCTTACATTGGTAGAAATCTTTACATTTGATGCAAAATTGAAGTTACAATTTCTTACACTGATACATAATTTATATATATTGATACAGGTTTAAGGTTTTCATTGATATAAAACTTGTATATTAATACAAAATTTAAAATTAATACTATTACTCATAGATAGACATTGTGCCTATGCAACTCATTTAAGAATACAAAGGCTTAGACCCAGTTCTTTTAATAGATGCTATTACAGACTATTTAGGATGAATAAGTAATACAAGTTAATAGTCAGACAGTGAAACTCAGGGTCATATTAGATTCTAATTTAGTTAATTACAACAAGTGTTTTCAAGATTATTCAAATAGTGAATAGCTAAAAATAACCCATGTTTGACAATTCAGTTACACTGTCTATATAGATGGTCTTCAAAAGCATCAGAGACCCACAGAATGGCACTTAATATTATTTCATTATTAAAGATCATTTGACTACGAGACAGGTGTGCTCCTGATAGTGTCCCCATTCCACTTGAAGGAAGATACTGAGCATCATTATCTCCAGGCAGAGTTGCTTCAATCATGGCAAAGTAGCCACTGGGCAAGAATTTCCCTAATTCATCAGCAGATAAAAATACTCTCCAAAAAGGGACAAACAGATGTGGGATAGTCAACTGCTAAAGAAAGGGTAAGCTAGTCCTTCATAATTTCTGCTTCACTTAAGGTCTGTCAGATAGTTGTGGGCCTGAAGGCTGAGGACAGATGCTCCAATGTTATAAGACACTAAGGGACTGTCCACACAGTCGGTTGTCTCCACAAATTATATAGCTTGGGAGGCCATGACTCTGTGCTCCCTACATATTCAGATAATTTTAACTCCTTCTCAGATCTCTGATGAGGTTGAAGACTAGTTATAGTCTCATAACTGATCGTCAGTCGCTTAGCATTAAATGTTCCAGATTTGAAAGGATGGATTTCAGATGGTAATACAAGTTAAACATCAACATAGTTCAGGCACAGAATTGAAAACTCTTTAAGTTAGGATAGACGATAGAGTACTTTATCTAAATTGACAAATACGATGGAGTGGATGTTAAGTGTAGATCATAATTTGCATAGTTGTTATGGTGTGCTCAATTTATATCTGAGAGGAAGAGCCTTTTTAATTGGATAAAAAGAGGGAAATGTTGTGGGCCGTCTGATGTTGTTTGTATTCTGATTTTAATTCTACTTCCTCAAGAGGGGTTGTCCCCCTAACCCCCATGAGCAGTCAGTCACACAATCAGGGGATCTCATGTGAACCTTCTCCCCATTTTAACTGGTCAATAAAGGCTAGAGCCTGTGTTTGGGCACTGGAGGGGAAAGGTGGGGTGGGAGGTCTTTGAGAGTGAGGCCAAGTAGAAGGGAGAGGAGAGAAGGGAAGGAGAGAAGATGGCAGAAGAAGAGGAAGCCATGATGGAGCAGAACCACATGGCGAGGAGAAACTGCAAGTAGCAAAGGGTCTTATAGCTGGGGAGTTAGTTAGTACAGTGTTAGATCTGCACAATCTAGGCTCATAGCTTATAATTATCATAACTGAACTGTGTGTTTTTATGGGCTTATTGGGGTTGGAAATTCCAGCAGTAGAGTTTGGCTCTATAAAGGGCAGAGGTGGTGAGTGATGGTAGGCTGTGCAGAGCAAGGGCAGAGCTTTGCACCTAGACAAGTGCTCTCAGCTCAGCAGGCCCCGTCAATGGGATGCACAGCAGGTGATAGGAGAACCTACTTTGTGAGGTGGAGAATAGAGATTGAAGAAAAGTCAAGTGGCAACAATGAAAAATTCCAGTTAGCTGAGCAGTGGTGGCACACCCCTTTAATCCCAGTACTCTCTCTGGTATTTGAAATCAAACTTTTCATTCTGCCTAGCCCCACAGAGGGTGCCACTTTTGGATGGACTTTGCTACTTTATGGGTTGTTCTTTCTTTCACCTTTCTCTACCCCATTTTAACCCCCCCCCAACACTAGATAGAAAAAACAAAAGGATAGAAAGGAAGAGGGTGACGTTACTGTTGGACCTGCTGGGCAAACTCCAAACTCTGCATTTCCATGTCTCACGTACAACTTCTTTCAGCTTTGTTTTTCTGTAACACAATTCTTTTCCTTAGGCTGGTTCCACTCCCTGTTAGCAGCTCTCTTCGGCAGGTATCCCAATGGATCTGGCATCTCTAACATCTTGGGGTATCCAAGGCAACTTCAACTTCACAGCTTCTTGTTTCAGTGTCTTCTGGGCTCCTCCAAGGAGCTTGGGTCACTCCTTCAGCTCTGCCCTCTGTAGCACTTTAGGCTCTGGCTGACTCCACTCCACTGCTGTTACTGTCCTTGTGGTCATCCCCTGGTACTAACGTCTCAGATACACTGGGGCCTTCTACTGCAACTAGGCTGCACATTCACCAATAGCCTCTCATAGACTTTCTTCATAGTACTAAGCCTCAATTTCTTTGCATGACCCCTTCAGTCCTGGGTCTTCAACTGCCACTGAAGCTGTACCTTAACCAATGGCCTTTCCTGATCCCGCACAGGGCCGATCATCAGCTGCTCCCCAAGACCCCTTCATGCTTCAAAACCAGTACCACATGGGTGATTCTTACACATGACCAAGCCCAGCTGCCAGCACAATGTCTATCTGTTTGCACACAGCTTCCTTGTGCTCTCAGAAAACACTTCTCAGCAGATTTCACCAGTGAAGCTGGACTCACTCATCTTAACCACCACTAATTTCTTAGCTCCAGCTAACCAGCATCAGTTGTCCCAGTATCTCCTTCTCTTCTTGACTCCAAAGCCAGAGCCATGTGGCCAAAGATGCCAAGTTTTCTGTTACTTGCTGGGGCTTGGACATGGCCTCCTGGTTTTATTACATCTTTACCAGTTTTCTACTTTCAGTAATTTGCTTTACTGTCTAATCTTGGCTGTCCTGGAACTTGCTCTGTAGACTGACTTTGAACTCAGAAATATGCATGCCTCTTTCTCCTGAGTGCTGGGATTGCCGGGTGGTGGTGGCGCACACCTTTAATCCCAGCACTTGGGAGGCAGAGGCAGGCGGATTTCTGAGTTCGAGAGTTTGAGGCTAGCATGGTCTACAGAGTGAGTTCCAGGACAG
>NW_021620993.1:7871841-7921841 GCF_004785775.1 Grammomys surdaster | reverse complement strand
TGGCTGGTCAACTTTTCTCCATCAGAAACCTGGCAAAACTTGTCTGTTTTCCCTTGTGTCTCCCTGCTAGCCTCTTAGGACCCAGAAATCCTGTCTATTCCTTCCACTCAGCAATTGGCCCATGGCTTTCTCTACTGACAGATCAAGAATAAACTGGGGAACAGGATCTTGCATCGGATCTGCCACTACAGGAGAAGACAGATCTCCCATGTTGAAGAAGTCTAAACACTTTCCCCTGCCCTTTATTTTCTGTTTCACACTGCTGTCTTCCCAGTATCCGCCATTTCCGTAAGAAGCAACAGTCCCATCCCCTACCATGGCCAAGATTCCTGTAACTTACTCCTGGCTAGCCTAGAATTGGAGATTATCCTGCCTCAGCCTCCCTGGTGCTGAGACTACAGGCATGACCTACTACACCCAGCTCCTTATTACTTTCCCTTTTTAAAAAATTTAAGTTTGAATTTCATTTTATTATGTGTATGGGTGTTTTGCCTACATGGGTGTCTATGCGCCACTTGTATTTCTGGTGCCCTCAGAGGCCTGAAGAGGGCATAGGATTCCCTGCAGCTGGAGTTTTAGACAATTGTGAGCTGTCATGTGGATGACAGGGACTGAAATCAATCCTTGTGAAGCATATCCAGTACTCCTAATAGTTGGGCCATCTCTCTAGGCTCCCCTGCTTTCTTATTGGAGGATGAAATTAAAAACCAAGACCCAAGAATCAGGCATTCCAGTCACTACAGACAAGTCCTCCCTTTTTTTCAACAGAAAAAGTGAGGAAATACACATGCATCTTCATGTCTTAGTTTCTTTTCAGTAGGTCTTCCAGCTCAAGATAACTGCCCTTAGATGTGCCTACCTAATCTAGGCAATCCTTCCTTTACCGAGATGCCCTTCCCAGGTGATTCTAGACTGCATCAAACTGACAATTAAAACTAACCATCACAACATTGAAAAGTAATATGTATAGCTCTCTATAATAGCGTCACTTGAGTTCACAATGATAACCACAACCTGCCTAATATGCAGGCAAGTGGCAGAAACATAGACATAGACATGCATGCACAGAATACACAGCAAAACAAATTTTAAAACTATTTATAGGGCAAGGTGTGGTAGCATGTCTATATAATCTTAGCAACTTGGCAAGTACCAGCCAAGCCAAGTGTCACAAGTGTGGCAAGCCAGCGTCACATAACAATCAAAATAACACAACAGGCTAGGAGGGGTGATATATAGCTGAAATCACAGCCTTGGATACTGTTCTGGTTCCCCTACAGATGAAGGAAGCTGCAGCAGAAAGAAAAAGTGACGGCCTTAAGTCTACACAGTAGTAAACAGCTTAACCCAATCTCAGACACCAGAGCCCTGTGGGAGGAGCTGGAGGCATCATGTCTCATGTATCCTTGCCAGTTCCTTTTCCTTGGCCATCTCTGACTTTCCCATGCACCATTCTGTCTGTCTCGAGCACGTCTTGGGCAGAGACATGCTCAAAGCAAGCATTATGTTTAGTGTCCATTTTGGCAGAGCTCCTGACGGGAGATACAAACCAGCATGAAGGCCAGGTACAGAAAGTCCTCCTAGGACTTGTCAGCAGGAACCCAGCATGCCTCCTCCAAGAATTCTTGCCAGCACAGCCACTTGAGGAGAGGAAGTGCAGGGGTGTGGTGAAGCCTGACATCTGACAATTCAGAGGTGCAGCCGGCACCCTCACGCCTGCTGCTTCCAATGTTCTGAGTCTTGGGTCAGGTGCACTGAGGCTTTCTCTTTCTCAGTTCAGCCACAGACTGTAGAGTCTGGAAACTTGCTAGGTAGGCACTGTTTGTGGTTCACATTCTTTCCTGAACTGTTATACTTGTTTGGAAGAGATGACACCGAATGAACTGGAACCATGTGTCAGACTCTCTGCTAAGGGTCAATCACATCTCTTGTGCCATTTTAGATAAAGTTTAGCTAAGCAGGGAGGGAGGAGAGGCCTTGATCTTCTCGCTATCGAAGGCTTTCAGTTACAGGTGCGTGACAGTTTGAAGTCTGAAAAAATTAGTCTTTTAAATGTGACCATAACAAGCAAAGCAAAAACGTAATGAGCTGAATTATAACCTACTTCAAACCTTTCTATTTCTTATTTCCTTTTTTATTTCTTACATATGCCTCTCCAGTATGCTTCTTATACTCAGTTCACCACTGTGTGTGGCGAGAATGTCAAATTCCAGTCTTTACAAAGTTGTTTTAATATTCTCCAGTAAAATGCAGCAGGACTTCTGATTAGCCTAGGTTCTCTGATTCCTAACTTCCTAAAGTCTTTTGTATATAATTTCTTTTTATAAACTTACCCAGACTGATATTATCACTAAAGAATTAGCAGGAAAAGTTCTCAACTTTATTTGTGGGTTTTCTGTATGTCCACAGTCTTGCCCTCTGTCTCAGCCTCCGGGGGTAAAGGCATCCTGCTTGATGATTTTATTAATTTTATTTTTAATTAAGGTAATTTCTTCCTGTTCCATTTCTCCCCATTCACCCAGACAATCTCAGAATACCACACCAGTGCTTTCAAAGGCAAAAGGCAATTAGGGAACACCAGAAACAGTCATAATTTTATCCCCAAACTGCTATGAGCCAGACATCTCTCTGCTGAAAGCTGGAACTCTGTCATGCAGTCTCATTACAGTTGGAACTGTGTCACAAAGCCTCATTAGTATTTTGATTATTGGCTCTGCCATCTGTTAAGTAAACAGAAATGTGTTCTCAACTTATACTCACCCACACACACAAACATGCATACACATACACGCACACACACAGACACACGTACACACATGCACATACATATACACACTGTGACTAAGGTGATGGATAGTGTTTGAACTTTTCTTGGGGAGATGAGAGCAAATGTCTACCCCCATAAGATGGGGCTCCAGTGACAGACTGGTAAAACCCGTGGGTTTATTAGATTTACTCACCGAGCATAAGTGGTCCAGAAAAGCCTCACTCAGCATGGATGATGACTTCCCAACAGCTGTCTAGATGGAGTTCCCACCTCAGTTTACTTCATATCCTTGCTGGCACCTCTGAGACAAGCAACTGGAACTTAGGGCAGAATTACACATAACTGGGTAGAAGGTGTAGGAGCGGCTGCAGTCTCTGGTAAGGGTCTACTGGCCCTCCCCACCCCTTCCTTCTGTGAGAGAATGTCAGTAGACCTCATCTCAGGAGAACTGCTTCCAATACAGATGGTGGTGACTGCTGTACCCCAAGGACAGTGGTCCAAAACACGTTACATGCTTTTATAATGAGCAGCTTTTCACAGTGTACGGGAATACAAACTGTCCTGTTGGATACCTTTTAAATGTGCACAGGTTTTTGTTAAATAGATCCAAATAAAGCTGAAAACCACAGAGGCATCTATGGGAAAGTGCTACGCTCCCAGTTTACAAAGAAGCAGACTTAGGAAAGTTGCAGCAGGTCTGCGTGTGCGTGCACATGTGTGGCACACATCTGGAGTCCGAGTCCTTCAGGGAGTCTTATTTTGCTTTTGAGATGTAATCAGTCATTTCTACTGTCACTTTATCTGGGCTGTCCCTAAGCTAGCTCCAAGGGTGAGTGTAACCCTGGCACTTACAGGGTGAAGGCAGGAGGATGAACAGTTTGAGGCTAGTCTAGCTTACGTGGTGAGGGTGAGATCCTGTGTCCAAAACCAAACCATAGCAAAACAAAACCAACAAGAACACACACACACATACACACACCACACACACACACACACACACACACACACACACACACTTTTTACTTTTTTGGCAAGATCTCACAACTATAGCCCAGGCTGACCTAGAACTCCTTACCTAGCACGGGATGGTTTCAAACTCTCAGCAATGCTTCTGCCTCAGCCTCTGAAGCACTTGGATTACAAGCATGTGCTACCGTGCCCAGTTTATGAGGCATAAACTGAATAAGCTAGGCAAGCCCCCTACCTATTGAGCCACAACCTCAGCCCCTAGAAACATTAAGTTAACATACAGAGTAAGGAGTGTGGCATTTGCACAGGTGTGCTAGTATACTATGTCCTCATGTGTCCCCTCTCCCATGATTCTCTTATCCTACTCCTTCCTGGGTCCCACCTCCCTACAGTTCCCCTCCTGATTTCTATTATTCTTTGCCCTCTTCAGACCTTTCCAGTTGTCAGGACCCAAGAAATTCCTGTTTGCAACCTGGCATTTAGACAAGCCAGCATTCCCTCAGAGACTTAAGAAGACAGTTCCTACTTGCTAAGAGGTGTCGTTCTCCTGATCTCTGGCAAAAGGGACATAGGGCTCCTCCATTGCCCTATACCTGCGGTGCTTATCAGCATACCTTGATACCTCTAGGCGCTCTCAGTCCCTGCTCACAAGTACCTGTTACAGAGTCATCCTGGCTGGGACACCGGCCCATCCTAAACCTCTCCAGCCCCTGAGCCTCCCTTCCCTCCACCTGTCTGTTTTCTCCTCCGTTTTCTCCTATATAACTCAGCTATTTTGGCTACACATTCTCTGGGTACTCTTGGTCCTTGGCTTCTCTCTCCACTCCCTTCTTTTACTCTCCCCTCATCTCTTCTCATGGCTTGTGTGAACCCTTCCAGATACCCTTGGCTGTGTGTTCTCTCATATCGACACTAAAAACCTTCTCCCCCACCATACCTAGGAGCAGTCATGTGCTCATTTTTCATCTGCTCCTGTGAACTAAGATTGTAGCTCCGGGTATTTTTATTACACAATGAATGCTCTCTGTGTACCTGCATGGGTCTACATTTGTTCCGTCCATCCGTCTCATGAGGTTTGCATCCCTACATGTGAATTTTTCTCCTTGAGATTATATTTCTAACAGTGGGCTATGTTCTGACCATTCACCCAAGAGCACAAGGGGGTGCTGACCTTTTGTGTAGGTGAGGGTCCCCACAAAGGTCCTGTGGACTCTTCTTCATGGGCAAAGGTCACTGAAGGCCAGAGGGAAGGTGGAGGTGAGTCAAAGGTCAACCAAGGAGATTCTGAAGGACATTCAAATCCACCAGGGCTGTGTGGGAAGAGCAGCTTCAGGTCTGGACAGCTCAGTGGCTCCAGAGGGTCTGTTCCCTTAGAAACTGGAAAGTTAAGGCAGGCGTGGAATGTAAAGTCCAGAAATTCCTTCTGTGCAGCTCCTGGCCTTGGCCAAAGTTTTATAGCAGCCCAGACTAGAATGGGGAGTTTCGTTCTTACTAAAATTTTTTTTTTTTTTGGTTTTTCGAGACAGGGTTTCTCTGTGTAGCCCTGGCTGTCCTGGAACTCACTCTGTAGACCAGGCTGGCCTTGAACTCAGAAATCCGCCTGCCTCTGCCTCCCAAGTGCTGGGATTAAAGGCGTGCGCCACCACTGCCCGGCTACTAAAATGTTTTTGAATAGCAAAAGTTGGAGAGCCTATTATGTTAGGGGAAGAAAAAGAAATCTCTTTGTTTTGGTTTTGTCTAGTGGATCTGTCTACATGCTGAGTTTTACAGCCTGAATGATACTTCCATCATGGAGTCAGTTGTACTAAGGTCTGGAGCCTTAAGTAGTAGACCCTCAAAGATTATCTGTTATTGAGACACTTTATACCTGAGTGCATGGCCTTGGTAGAAATACAGTTTCCTGGTGACAATTATAATCTGTTAATAAGGGCTTCAGACCTTAGTACAACTGAATGGAAGTACTATTCAGGCTGTAAAACTCAGTATGTAGGCAGATACACTAGACAAAACTAAAACAAAGACCTAATCCATCAAAGTCCACAGTTCTGGGAAAGTCTCTGAATGTACTAACCTTGCCTTTTGGCTTCTGTAGTTCAGCTTTTGGCTAACTGTTCTTGTTAATCGAAGTATGTCAACACAGGACATGGTTTTTGTGCTTAAAAGCTCACCCTGAGAAAGGCTTGGGGCTACACTGGGATCCCAAACACCCAGTGTAGTCAGTGTCAGCTAACAAAGACTTTCTATTGGCTCAAACCCACACTAGAGCAGCCTTCTCTGGTGAGTAACCACAACACTGTAGACTCTTCTCCGAGCAAAATGCATGCACATGCGGACTTCCCTTCTTACTCCATGCAGACTTTACTTCTTACTAGTTGCTGCTCTCCTTCCTTCCTCCTTTCCCTCCTTCCTTCCTCCCTTCTCCCCATCTAATGTCTTCCTGAGTTTTGAGATGAGATCTCACTTAGTAGCCAAGTCTGGTTTGGAACTTGGAATGATTCTCCTGCCTCAACCTCCCACATTCTAGATATAGGTGTGCACCAAGACTCATACTTGGCTCCTCACGCCCTCCTCTTCCAGCTTCTCTTCCTCCTTTTAAAGAGATAGGGTCTTCATGGTTGCTCCAGCTGGCTGCCAGTCTGTCCTACTTCAGTCTCCTGAGTGGCTGGGCTAGAGATATGCACCCACATGTGACCCCTGCATCATGATGAAGTCCTTTGTCTTTTTCGGTTTCTCTAACAACATGACACACATTACATTAATGAGTCCTGCTAATTAATAACTGCTATACAGGTCCATATTTATCCGTGTTGGGTCTTAGCTTGTGATAATTACCCTAGAACAAAAATAGGTTCTCTTGAAAGTGTGACCTTTGGCAGTTTGCTGTAAAAATAATTGTAACAAACCTCTCATGTGAAGATGTTTAGAGGCATTTTATGGTCTCAATATCCTCACAAGTGGAACTGGAAAATCGCTGTTAGGATAATCTTATTCAACGCTCTCATTTTATAGAGAATAACTTGAAACTCAGAGAGGTTAAATACTCTAGCCAAGGTCACCCAGCACTGCTTGATTCATACTTCGAGTCTCCAGTGGAGCTGGACAGATAAATAATCTTTCGTTCTATCTGCCAACATGTTTTTAAGCGACTTTCCTAGTTCAGGACAAGTAGCCCTGCAGCCCTGCTCCCAAAGGTTTTGCAACTTGCTGGATTCACTCGTTCTTCAACTTGTTCTGTCGCCTCCAGGAAACCCAGGCTATGTCTGGTTGACTGAGGAGACTTGTTTGTCTGGACCAGGTCCAGCAGCTGCCCCGCCTCCTTGGCAGGCGGGCGGCAGAGAACAGCTGACGCCAGAGAGCTCCGCCGTCACGTGATCACCACAGTTCCTCGGCTCTGTGTCTTGTCCCCGAGAGTCAAAGTAAGTACTTTCCAGGGACTCCTGTGAAGTGCACCAGGTAGGTACCCTAATCCTGAATGTCTGCAGCCAGAGCAGGAACGATGAGGGTGTGCAGGCAGGGGTGGGGTGTGTGTGTGGGCAGGGGGCTGGGATGTGCAGGTGGGGGTTCGGGTGTGCAAGCAGGGGCAGGGCGGACCCCGGCAAGCTCTGTCAGATAGACTTGGGACAGACTAGGCATCAGGCTTTCTGTGCTCCTTCTGGGGTCTTTAAAGCTTTGGGGACAGATGAGGTTGGCTTCGAGTTGCCCCACGGAGTCCCTTTTTGTTCCCATCTGGAGGACAAGCCGCTCTGCCCTTCCTTCCTTCCTTCCTTCCTTTTTCTGTTCTTTGGCCTCCTGCCCCAAAGCAGACCTTTCTCCCTTTCTCTCTGCTGATTTAGCAGCGTGCTTCCGGGTGTTGGAGGGACAATTAATCAGTGAAGCTGCCTCTTTCTCAACAAGTGACTAGTTGCAGTCAGACAAGCCCCTCAAGGTGAGACACAGGAGTCTCCTACCTCCCACCTGTGCCTACCATGGAGCTCCTGAAGGCACTGCTGCTCCTTTCTGGAGTCTTCGGAGCTCTTGCTGAACTCTGTGGTAAGTAACCCGCCAGCGTCTGGACTCTGTTGCCTCTGGAGTCTCAAAGAGGGATGGCTGCCTTGTCCAATCAATCCCCTTGAGGGAATTGGAAACTGGTAGTGGGGGAAGGAGAGACCCATCTGTCCCTCAGGTCTCCCACAGCAGTTTTTAACTGGACCTTAGTGCTTGAGCATGCTGAATTGGACACGTGCTCCCCTTCCCCCCCACCCCCGACAGGATCTCCCCAGCTCATCCAGCAATTTGTTCCTTTACTTGGTGCATGTGAGGCTCTCGGAGATAGGCTTGGTGTTTTAGTTTGGAGAAAGTGTCAGGAGTACACAGGCCTGGTCTCAGCTCTCCTAGAGTTTATGCTCTCAGAAAGGGGGCTGGCAAAAGGCATGGGGTGCCAAATTGGGTCACCATGAGTGATGCAAAACAAGTCAGGCTGGGGCAACAACAGAAAGCCACAGGGGCCTATTGAATTAAGGAGAGGGATGGGAAAGGATGTCCGAAAACTAGAAGGCTCTGGGAAGAAGTCCCTGAGGGAGGGGACGGGGGTAAACATTCTAGGTGAAGGGAAGCAGGTACTTAAAGGCTCTCCCTGATTGCTCCAGATATTCATCCCAGAGCCGTAGTCCTCAAGAGACCTCTTATAGATTCTAGGGACCTCCCAAAACATGATTGTGGCCCTTAAGTTATAGGGTCAGGCACAATCGTACACGGGGATCAAGCAGGAAGCAGAAGGCAGACGGTGACTCATCTCTCTCTTCCTCCCAAGTACCCTGCATACCAGGTCTCAGGTGAACTTGGGCAAACCTTAAGAAACAGGTGTCAGATGAAGAAGTCATGGAGCAGAGAGACCAAAAGGGCTGCTCAAGGTGCCCCAGCTTTAACAGATCCTTATTGGATTCACTTCTTGGGACCTGAGGCCAGAATCTTTCCTCGGCACCTAGACTCTCTGGCCATGTCCTGTAAAATCTCCTTATCCTTGGGCTCCCAGTTGCTATCTAGACAGTCCTCAGGGATTCTTCCAGCGAGCCTACCTCAGCCTTGAGCTGTTAGCCCCCATGCCTGACCACATGAGAGCTCCTTCCTTCACTATCATGAGAACGTTGGGGGATTGGGGTGCAGTCCCTTCTCCATTTCTGTGATATTTGTGAAGTGAGCTGAGGCTGTTTGATCCTTCCTCCTTGGTGTGGTGTGAGGATACCGCACTTTCGTCATGAGCCAAGGCCCTGTATGCAACCGAATGGACAGGCCTGATCTCTAAAGTACACAGAGAGGGCTCCGGGCTTCTGAATGCCCATCAGTCAGTCTTCAGGTGAGAGGGCTGGACAACCCTATGCACCGGATGCTGTAGTGCAGGAGTGTGTGTGTGTGTGTGTGTGTGTGTGTGTGTGTGTGTGTGTGTATGTGTGTGTGTGATGGGGCTGTGTTAGTCAGGGTACTGTACTGCAGTGTTTCACAACCTTCCTAACAGTGCAACCCTTTCACACAGTTCCTCATGTTGTGGTGACCCCCAACCATCAAATTATTTTTGTTGCTGCTTCCTAACTGTAATTTTGCTATTGTTATAAATCGTAATGTAAATATCTTTGGAGATGGAGGTTTGCCAAGGGGTCATGACCCACAGGTTGACAACCACTGCTCTAGCAGAGCAGCAGAACTGATGAGTATTTTTTTTTGAAACACTGGCTTGCAGCATGTGGTCGTGGTAGCTCAGCAGTAGCTATCTCTTGATGGAAAGGTTGACAATCCCATAGTTGTTCAGTCTTTGGGGCTGGTTATCCTTGCAGACTCAATCAGGTGCTGGAGTCCTGGAGGATTCCTGGGGAGCTGGTGGTCTTCAGTGTATGTTGGAACCATGAAGAAGGTAGATTTAATATCAGCCACAGCAACAGAGTAGATGAACTTGCCAGTAAGAGTGAGGGCAAACAGGCAAAAGGCAAAGTTTCCTTCTTTCCCTTATCTGGGCCGCCATCCAAAAGTTTGGGTCAGATTTAATGTCTTCTGACTTCGAATTGTAGTTTCGTTAAGAAAATGCCTCACAGAAGTACCCAGCAGCTTGAGGTCTGGATGATTCCAGATGCAGTCAAGTTGACAACCAAGATTAGCCATCATAGCAATCTTGCCTAAAGCCACTTTGGCTAGCTTGAGCGAATGTGCTTGGCACCTTCCTTCTAGAGAGGGTAAATTGTGGTTATCAGCCTCCTGTTATAGGCTGTGCCTTATCTTGTCACTTATCATGGTAACTGACTCAGGATGGAGGTCAGAGCCTGGGGTGGGGTCTCTTGTCTCCCTTACTAATTTCAAGGAAGAGCAGGAGATCAGAGTTCTATTGCTGAGGTAGAGCTCAATTGGAAGAGTGCCTGCCTTCCATGAACAAAGCCCTGGATTGAGTCTCCGGCATTGTATAATCCAGGCGTGGTGGCATACACCTGTAACCCCAACTTGTGGGGAGTAGAGGCAGGAAAATCAGGAGTTCTAAGGTCATCCCCAAGGACATACTGAGTTTGAGGCCAGCCTGAACTACAGGAGACCCTGCTTAAATAGTAAAATGTCCTCCAGGGACAGTCAGAAAGACAGAGAGCCACAGCAGAGGACCTCAAAGATACTGACAGAACTCTGGAAAAATATAGACAGATATCCCCAAAGTAAGACTTCCCTGTTCCTACCAGGGTCTCACTATGATGTATTCCAGGCCTTAGCCCCTTAAGCACTGAGATTGCAGGCCTGTGCCACCATGTCCAGCTTGTGCCTGACTGTCAGAATGAACATTTCATGAGAAGCCAGCCAGGTGCCCTGGCCTGGCCCATAGAGCCAACAGTCGTTTTGAGTTCATACTTGGGAATGGCTCCCTTACATTTGTAAATACCTATGACTTCTGTGAAAACATTTAGAGAGATGAGGCTTTGATCAAGGGACCCTGGTCCTCAGGCTAGGAAGCCCAAGAAAGTAGGCAAAGGGCCCTATGGCAGGCTGTTTTCTTATTTCTCTGGAGGAAGGGACTTTCTGATATGCTGGGATATCAGTTGGGTCAGTTGGACAGCTGGAGTGGGTGGTGACTGAGAGTCAGTAAATTCGGTGGAAGGTCCACAGTGCCTCCAAGACAATCTACTCTTTCCATTCTGAGCATGGTCCCTTCCCAAGGAAGGAGGTCAGCCATCAACTGGAATTGGTGAATATCCCTGAGATTTCTGCTTCCAGGGTATCTTAGTGTGTTGCTTACTTATCTTCATGTAAATCCCAAGTCCTGACAGGGTGTTAGTAGCCGGTCTCTCTAGGTCAGATCCTTTTAACTTAAATAGGGATGGCAGAAAAAGTGGTCTTTTAAGGTTCATGTGGAGGAATTTCTTCGGGCAGCTGGGAGAATCAGTTGGCAGCCTATAGCATGTGAACTTCGATGCGGAACATTCGCTGGATGAGGGCTGGGGCTTTGAACAATGAATAGAATGCATTCATGAGAATGTCAACAGCAAGGGGAGGGGTGGCAGTTTGACAGTCTTGGCTCCACAGCATCACATAAGACTTACCCCAGCAGTGGTGGCACACGTCTTTAATCCCAGCACTTGGTAGGCAGAAGCAGGCGGATTTCTGAGTTCGAGAGTTCGAGGCCAGGCTGGTCTACAGAGTGAGTTCCAGGACAGCCAGGACTATACAGAGAGACCCTGTCTCGAAAATCAAAACAAAACAAAACAAAAAAAGACTTACCCTGACTTTGAACTTCTGTTTCCTTTTCTGTGCAAAACAACAGTGAAAGTATCTACACCACAGGGCTGATGTGAGGGTCAAAAGAGACAGGTGCCTGGCCTTACTGCTGGGCTTGGTCTCCAGTCACTCCTGATAGGTGGGGTGATTGCCTGGCAACAGCATCCTTTGATCTCAGCCCATCATATCTCCTTGGCCCACTCTTATTCCTCTTAGGAAATACCCACTTTCCGTTTTACCTGTTGCCTTTCACCATAGTAGGCATTTTTCCAGGCAGGCCATGGGCTGTGGGCCGTGTGGTAATGGGAATAGAAACCCTTATTCCCTGGAGAAGGTTTGCCTAGTAAGGAGGTCAGAATAGTTGCTTGCTAGCGGCATAGCTCTGTGGCCTCTCTCACACTATTTTCTTTTCTCAGTAATACCATGGATAGACAGCCAGCTGGTAGAGAAGCTGGGCCAGCGTCTCTTACCTTGGATGGACCAGCTTTCCTCAGAGCAGTTGAACCCCAGCATCTTCGTAGGCCTGCGACTTTCCAGCATGCAGGCTGGGACCAAGGAGGACCTCTACCTTCACAATCTCAAGCTCCACTACCAGCAGTGCCTCCTGCGGTATTGCTCATCTCTTGTCTTTCCCCATGACTTCATCCATGTTATAAGAGACTGGGTTCTAATTGGGGTATTTCATGGCCTTGGACAAACTCTAGGCATATTTTGTCTTCTCTGAACCTTTCTCCATCTGCAGAATGCAGGGGTAAGTGGTACTAGATCAGAGATGCTAACATATGCCTTTTGTCCTGAAATGGCGTCCTCGATTCCTGAAGCAGCACCGAAATCTTTCTGTGTTCCCCATTTGTGTCTGAGGCAAAAATCATTAATCCATGAGGCCCAAAGCAGCACCTAACTCTTTCTGTGCTCCTCACAGGTACCTCAGGCAGACATCACTAATCCATAACCAAACAAATGATTGTATATTAATACAAAGAAGCAGTATGGAACTCTTTCTGTAGTTTACTCTTGTAACTACAGACAGATACTGCTAATTCACAACATTGCTTTCATGCAGAGTCTAGAAGCAGTACATTTCTGTGCTCCTCCAAAGAGTGGCCATTAAAGCGAGGCCTGCTCTGGGGTTTGAGTGAGAGGCGAAGAATAAGAAAAAGCCATCAATGACTAGGCATAGTGATGTATACCTTTAATGCTCACTCTTGGAAGGTAGAGACAGGTGGATCTCTGTGAGTTTGAGGCCAGCTTGGTCTTTGGTCTGCAGATCGAGTTCCAGAACATCTAGGACTACACAGATAAATCCTGTCTCGAAAACCAAAAACAAAAGAAATACACACATACACACACACACACACACACACACACACACACACCCCACAGGAAAAAAAGCCATGAAGTACCTTCCCCAGTCCATTCCTTCTCAAGAATGTCAACAATGCAGTGAAGGGAGAGAAAATGAAGGAGAGAGTTCAGATCTGGATGTAGGCACCCTTATGTTTTATCCTTGATTTATCTCACCTTTCTTTTTAAGAATCTGTGGCATGTATCTCATACCAGCATAGCCGACTGCTAATTCCACTTTGTGACCTTAGTATGGGCCAAGCCCGGCTTATCAAGGGAGCACCTTCTCATAAAGGTGCTCTTGTCTTGCCTCATCCTAGGTCTGCCTCCAGCGATGATAACAGTGGTTGCCAGACCAAGCTTTCCGGGGGCAGCCTGGCCCTCTACCTGCTTGCTCTCAGGGCCAACTGTGAGTTCTTTGGGAGCCGAAAGGGCGACAGGTTGATCTCACAGCTCAAGTGGTTTTTGGAGGATGAGAAGAAGGCCATTGGTAAGGAGAACACCATCTGAGTGGGGAGGAACATCTAGGGGGGCTCATCAAACGGTTTTGTTGTTTGTAGTTTTGAGGCTAATTGTTCTCGTTAGATGAGGTTCTTGGTAGGAATCAGAACTTTGGGATTTCTTTCCAGACCTCTTCTAACTCCCTCTTTGACCAGATCGGGTCTACCTAGAGCTCAGGCTGGACCCAGTTGCTATGCTTGACCCAAGCTTTCCCATACCCCATGCACAAGTTGTTGGTTTGCTCAGCCACCAGGGCTGAGCCATTTTCCGCTTCTGGGACACTGGTACAGCCTCCGCTCCGCCTACTCCCAAGCCTCTGTCAACTTTCCAGCCTCCTGACTTGGATCTAATGCCCAACAGCTGAAACAGGAATTGTCAGTAAAAACCTGTTCATGCCCCTTACACCTTGCATCCCCTCCCCCCTCCCCATTCTTCCATTCATAACTCTCAGGCCCAGCCTGGCTGGTCTCTAATACTTTCTGGGTATTGCTTGCTTGCTTCACTATGTGTTCCAGGCACAATGACTTTAGCAACAAGTCTAGATCTTTATATGTACCCCACAGAGTCACTTTAGTGAAGAATCCTGTCTCAATTTCCCAGCTATTTAAAGATTTCTGTTTTTCGGCTCTGAGGACCTCGGTCACCATTTCTGTTACAATTGTTCTGTCCCATGAGTGTGTGTTGAGCTATCATCTTCTATTTTGACCTGCAAACACAGAACCTGGCCTACACTGGGACCTCAGCCAGGCAGCCTGTGAACTATGAACTATGAAAGCCTCATGAACTATGGGGCTTTCTTGCTAGGAAGAGGCTGAAAGGGAAGCACTCGGGCCTGACATGTCTCTCTACTCCTTGTCTTTCTAATCTCAGGGCACAATCATGAAGGCCACCCCCACACCAGCTATTACCAGTATAGCCTCAGCATCCTGGCACTGTGTGTCCACCAGAAGAGGGTCCATGACAGCGTGGTGGGCAAGCTCCTGTATGCTGTTGAACATGACTACTTTACCCATCAAGGCCACCTCTCTGTGGGTAAGTGGACAAAACCTAGCCACCCCCAGCCCCAGGGCAAGGGCTGTATGACCTGCCCCTATGCTCACCTTTCCTTGGAGCATCTCCTCATCAGATCCCTTAGAAGTGAAATGGTGGGGACTGTGAGCCAGCTTTAACCTGAGCTCCAGCATATCACCACTGTACGTCATCATCCCCCCTCCCCCCACCAGTCAGGCTTTTGCTTTAAAAACAACCTCCCAGCAGGATCTCAATAAAAGGTGCTTTACAAGCAGAGGTCTTAGCACACACTTGGCATCATCTAACTTGGGGATTCTGATACCTGGATTTTGAAATGATTTCTCACCATGTGACCTTAGGCCATCATATCCATTTTTAAATCATCATGATCCAAGGTCTCTGCTAGGCCTGGGCTTCTTTGAGTGAATAAGGCCTCATATAGGGTGGGCAGGGCAGGGTAGGGCAGGGGGTGATTGGTAGATGATTGCCCAGAGAGAAAAAGGCACCAGGACTTCTGTCAATGAAAGGCTTGTCTCAGAGGCTTGTAGAAAAACACAGTGGACACATTAATGTTACCTACAGCGAAGACGAGATCTTAAAAATTCCCAGGCCCTGACAGCTCCCTTTATCAATGAAATCCCCAGGCCCGGACAGCTCCCTTTATCAATGAAATCCCCAGGCCCGGACAGCTCCCTTTATCAATGAAATTCCCAGGCCCGGACAACTCCCTTTATCAATGAAATCAGACTGCCTGAGGGTAGATACGGCAGCTGCTGGTGTCCGCTGTCCAAGGGGGCTGGAGATGTGCCCAACGGCAAGTATTTAGCATGCCTGGGGTCCAAAATTCAATACTCAACACTACAAAACCAACATGAATTAATTAATCAGTAAAATAAAGCTTCCTCTGTGGTCTCAATGCGTGTCCTGGCTTAGCTGCAGGGACTGTAGAATCCATCCTCTTGGACCCTCTTCTTCAGTCTGTCTATCTGACCTGCTGCTCTCAAGCCACTCGGTGACCAACAGTTTGTCTAGGTCTGAGAGGTTTTCTGGGACTTAGTGTGTCCAGTGTTAGGACCAGGGAAATCCCGGGCAAATCACCCATTTGTACTGTATATGATCCTGAATCCCCAAAACTCCAAGCTATCCAGTTCATACTAGGTCCTATCCTCCTAGACACAGAAGCCATGGCCGGCTTGGCCTTCACCTGTTTGGAGCGATTCAATTTCAACTCTGATTTGAGACCACGGATCACCATGGCTATTGAGACAGTTCGAGAGAAGATTCTGAAGGCCCAGGCCCCTGAGGGCTACTTTGGGAATGTCTATAGCACCCCACTGGCACTACAGGTACGACAGAGACTCTGGAGCCATGACTGCTCAGCGGGTCAATGGCAGGTGGCCTGGTTAGAGACTGGAGGACCAGGTTCCTTCCCAGTGGCTGACCTACGATCTTCTCTTCCCCACAGATGCTGATGACCTCTCCTGCCTCTGGGGTAGGGCTGGGCACAGCATGCCACAAGGCAGGGGCATCCCTGCTGCTCAGCCTACAGAATGGGGCCTTCCAGAATCCTATGATGATTTCCCAGCTGCTACCCATCCTGAACCAAAAGACCTACCTGGATCTTATCTTCCCAGACTGCCAGGCACCCAGGGGTAGCTGAGCCCTTTCTGTTTCCTGAGTGATAAGCTATTCTCTGTGGGTCCCAGTGATGGGTGATCAGTCAGTTATGCTTTGCTGAGCCAACATGAGCATGTGGGTCTGCACAGCACACAGCAGCTAAAACGAGGCCACAGCCTTCTGATGCCTGTGGTGTAGACACAGATACTAAATAAGCGCTCGGGGTGGTACCCACTGTGTGATACCCACTGTGGAAATGTCTGAGCGAATGGATGGAGGAATGTATTAGCCACGGTCCTCTAAAGGAGCAGCCTTGATAGGATGATTCATTGGATTTGCATACACTATATGGTACAGATAGTCCAACAGTCTATCTTCTCCACTCCTTTCTGGCCTGTGTTTTGGACCTGTGGTGTTTAGCTTGTGGTGGGGGCTATGGACCACCACTGTCATCAAGAGACCCGGACTTGGAATCCCAGTTCCTCATTCTCCATCCACTCCCCACAGCCAGGACAGTTATTAAGTGCGGGCCTGAGGTATTCCTCCTCTTCACAGGGCCACTGAGAGGAGCCTATGCTCACTGGTGGGCATGGTCATCACAGAAGAGTGAATGCCTCAATGGGTGGAGAGACAGATTTGGTTAATTTTGATACCCAAGGACTTGCCAGGAAATGGGAGGAGAGGGCAAAGCAGCAGAGAAGACCAAAGCAGAGGCACAGAGCCCAAAAATGCAGGGGCATCATGGGAAAGAGTGGGTCTGGAAGAATGAGCAAGAGTAGTGATAAATGCAGAGAAGGAAGATGTGTCTACTAGAGGTGACCAAAATGTGACTTGAACAAATGCAGAAAGGGTCCTCTGAGGTGCCGTATGTCAGATAAGAGAGAGGCAAGAAGCAAAGACACCAGCAAGGGGCTCAGGCTTGGGCTGCGGGAGGATTCGGAGGCTGAGGGCTGAGGGCTAAGGAGGCTGGGATGAGAACTAGGTTCCAGCCCAGCAGGTGTCTGCCATTGACTGAGCTATTCTGAGGGAAAGCCGTGGGCCACTTAGGCAAGGTGTCCATAGGAAGAAAGGAGGACTCACAGTCAGTTCCTCATGACAGCTGCCTCTTCCTCTTTCCCTGGCTCAGTCATGTTGGTGCCAGCTGCTGAGGACCCTGCCCACATCCCAGAAGTCATCAGCGTCACTCTGAAGGTCCCCAGTGCCCTGCCACCATACGAACAAACACTTTTTGTCTTTGCTGGGTCCTCCTTGGAAGATGTCCTGAAGATGGCGCAAAACATCGGAAGATTCATGTGAGTCTCCCCATCCCTCATCCTGGCCCTCACTCCTCTCAGGCCTCCATGCTTGAAATGGTATCATGGGGAGGATGGGGAACAGAGGGGTTTCTTGGAAGAAGTTCTGGTTTAATTTCTGTGTCTATCTTCTCCACTCCTTTCTGGCCTGTTTTGGACCTGTGGTGTTTAGCCTGTGGTGGGGGCTATGGACCACCACTGTCATCAAGAGACCCGAACTTGGAATCCCAGTTCCACATTCTCCACCCACTCCCCCACAGCCAGGACAGTTATTAAGTGAGGGCCTGAGGTATTCCTCCTCTTCACAGGGCCACTGAGAGGAGCCTATGATCACTGGTGGGCATGTTTTATGTAGGTTCAATGCTTGGTATGTGGTGAGAGCTCCAGGAAGATTAATTGTATCAAATAACCTTGATAAAATCTTGCCATTAATAACCCTGAGAAGATAGTAGACACTTGTCCCTTGAAATTTGACAAACCTAAGAATGAGCAAAGCTTAGTTGCTGCTTCTTGCTGGGTCCTGGTCATACGTGGAGATGGATGTGCCTCCCCTGGGTTAACTCTGGCTCAAAGCAGCTGAGTCCTTCCTACCAGCCTGCTCTCTCCCCTGGATTCTTGCCTCATCTTGAGAAATCTCTGCTTTCTGTTCCCAACAAGAGTTCTAGGGAGAGCCACCAGGGGACTGTTTGGTCATTTGGACCAGGAACACTTAGATCACAGCTGTGTAAACACCACTGTCTTTTTTGTTTGTTTTTCAAGATAGAGTTTCTCTGTGTAGCTCTGGCTGTCCTAGAACTCACTCTGTAGACCAAGCTGGCCTCAAAAGCTCATTGAGATCCACCTGCATCTGCCTCCTGAGTGCTGGAGTCAAAGGCCACTGTCTTTAAGGAACAAAAAAACTGCTCCACTTACCAGGTTAAGTGACATCTCCCCCCTCTCCCCAGGAGGGTTGAATCTAGAGCCTTTATAGGCTAAATGAGAGCTCTGCTATTGAGCTATCAGATTTTAACTTTTCATTTAGAAACGAGATCTGCATTAGTCATATGTTTCATTGCTGTGACAAAAGACCTTACAGAAAGAAGCAAAGTGCAGAGAGAAGCTGGTTTGCGCTCCCAGTTCTGGGTGAGACAGGTCATCGAGGTGGGACGGTGTCGTGTTCACAGTTGGGAAAACTCAGTGATGAGAGCCACTGTTCACAGTCCGCTCTCCTTCCCACTCAGTGGATGACCCAATCCATCTGATGGGACTACCTAGATTTGGAGTGGGCCTTTCTTCCTTCAATCTAGAAATCCCCCTCCCCAAATATACCCAGAAATTTGTTTCCATGGTGACTCTAAATCCCAGTAAGCTGATAATCAAGATTAATCATCAAGTATCGTTCTATGTTCCCAGGCTAGCCTTGAACTTTCAGTCCTGCAATAGCACCAGGCTGGTCCTAAGTCAGTGTAAAGTCCCTTTGTTCCTTTCTTTCTTCTCTTTTCTTTTTTCTTCTCCTTCATCTCTTCCTCCTCTTCTTCTCCTTCCCCTTCTCTCCACCCTTCCTCCCCCCCCCCCCCGCCAGTATTTGTGTTTGGATACTGAATCAAAATGCAGAAAATAGCCGGGCGGTGGTGGTGCACGCCTTTAATCCCAGCACTTGGGAGGTAGAGTCAGGTGGATTTCTGAGTTCGAGAGTTCTAGGCTAGCACATACACACACGTTAAAAAATGAAAAGGGCTCTTCTATGAAATCCCTTAGACAATCCATTTCTACCAAATCTGCATCTTTTACAATTCAACTAAATTGTATTAATCTGTGCTAAACACACAGACTTTTGCTTGTCACTACATCAAAACAACCATTGCCATAGCGCTTATATATTAGACATTATAAATGACTTAGTGGTGACATAAAGCATGCACAGGAGCTTGTGTGAACACCCTACCAGTTCATATGACACACGTGCACTTTCCTGGATTTTAGTATTTGTCTGGGGCCTTGAACCAATCTTCTGAAGATATGAAGGGGTGGTTGTACTTTCTCTTTGTTTAAATCACAAAAATAGCTTTCTGGTGTTTCTGTCACTTGTGGTACTGGAGGTTGAACTTTACACATGGTGGCAATGGTCTAGCACTAAGCCACACCCTGAGCCCCCTCTTTTTTACCTTGCTGTGTAGCTGAGGGTCATCTCAACCATCTAATCCTGAGATTAGGGGTGCGTGCTACCATAGTCAGTTTATACTGTAGATCAAACCAAGGACTGAGTAAGCTCTTGGGGGTGGGGGAGGCTGGCAGAGGGAGTGGATGCTGCCCACAGTCAAACATTAATCAAGACAATGCCCCAAGGACAAGTCCACTGGCCAATCTGATGGCAACGACCTCTCTTCCCAGGTGTCTCTAGTTTGTTTTAAGCTGTACCAAACTAGCCAGTACAGAAGCGTTAGGAAAGAACTAATCCTGAGGGAGGCAGGACCGCTGTTATGGGTAACCCCGTTTTCCTCCTCGGGGACAGCAGCTCCTTTTCTATTTTCTAGGTATGGGACCCAGGCCTCCTTGTCAGGCCCTTACCTGACATCTGTACTAGGGAAGGAAGCTGGGGATCGAGAATACTGGCAGCTCCTCCGAGCCCCTGACACCCCCCTGCTGCAAGGTGAGTCTTTAGCCTGCTGCCCTGGATACTCCTGCTACCCGAGTCCTGACCCAGCAGCAAGGCTGCATTAACCTAGCCCAGCATTTCCCTTGAGCCTTCCTGGGCTACAGTGTCAGAAAACCACTCATGTTCAAAGTTGGATCCAAAATATTGAACTGAATTCTTAGAGTTTTTAATGGAAGTTTTTGTGGAGGGTCTAAGACATAGGAAAGAACAAAAGCTTACATTTCACTACCCGGAAATTAAGCTCTAAATGTTAAGAGATTTATTATTATTATTTTTTATTATTATTATTTAATTTTTAAGATTTATTATTTATTGTCAGTGAGTCTCTACCTGCACGTACACCTGCATGCCAGAAGAGGGCACCAAACCACATTACAGATGGGTGTGAGCCACCATCTGGTACCCAGGTCCTCTGGAAGAGAGCCAGTGCTCTTATCCACAGAGCCATCTCTCCAGCTCAAGTCTTTTTCATTTTTGATACATTTTCTTAAAAACTACAAGAAATATGTACAATGCTTGTTTTCATTTAAAAATGGAATAATACTCTGTCAACACTATCCAACGATATAAAATGTCAGGCAGATTTGTAAATGTTTCCTAGTTGGTGAAACTAATATTATATGATTTATCTTATCTAGCCCACTATATCTCAAAAATGATCATTCCAGGATGTAAAATCCCAATGTGGAACCACTAATGACATATTTACATGCTTTTATTTGCTTTTTTAAAATTAAGTTAATTTTTTGAGCTTGTAGCCTAGGTTGGCCTTGAACTCACAATCCTCGTGTCTCAGCCTCCTGAGATTTCTGGTGTGTCCCCACCATCCTGGCTTTGAAGGCACCACTTCTTAGTCACTTTCCAGTCACCTTCTAACACTGTCACTGTTGGGTTAGATGTAAGTACTTGGACCTGGGGACACAGACATTCATACCAAAGCATGCATGTTTCAGAGGGAAATCTCCCATGGTGGTGCAGACCTCAGGAGACTTCGGGAGGAGGATTGCTGTGAGTTTGTTGCTAGGCTGGTCTACATAGCCAGATCCTGTCTTTGCCACTGTCCCCTCCAAATGAAACTGAGTCAGTAAATGGAACTGTCCCTGGACACCTGGCTTCTTGAGGAATTTCTCTCTAGTTCAGCCAAATTATTGCTATTATTTCCAAATTGTTCTTTTTGTGGAGCTAAGAATGAATGAGGTCTCAGGCCTGCCCGGCAGTGGTTCTTCCACTGACCACGCCCAGCCTGGATGCTGCTTTTATTATCTTCCCCTTTTCTCCAATGAAAATGTGGGACTTGGAGCCAGGTATTCTCCTGGACTGAAGGGTTGCTTCTGGGACACTCATTCGTGACACTCTCCGGACCACACTGAGCCAATCCCTTTGCCTGACAACTCCGTTTGAAGATGTTGACCCTGCCAAGCAGGAACTGCCCTGGTTTCCATCTGTTATCCAGCTGTTAGTCCCTCTAGGGGCGCCCTCTTTGCTGTATGAGCCTGTGGCCTGAGGGATCCTACCAAGGCTGGTTCTGAGTCTCTGGCTGGCTCTGGACAGCTCCCAGCTTCCCACTACCAAACCCTGAGTGGGTCTTACAGATGTGGCTTCAGGGTCATGGTCTCATGATGTCATTGGGGTGGGACATTGCCATGTTAAACACCTTTGCTTCACTGCTTTCTGCAGGCATTGCTGACTACAAACCCCAGGACGGGGAGACCATTGAGCTGCGGCTAGTTAGATGGTAGCCCTAGGCTCCCTTCTGATGTCTTCGGACCCTGCTGCCACCTCCAGTGTGCTTGGAACAATGTCCCCAGATCACCTCAGCTACCTTCCCAAAGAGGACCTAAGCCACTCCCCACTTGGGAGCAGGAAGGATAAAGCCTCCCCTAGGGAGGCTGCTAGTTTGAGTTTGGCCCTGCCTGATGTCACCGGTCTTTCATGAAGACTGCCCCATAGTCTGAGAGACAAGCTGCCCTTGACTTCCTCTATATAAAGAAGTCTGCTGGCTATGGGTTTGTGGGTACCATTGCTCTGGGACCAGGGTCCCACAAGAAGGACCTCCATGGCCCAGGGGCTGTGGTTCTGACCCACACACCCGACCCCTGCTCTCTGTTATGAGGTTGGTGGTCCCAGAGCTGGTCATGAGGCAGCCTTTGGCCCTCAGCAAGGCCTTCTAACACAATTAAAGCCTTGATTTACCTTACATGGCTGCAGTGTCCTGGTGCCTCATGTTCGTTGAGTTGGGGGAGGCAGGGTAGAGGGAGCAGAGACCTTTGGGGAATCCAGCAGGACTTGTGATCACTCTCCTGTGTATCACATGGTGAACTGGCATAAACAGAGTTGACTACATCTTTCTAAATGTTATGTGTAACAGCCCTGTGGGTTGTGAGCATTTTCATCTCTAAGTATAAAGATGAAGAAACCAAGGACTCACACAACGTCTCAAGCTGGGCAGTGTTGCTATAGGAGATGATGTCAGGCAGGAGACATGACAGATATGGCTGCTGAACCTGGTGGACCAAGAGATTTTTGCTGGGGACTGAGGCTGTACTGAGTAGCGGGACACTTGCCCAGCGTGCACAAAGCCTTGGGTTCTGTTCCCAGAACTGCACGAAACAAGAACTAAACACTATTTGATGGGGTAGGGATGTTGTTCCATTGTTACAGTGCCTACCTAGCATGCACAAAGCCCTGAGTTTAGCACCATATAAAGTCAGGTGTGGTGACACACACCTGAAATCCCAGTGCTTGGGAGATAGAGGCAGAAGCATCAGAAGTTTAGGGTTATCATTTTCTGCAGAAGGAATTTTATATCTCTGTCTCAAGATGGGTGGTGGTGGCACACACTTTTACTCCCAGTGCTTGGGAAGCAGAGGCAGGCAGATGTCTGAGTTCAAGGCCAACCTGATCTACAGAACAAGTTTCAGGACAGCCAGGGCTACACAGAAAGATCCTGTCTTGAAAAACCCAAAACAACAACAAAAAAAACCAAAAACTACCACCCCAAACAAAACAACAACAACAACAACAAACTGTCTCAAACCAAAAAAACTAAAACAAACCTCTATTTGCCCAAAGGACTCCACCCACTAACCTGAAGATAGTCAAGGGCAATCAAAAACTACAAGTTGGGACTTAGGACTGTGTCACCTACGTCAGCAGCTCCTCTTCAGCCTGGCTTCTGACTCAGAGCTGTGGGTGGTGCTCTGGTTTATGGTGTGTTTGTGACTGTGGTCTCCTCATGGGTCACATACAGGACACTAGAGCCCAAATATAGAAATGACCTGGTCAGCCTTGAAGCCCTAAGAAAAACAGCTCATACCTCAACATCTGCAGCACAGTCACTAGGGATAGGTTCTTTTTTGCTTCCCAGCCTTCCTCAGGAATGTTGCTGCACCACCTACTTCGCAGAGAGCTGGACCCCTCAAACAGCAGGTCTCAGATTTGAGAGGCTCTGTGGGAAGCACAGGCTGCTCTGAGAGCTTGAGTGGACCCTAAGGAATGTGAACAAACCCTCTAACCCAGTGATGTGTTCCTTAAATCTGGGCTTCCTGGCCCTCTGTTCACCCACATTCAAATACTTTCCTACCAAGAGCCCTGCAGTCTGATGCTGAGACAGGTTAAAATGGGCTTCAGAGGCTAGAGAGATGGCTGTGGTTAAAAGCACTTACTGCTCTTGCAGGGGACCTGAATTTGGTCTTTAGCACCCACATGATAGTTCACAACCACTAGTAACTCCAGATCTGGGAGATCTGATGTCCTTGTGGCTCTGCAGGCACCAGTCACACACACACACACACACACACACACACACACACACACACACGTAGGCAAATCACACATCCATATAAAATATCTAAAAAAAAATGTTCAAGGAGCTGGAGAGGTGGCTCAATGGTGGGAGAACTGGATGCTCTTCTAGAAAATCCAGGTAAATTCCCAGCACCCACATGGCAGCTCACAACTGTCTGTAACTCCAGTTTCAGGGGAATCTAACACCCTCACACAGACATACATGCATACATACATACATGCATGCATGCATACATACATACAAACTAAACACCGATGCACATAAAATAAATCTTTCGTTAAACGGGCACAGAAGTGGGCAGCGGCTCGTGCTTACAATTATAGCATACACACCACTAATAATAAACAAAAAAATCTAAATTGGAAGAAATACTTTTTAACTGAAAGAAGCTTAGTGGATAGCTGGGCGGTGGTGGTGCACGCCTTTAATCCCAGCACTTGGGAGGCAGAAGCAGGCGGATTTCTGAGTTCGAGGCCAGCCTGGTCTACAGAGTGAGTTCCAGGACAGCCAGGGCTACACAGAGAAACCTTGTCTCGAAAAACCAAAAAAAAAGAAAAAGAAAAAAGAAAGAAAGAAAGAAAAAAGAAAAAGGAAAAAGAAGCTTAGTGGATAATGGATTAAAAATCCCAGAGGAATATAGCTCACTGAAAGCCCAGATTCCTCTTTTAAAAAAAAGAGTGTGTGCGTGTGGATGGAAGGGGGGGAGGCTGATTCAGTTTCCCTCCCATAACTCTTCTTAGAAAAACTATCTAAATGCCCCAGATTTTTGTCCTCTCCCTGGAAGTCTCCCATCTACACTCTCTGCCCTTCAACTTGGGTTACTCAGCAGCGATCGACGGGCTCCCGCAGGCATCAGACTCATTGGAAGCAAGTGTGACAATGTAGATTTCTGGTTCATCTGGGACACGGATCTGATTTAGATCTCCGGTGGGACTGGCTTATTTTCACCTGAATTTCATTGTGAAGGGATTTGAAACGCTTGCAGCCGTGCGGGGTCACGACCACCAGAGGGCGCTGAGGGCCGAGCTACACAGTCTCGCTTTGCTATCTTGTTTCTCTAGGCAGGTTGTCATTCAGGACTTGTTTGACAACGGAGCGGGGTGAGGCCTGTCCAGGTGGGCGGGAGCTTCCCCAGAAATCCAATTACCGGAAAGAGGCTAGTCCAGGATGGACCTTGATTCTTGCTCACGCGGAGCAAGTTGGGCTTGGAACCAGCCCCTGGGGTTCATCTGCTTAACCTAATCTGAATTCAGAGAACATCTATTTTTCGGATGGGAAACCCGAGAACTATCCAGGATTCTGCCGGGTGGGCCCCATAAAATCCAGCTGTGAGTCACCTCGGAGTGCCCAGGGAGCAGTACACAAAGCTGGCTAGCTCGGGATGGATGCCGGCCCGCGGTACCCTGCTTTCCGAAGCTGTGGTTAGCTTTGGTGATTCATTTCCCCTTCTGCTGCCCCAGAGGGGGCGCCGCCCTGGCCTGAGAGGGGGAGAAAAGATCTGGAGGAGGCTAATGGAGGGGAAACAAGATGAGGCAGCCTTAAGGGACCACGTGGTCTAGCTCCGTTGAATTCCAAGATCTCAAGGAGACGTGTTGTGGTCTGGGATCAGGTGATGTGTTATGTCTCACTTCAACGCCCTGCTTCTCGACGACAGACAGCTTTGGGGCGGCTCTGCAGGGTGCTCCAGGGTTTCCAGCACTGGATACTGGTCTTTAAGGAAGGCTCTTCTTGGCGTTGGAGATCATCTGGATTCCCGTTGATGGCTGGTACAGCCCACACTCTCCACTAAGGGACTCTCCGCCGCAGCTGCGCAAGCCAAGCCGGGAGGCGCAAAGGCTGTGGGAGTGGCTAGACGTTCCCCGGGCTCCCGGGCTGGTCCTTGTGGGTGGGGCCCCGGCTGAGCCCAACTTTCCGGGTGGAACTCAGCTTCGGTAGCGGCGGGGAGGGCGGGGCCGGGAGCGCTGAGCCGCGCGGGCGCGCTTGGGAGGGACTGGAGCCCCGCGCCCGAAGCTGCCAGATCCACCGCGGGAGTCGAGAGGCAGCTAGAGCAGCCTGAGCAGCTGCAGCCAGTCCGAGCTCGCGGTTTCGAGTCCGCCGGCCTATCGTCGTCCATTCCTCGCACTGTAAGAGGCGAACGGGGGCTGGAGGAGGGGGGCGGCGGCTGCGACCTCCGTTCCCAAGCTCGGAACACTATCGACTCTGCCTGGCCTGGTCACTGCCTGAGCACCAAACACGCAGAAGGTGGGGATCAGTCAGTGTCCTCATCCTGACAGTCTGGGGACCAAAGATGGAAAAAGACAAGCGAATTCCGTGTAAAAGCATCGCGTGAGCTCCGGGCGCGGAGGAGAGAGAAGACTTCCCCTGGTGTGGGAAGTGCCCGGAGCTTACGAGGCCTGGGTGGGCACCAGCCAGTCCAGCATCTCAGCAGCCACGACCTTCTTCCCTGACGGAACCAGAATTATCGGCTGGCTCAGGGTCTAGCACCTGAAACGGTGCCCTCTCCTTACTGAGGAATCAGGACCTGGCTCAGCGAGTCCCTGGAAAGCCTGCCTCCTGCCCCAGCCCCACTGGTTCGGATGTGCCGCTGCCCACTGGAGCACCATGAAGGCAGGATGACCTCAGCCGAAGCAGTAGCTGTGGCTGGAAGTGCCCAGGAGCATGGCCGCCCCAAGTGGCCTCCGGATAGCCCTCAGGTCCTTGGGCAGCCTGCTCCAGTGAGAGTGGTTGTAGCAGCACTGGTGTGGCTGCTGGCAGGAGCCAGCATGTCAAGCCTCAACAAGTGGATTTTCACAGTGCATGGCTTTGGACGGCCCCTGCTACTGTCGGCACTGCACATGCTGGCGGCTGCCCTGGCATGTCACTGGGGGGCTCAGCGACCCATACCCCACAGCATCCACCGCAGAGTGCTGTTGCTCAGCCTCACTTTCGGTACCTCCATGGCATGCGGCAACGTGGGCCTGAGCACTGTCCCCTTGGACCTAGCACAACTGGCCACCACCACCACACCACTGTTCACACTGGCCTTGTCTGCGTTGCTGCTCGGCCGAAGACACCATCCCCTGCAGTTTGCTGCCATGGGCCCGCTCTGCCTAGGGGCTGCATGCAGTCTGGCTGGAGAGCTCCGGGCTCCTCCAGCTGGTTGTGGCTTCTTGCTGGTGGCCACCTGTCTCCGAGGCTTCAAGTCTGTTCAACAGAGTGAGTGCTTGGGCCTCCATCTGAGGAAGTGGGGCCGTTATGTTCTTGTGAAGGGGGCGGGTGGTAGTGATCTTCTTTTTACAGACAAGGCTCAGAGACTATTCAGTGAGTTCAGGCCTCAAACTTAAAGCCTTAGAGGCATAGTTAATAACAGTTGTTGGTGAAATGTTTCTATAACTCGAGAATCCTTTTGTTCCACTCCATCCTACTGCCTCCCGTTGAAGCAAGCACTTTATTATCCCCACTTGACAGACGTGCAGAGCCTGGGCCTTGTGCCAGTGAGCAGCAGAGGCACGATTTGAGCATGGCATTCAGACTCTGTGCTATCTGAGCTGTGTGTCCTAGGATTATGAACCCAGAAGGCCAGGGAGTATAAACTAGGGAAGAAAAGGAAAAGCAGAAAGACCTTGAGCTGGTTGGGAACACAGGGGTTTATCAGAGCCGGAGAAGAGTTTACCAGGAGCTACAGTGTGACAAACCTGGTTCTGGGTGCTGGTCATCGGTTGTCATGGCAATTTCCAATCTTCATGTCACAGATGATAGAAAGAATAAGAGAGTGTTTTACTGGGGGAGGGGCAGGGGAGGAAAGGCTGTCCTGCTGTGAAGCTCAGGCTAGCCTCAAACTTGTGATCCTCCTGACTCAGCCTCCCGAGTGCTGCCAAAGAGGTTTATGATTGGTCCAGGGTCACAAGGCTCCCAAGGACTCCAAGTCTGATCTGTGTGACTGGGTGCTGGCTCTCTCGTGAGTGGGCATCGGCAGGACTCAGGGCAGAAGTTAGGTATCCTTCCCCACCCAGCCCCAGCATGCCAGGGGTGAAGGCTGACTTCCTGTCTGAGCAGTTGAGGGGCATTTGAGTCATAGCTCTACCCTCCCTCCACTTTAACCCAAGGAAGAGGTAGGAGTTAGAAAGTAAGGTGTCCCCAGGGCTGCTGAGCGATGGTTGGTCCAGCCCGCAGTGAGGAACGGCAAAGTGAGGCCTTAGCCCTGCCTGGCATCTTCTGTCTGGGACCCAAAGGTCTTGTCACTATCTTCCCAGGCCATGAGCAGGGTGAAAACACAGTTCTATTTTAGCCCTCAGGTTACATGAGCTGAGGCCTGAGTTGGCCCTTGAGGTGCCTCAGGGAAACCTGACTCTGTAAGGCCTTTCTGGGCAGGGACACCAGGCAGAGAAGGCCCGGCTTCCAGCCCCACATTGCACCTGCCAGAGCCAAGTACTCCTCATACTGGGCTCTGGGCAGCTCCTGTCTGTAGGAGGGGCTGTGGCCAGCCAAGCATTAGGGTGCTCAGGCATTTTCCAAGTAGCATGTGACTGGCAGCCACCTCTTGTCATCTGGTGGCTCTCTTCCTCTCTCTCAAGACTCAGCTTCTCACACTGAATGCCTTGGGTGCACCGTTGCCACTTCGCCAACGGTGGGCCATTCGGTTCCTATTGATCAACCATCTGCTACCGACCAAATGTGTGCTGGCTCATCTCTGTGTCCTCAGCACCTGGCCTGGGGCCCGGGGTAGGGAAGAAATTCAAATGGTGTCTATAAAGGATGGTTGTGATTGGTTGACGTCAGATTGGTAAAGAGCACTTAGAAAGCTGGAGGTTCCTTTCAAAAATGGGAGCCTAGCAGACATGAGGAGAGTGGCTGGAGCCAGGATTTGGAATGGATCTTTATAAAGAGGAAGTTTGTTTTACTAAGGGCTCTTGACAGGCTGGAGTGTACAGTGCTGGCTTGCTCCCTCCCTGAAAGCAGGTGGTGTGAGAGCAGGGGGAAGAGTCCAGAAAGAGCTCAGGCAGCCACAGACAGCCTCTTCTGCTTGGGCCGGCTGCGGGTGCAGGGGGATGTATGGAATGGACCAGTGCCACCTTAAGACCCAGAGAGGCAAGGAAACGAGATGCCAGCCTGCTGAGCCTGTTGTCATCTGTACCCACCTGTGTTTGAGAACTTCCTTTGAGCCCCCAGAGAGTGGAATGCTGTACTTAGCAAGACAGAAGTTGTATCGAGCGCAAGGTGGGCACAGGTATGTGTGTGTGTGTGTGGGGGGGAAGCTTGATAAGGCTTGTGGCACTACAGCCACAAGGTTTGTGACGGAGCAGCAAAGGACATCCTTGGATGTGACACAGGCTGTGGCAGGGTCCTGTCAGTCATCAGATTCAGAGGATGCTGTCCGCCTCAGTGCTGAGTGTGTACTGAGTGTGCATGCTCTCCCTGCCCTGTCCACGAGGAGACTGAGGCAGAGAGGCAACTGTCATGCAGCTAGGGAAGGGACAAAGTGGGGACAGGCCAAGAGGTCACTGCTGTGTGTGTGTGGCAGAGGCTAAGTGTGTTCAGAAGCTGACATGAAAGTACCTTTGAGGCAGGCGTGGAGGTGCATGCCTGCAACCCTAGCACCCTGGGAGAATGGTGAGTTCAAAGCCAGCTAGGGCTACAAAGTCAGATTCTGTCTATACGCAGAAAAATAGAATATTTTTTCAGCCTGGCATGGTGGCACATGCCTGTAATCCCAGCACTTTAGAAACTGAGACAGGAGGGCCAGATGTCTAGTGTGGGCCAGCCTGGGATCTAGAGTGTCCTGGGTCAGCATGAGCTACTTGGAAAGCCCTTGTCTCAGAGCTAGTGAGATTGCTCAGTGTGTGAAAGCATTTGCTGCACAGATGACCTAAGTATGATCTTTAGAACCCACAGTGGAAGGAGGGAGCCAGCTCCTGCAAGCTGCCCTGTGACCTTCATAGTCAACAAATACATACATCATGCAAATTCCATGCATGCAATATACATATACACATATCATACGTACGTGTAATACTTTTTAATGTACAGAGGCTGTCTCAGCCTCCCCAACCCCACTTTGGAGGAGCTGGGGCTGTGTAGCTCAGTGATAGAGAGCTTTCTTAGTATGGGCCCTAGCACCAGAAGGATGTAACAAAATGTCTCTGGAAAAGTAGAGGATGACAAGGATTTGGCAAGGGTGGGGTCACCGAGGAGTCAGGACAACAGGCTAACATTTGGGGAGTTAGTCACTTCTGCCAGAGGAATCACTGCTCTTTTGTGGGCTTCAGGGAGGGGGAGGTTGGGCAGGATGCAGGACAGGTGCAGGGGCTATCCCTGAGAGTGAAGTCCACCTGAAACCGGAAGCCCACGCCATGGACAGCTCCTCGGGTGCTACACTTGGAGTGAACGAGCAGGAGGCATTACGACTATCTGTTAGAAATGCGTGAGCTGGAGAGACCGTTGCCTGGAGAACCAAGCCCAAACAGCCAGATGAACTGAGAGGGGAATAAATACCATTTCCTGTTCTAAGCATGGGCTGTGAGTAAGCACTGTGGGCTCCTTGGAAAGTGTGTCAGGAAACAGCAATCTAGGGGCCCGGGAGGGCACCAGTATCAAGTTAACTCTCCTCCACTGACTTAGAGAAGGCTCTGGACATTTCATCCGGGCTGTGTTGGCCTTCGATGCTGGCCTTGCTTTTTGTGAATCAGTCAGCTCTATAGAAGCTGGTATGGATGCAGGCACACACAACCATGCTTGTGCTGCGGTCCCCTTTCCTTGAAAACCTAAAAGGTTTTCTTGTACTTCTGGGTCTTCTTGACAAGCCCTACTGTTGTTGGTAGTTTTTTAAAAAAAAAGGATAATATGCAGATTATCAAGCCAGACACTGGTACACACCTGCAATCCCAGCTCTTGGGGATGGGTAACACCACAGTGGGAGAATAAGAGGATGAAGAATTTCAAGGCTAGCCTCAGTTACATGGTGAGCTCAAGGCCACCCTTGGCTATGAGAATTTGTTTCAGAAACAAAAGCAAACAAACACAGTCCTCGATTCTCCATCATAAACAGTGAATGACTGCCAAGATCCAACAATGACCATCTTGTTGGTCCTTTGTCACCCCCGTGGTTGTAAGTGAATGGCATGATGACTGCTCTCATCATTGTGACTCAAAACGGTTTTCTTAACCGTTTTCCTCCTCCCTCACCCTCCTCCTCCATACACGCTCCTTCCTTCCTCCCCAGCTTCTTCGCCTTGCGTTGTTATAGCTGGCAGTGGTGGAACTGGCCTCTCTGCTGCTCTGCCCCTGCTTCCTGACTGGAGCTACAAAGACTTTGTTCTTAACATTTCCTGAGCATTCACCATATTAAGGCTTTTGTATATGCTACCTTTGTAAAATTTCACATTTTAATCAACTCAATAAGGGAGGAATGGACACAGGTCACAAGCCAGGGTGGCCTGACTCCACTACTTGCAAGTCATACTTCAGAGCAGGAGGCACTAACCCTGCTCAGAGTCAGGTCCAGCTTCTGGGAGGCTGGGTCATGAGAACGGGGCTGGACAGGGCTGGCTCAGTGGGTGCTGTGTCTATACTAGCTGATGACAGTCACTATCCTGGTTTCAGGTGCTCTGCTGCAGGAAGAGAGGCTGGACGCGGTGACTCTGCTGTATGCCACTTCTTTGCCCAGTTTCTGCCTGCTGGCAGGCGCAGCCCTGGTGCTGGAGGCTGGTGCCGCCCCACCGCTGCCTCCCACCGACTCTCGCCTCTGGGCCTGTGTCCTGCTCAGCTGCTTCTTGTCTGTGGTCTACAACCTGGCCAGCTTCTCCTTGCTGGCACTCACATCTGCCCTCACCGTCCATGTACTGGGCAACCTCACGGTCGTGGGCAACCTTGTCCTGTCCCGGCTCCTGTTTGGCAGCCACCTCAGCACACTCAGCTACCTGGGCATTGCCCTGACCCTTTCAGGAATGTTTCTTTATCACAACTGTGAGTTGGTGGCTTCCTGGGCTATCTGCCGGGGGTTGTGGAACAGGGACCGGCCTGGCAAAGGTCTTTGAGACCTGGGGGAAGCTCATGAGCTATCCCTGGACAGCCCCGGCCTAAATCAAACCTTGGACAATGGCCATGAGGAAAGTGGAAAGGTGCTATGTCTGGCAGGCCAGGGATAGAAGGGACCTGGAAGGGCTGCCTGAGAGGCTACACCAGGGACTTTCAGAGAGACTCACCTCCTGCCCCTGCCTGCCTCACCTCTCACAACAAATCCTACCACTGGATGGTGGGTCTAAGTCTGGCACATGTGCTTGTCAGATGAATTAGTGTCAACTACTATGATGAAGATTGCTGGGCAAGCTTAGGAAACCTCAAAGTGTTATGATGAAGACAATGCCCGGCATTTGCACAATCCTCCCTGGGTGGTGGTGGGGAGACTGTGAGTGTCACCAGAACAGGATTCTTCATGGCTGGGCTCCCCTAAAGACAGGGTAGTCTGTGCCAACTTCAGGTGGCTACTGCAGCCTCACTCTGGTGCCTCCCTCCCCTGGATTTGGGTCTTCCATCCCCAATAAAGTATTTTTTTTTTCTTGAGACACCCATGTCATTCCTTGCGGTTCCAGCCAAGGGAACATCAAGGGAGTGGTTGGCTACCACATGGTTCTCCCTAGCTCCCTGACCCCATGTTGGCCTCCAGCCTAGCACTGTTCTCTACAATGCCCCTCCACTGGCCAGGCTACCATTGGCCAGCTTCAGTATGGTGGTACTGGTCCCCTCCCTGCCCTGCCTGGCCCTGGTCTGGACCACCTATCTCAGGCACTATTCTTTTGGAGGGATCCTCCTAAAACACATGTCCTGGAGTTCCACTCTGCTCTGAGGACAAAGTCAGGGAGGGCTTCCTGTTGTACAGCATGAAGTCCCCCTTACTCTGTGTCCTTGCCAGACTGCTCTCACTTCTCTTAGGCCCCAGTCCCATAAGCACAGTGCCAGTGCACCCACTAGAACCTTCGTTTGTTTTGTCCCACTCCGTTCCTTTCCCCCACACCTTCCTCCCTTCTGGCTACATCCTCACCTGGAAGAGAAAGACCTTGACCTGCTACTGTCCTTTCAAGGAGGCCTGAGCTGCTTCATGAGGGGCTGAGTTCACAGTTGTAGGTGCATGGGGCCAGTCACAAGGGCAGCCAGACAGAGGAGCAGGCACAAAGGAAGTACCCAAGGCTAGCCCAGGGCCCTAGGAAACCTAGAGCAAGATCCCTACTTTAAAGCTAGCCCAGAGCTCCCCAACTGGCTAGTGGAGCTTTGTCCACCCCACCCCACCCCCTCAGCCTTAAATGTGGACAGCTAAGTCCTTATACTTATTAAAACAGATAACCTACCCTGGGCACAAAGGCCTGGCACCTAACCCTATTCTGTCAGCCTAACTGTTCCCCCAGTGTAGTCAGCCTTTTTCATTTTTTTAAATAGGGTTCCATGTAGCCTAGGCTGGCTTCAAAGCTACTATGTAGCTGAGGGTGACTTTGAGCTCTGTAACTTTGGCTGTCCTGAAACTTACTCTGTATACCAGGCTGGCCCCAGACTCAGAGGACTGGGATTACAGGCATGTTTGCCACAACAATCAGCTGGTATGTTATGCAGTACTGGGACTTCAAGCATCCCAGGCAAGCAGCATCCTACCAACAGAGCCACCTCTCGCTCCTCCCTCTCCTTTCTGACCACTAGTTAATCATGTTCAGGGTTATAATGATCCTTGGGGAGCTGCAGAGAGTGTTGAATGAGGAGCCCAACGGCAAGGAAGGAAGGGGTGGCCAGTCCCAAATGACTGTCATTATCTCAGGTGGCTAGTCACCCCCTTCCCCCACCAACACAGTTGCAGACCTACCTGAAAATGGGTTCCTTTTGAGGATAGCAATAGAGCAGGCTCAGGCTGGGAGCCAGAGAGGAACTACCTCCTCACTTAGCCATAATTCATAAGGGAACCCCTGTGCCGGGGCACATGGGGGGTAGCCTGAGGCGGAGTGGGAGAGAGGCAGGTGACGAATGCCAAGGAGCACGGGCAGGCATAGGATTTCCTAGCCTCAGCCTCTACCAGGCTGGCCTTATAGATGACCTTGCTGAGTCACTGCCACCCACCTCTCTATGACTCACAGATGCCACTAGCTGGGTCTGTCCCACCCTTATGCAGTCGGCCCATCTCTGGATTCCACTCTTGGGCTGGGTGGGAGAGAGGCTTTGGCTCAGGGGAGAGCCTTCTTGGTGACTCTTGTTTTCCTTATTACACACACACACACACACACACACACACACACACACACATCAAAGCCTGGTGGTCTGGGGACAGGACAGGAGTTAAATTGATCTGTGCTTGACAGGTGCTGGTCTGTCACCAGTCACTGAATTGATGCTCCCAAGGCTCTCCAGTTTCCAGCAGGAGCACTGAGACCCACAACAGAAAGCATGGGTCTCAGTACTACACCTTTCTACTCACAGCAGGACCCTAGGCTAGTCTTTCCTGGCCCCACTGTGTCACTGGGAGTGAGGATCACTGGATAGCTAGTTGGTAGAAACCCATTGCAAGGTCTCTGTCCCTCTGAGGGATCTGTTGCCTTCCAAGTAGCTTCACCTCTCTGAGGCTTCATCTTTGATCTTTGTATCTGGGATAACTGATGTTGCTTTCTGGGGAAAGTTCTTCTTGCCCCTCACCACTGCCCACTGCCCGCTGCCACACCAAGTCTGAAGCTCCAGCTGAGTGTGACCATTCCACATGGGGCCCCAGTGACATTCCACCCGAGAGCTGATCAGCTTTTTCTTCCTCACCAGACCCGGCTCCTAGACCACTGTCTTCAGCACTGGCCTAGGGTGTGGCTGGGAACAACTGTAACAGCCAGAGGCATCGAAAGACCTCTAGCAATGGAGGAAACAGCCCTCTGATGGCTATGTTCTTTGAATATGTGTGCATTACACGTGATTTCAATCTTAACCCAACCCCTATCACACCCTTGGCCTTAACTTTTTCGGTCTGAGGGACAATGGTGAACTAGCCGTTCTTTCTCACAATGCCACAGACTTGTTCTTACAAGTCTTGGTCTTAGCCATCAGTGTTCAATGCCTTTCTTATTAAGGCCAGCCAGAGCTTTCAGCTTGACACTTAGAGCAAGCCCTTCACAGCTTCTGCTCGGCATATCCAAAATGAAAAGTTCACTCTTCTTGTGTTTGGCGGGTATGGCAAAGTAAAATAAGAGTAACCTACACACAACCATGGTGACACCACATCTGACAACTGTAACTAAGATACCTACTGTGTGGACTGATGGGGTAGCTAGCCTATCCTGTGAAGATACGTTGGACAAAGAAATACTTAAGGACCTGGGTAAGCAGAAGCAGGACAGGTGTGATATCATACTGCTACTCAGAATGGCACATGATTTAAAGCGCAGGAATTTATTTCTGGAATTAACCATTTGATATTTTCAGACTGTAATTGACAGTTGCCTTAATTAGTCTTCTGTTCCTACTTCCCCACAACAACAAAACCAACTTTGAAGGAAGAAAGAGCTTACTTGTATTTGAAGTTTCAGTCCATCTTGTCAGGAAAGTCAAGTGTAGGAGCCTGAAGTAATTGGTTACATCAAACCCACAGTCAAAAATCCAAGAGTGATTAATGTGTGTATTCAGGTCAGTTTCTCCTTTTTAAAACAGTCCAGGCCCCCCAGCCTAGGGAATGGTGCTGCTCACAGTGGGCAGATCTCCCACCTCAATTAACCCACTCAAGATATAATGCACCACAGGCAAACCCAGAGGCCCGACCTGGGTAATGCGAGGCATTATCTGGTGGATAACTAAGACTGCACTTCACAAAGATCACTCTCAGAAATCATGGAAAGTAAAAATGGGGATGGGTGTGGGGGTGTGCTACTACACTGGTTAAAAACAGGAGCTCTGGGGGCAAGAAGTAGGTTTCTTCCTGGCTCTGGCATGCTGTGACCTGGAGCAAGGGCCTCCAGTTCCCAGGCTTCCCGGCTGTAAATGGGTCAGCAGTGAAATCTGACTCACTGTCGCTCTGGGGAGCAGTTTGGGATGCGCTCAGCACTGAGTGTCCTCAGTGTTACTTATTCAGTGATGCTTCAGGGTTCCTCCCCTGGGTAACTAAGTCTTCTCTCCACCCTTCCTCTGGGCCACCTGCACTCTGACAGCCCCAGGGCATGCTCTTGCCGCCAGAACAAGGATGTAATCCTGACCCCCAGGCTCCTTGCCAGATCTCTGGGAAGCCAGGAAGCTGAAGCCCTGCTGGGCATCCTGCCATTGTGGACTTCAGGCGAAGCCTTGTCTCAGCCTTAGCTACCAAGGTTCCCCTCACACCCTGCTCTGGCACCCTTGGCTTGTTAGTCAAGAAGGCCAGGGCAAACAAGGACTCCTTTTTTCAGTGCCAGGGGTTGAACTCAAGGGTCTTGTACATGTTAGGCAAGGTCTGTCTCTCTCTCTAGTTCTAGTTCTTGGGATTGAGGATATGGCTCCATTGGTAGAACACACAAAATGCTAGATTCAACCTGCCAATAATTCAAGCACTCAGGAGGTAGAGGCAGGAGGTTCAGAAATTCAGTCACCTTCAGCAACAAAGTGATTTTAAGGCTACCATAGGCTACATGGGAACAACACCCAAACCAAATGGACAGTAAAACAAAAGAAGACAAAGGACTCTTTCTGCTCTGTGTAGCCTGTACCCCCTTCCCCCTAGGAAACAGGGTGAGCCTCTCCAGCTGCTGAGCCCATGGCCAGTCCACTTTGTTGAGTAATTAGACTTTCAGGCTAAGCTCAAGTGGAAGACATACTGAAGGAGCTGAGCCAGAAGGCCCAGGGCTAGATGACAGTGGTGAGAGAGCTAGGGCAGAGTAGAGTAATAGACGGTTTTAAAAGTCTGGAAGTTTCCATGGTGATACACACCCTTGGTCCTAGCACTCAGGAGGCAGGTGGATCTCTGAGTTTGAGGCCAGCCTGGTCTACAGAGTGAGTTCTTGGACAGCCAGGACTACACAGAGAAACCCTGTCTCGAGAAAAACAAATTCTGGAAGTTCAGTATTTTGAATTAGCTTTTGCACTAGGCCTTAATGTTCCAGATTATAAAGAAAACTGCTGATTTTTCGACTAACTGAAACTAGGTTATCATCTTAATAGAAATCAAGGCAGGAAGAAAGGATGGCCCATATTCCCCAATAGGCAACTGTAACTGGCATGATGATGAGGTTGCCTGGTAATCCTGTAATCCTTACCAAAATGTAACCTGAAGAACCTGATGTGTCCCTCGCCTGGCAGGCGGCACATGCCAGTAATTCCAGTGCTCTGGAGGGTGAGAAAGGATTGCAAGTCCTGGGCTATACAGAGATCATGTCTCACGTCCTCACCCTTCTACACACACACACACACACACACACACACACACACACACACACACACACACACACATACACACACCCTCAGCCCCTTTCTTCCCCCAGCCAACACATAAACTTTGAAATGAGCAGGCAGCTTCTTGTGGTTATAATTACCTATTTCAAGGTCTTGTCTTTAAACATTCCTTTCTGCATTTGTCAGCCATTTTCTATAAATCCAACTTCTGCTCAGTTAGCAGAACACTTTATTTTACACAGTGAACTGATGCTCTTTCCCGGAAACACTGTGTCATACACCTATAGTCACAGCCCTTGGGAGGCTTGGGCAGGATTATTGTGTTTGAGTCTGAGACCAATCTAGGCTACACAGTAAGTAAATTCTAAGTTAGCCTGGTCTACATATTGAGACTCTGTCTTAAAAGACCAAAATAAAGTCTGAGGGAAGACATCTGCAGGTCTCATTCCTACCACCACGGTATGTTTTGACATCTGACCCCTCAGAGAGGCTTCTGCTTAGCCTGTTTCCAGAGAAATGCTCAGCAGCTGAGCCCGAGCACTGACACTGCTCAGCCCATGAGCCCCTGAGAACCTTACTTACCTCTGCTAACTAGTCGAGGCAGGCCCCTTTAAAGGCAGAACCCTGTATTAATACACCCCCATAGTGCTCTCATGTATTTTTAGCTAGTTCCTTATGAGGTAGGCTGAGTGTGCTGAGACGTTCCTGCCTCCCAGCTTTACCCTTAAATGAGCTCTGTGACCAAAATGTGTCTACTCTTTTCTCCAACTGTGAAGTCCAACTGGCACATGTGTTGAGGAATGGGCAGCTCCTGTATGAATATGTACAGGCTCCCTGGATATAATCCCCCTGGTTCCTCTGTCCAGTGTCAGAGGCTGTCGTGTACAATCATTCTTTGTCTCCCCTCTGCAGCCTAAGGAGCTCCCTTACCTGTTTTAGGGATCTCCATTCGAGTAGAGCTGGATTCTTGGCCTCCAAGTAGAAAAGGGTTTGAAGATGAGCCAGTTTGAAGAGTTAAGAGTTTATTTTTAAAAACCAAACATTTTAAGCACAGGATGTAGAAAAAGAGGACCAGGGGAAGAAAGTAAACTCTCTCCTAAATATGTGGCCTGGCATTTCAGAGTCACAGTTAAGTCAGTTGCACACCCCCCTCTCTGTGTCTCTCTCTCTCTGCCTCTCTTTCACACACACACACATGTACATACATACATACATACATACATACACACATACACACACACATACATTTCTGGTGGCTTTGGAACTTAGCCTAATGAGATCATGGCTAGTTTCTATGCATTGGAGAGGATCACAGCTAAGGTAAAGAAAGCCATAGGTCACAGGCTTACAGTAAGACATTTTTATTGTTAAAAAAAAAAAAAAAAAAAGGTTTAGTCTTATTTTGAAGTTCCCAGAAACTATTTAGGAGTAAGGTCGCACTTGAATAAGTTTAGGCCTTAAGCATGGTTCACTATTATTTTAACACAAAATATCTATAAATAAAAAGTGTAACTCCTAGCTGGCAATCTTTACCATAAATGCTAATTGTGCTGGAATTCCGTAGGAGGCCTCAACCAGCTTCCTGTTCCTTTTCATGCCCCGAGTGCAAAGAATGACAAGCAGAGGGTGAGGAGGAGAGATGCTGGCTGCTGGCTACTTAAGGCTGTTGTCATGTCAACATGCCACGGGTGCTACACACCTGTCCATCTGCCCGTGGAGGAGGATCTACCGGCACTGATGGCTGTGGAGGAAGGGGGGTCACCCTCCTGTGGTAAGGTGCCCACACCCTAGCAGATGATCCCACACCAGGAACAAACGGGCAGCTCTAACGGGCTTCAGGGTTATTGACGCTAAGAACAAAGAAAGGCGGACATGTTGGGAGGGAGGCAGGATGAGGGCACTAGGAGGAACTGGCAAATGGAGATGAGCAAATAGATCCTATAAATGTATATTTCCCAAAAATATAATGTTTAAAAAAATAAATAACAATATGGACCAGAAGGGGGACACCGGAGAACAGTGACACCATGTGTGAGGCTGCTGTAACAGCATGCCTTACTTTTTTTATGCTAGCCCAAACAGTTTTTAAAGATATGAACACAGAAATGAGCATGGGGGTGGGGTAGGTGTGACTTACTGGGAAAAGGTGCTCAGAAAACAAGGGAGGAGATAAGAGAGGATATGTGGGGCAGGCATGACCAGTGTTCAAGTCTGGTGAGAAGGCAAGAGGGCCACTCTGTAAGGTTAACATTTTAAAAATTAAAATGATTACACACAACATCATTGTATGACAAATCTCATTCCATAGTACACACCCTAGAGAAGTGAAAACTTAGGTTCACACATACGGTGACCTGTATACACTTGTTTATAGTGATTTTATCTATAATCCTCTAAACCCGACAACTCAAGTGAGCTTCACTGAATCCAGTGTGGCACAGCCACACACATCAACGTAGAGCAAAGGAGAGCGGCTGTGGGAAAGGTGCGCTCCAAGCCGCACGGAACAGCAGCAGCAAACCCATAGGATACACACAGCTACGAGCTCATCAGAGGCTGCACTAGGGTTGGGTTGGGGTCTGGCCACAAAAGGGACCAAGGACAGGATCTTTTGGGCAGTAGAACTGCTGGAGTCCTGATTTGTGATAAATACGTGAATCTGTGCACAGGCAGAGGCAGGCTGATCTGAGTTGGAGGCTAGCCTAGACTACATATCAAGTTACAGGGCAGCCAGAGTTACATAGGGAAATCCTGACCCAAAACCAATCTCAAAGAACTGGACTGGGGATTAGCTTGGTGGAAGAGCATCTGCCTAGCATGTGTGAGGCCTTAGGTTTGAGTCTCATTAGGGTAGGAAGACCCAGAGCACTGTGAGTTTGAGTTAACTGTATGTGCTAGAAGGGTTTTTGTTGGTTTTTTTTTTAAATTTTTTATTTATTTATTATATGTAAGTATTCTGTCGCTGTCTTCAGACACCCACAAGAGGGCATCAGATCTCATTACAGATGGTTGTGAGCCACCATGTGGTTGCTGGGATTTGAACTCATGACCTCTGGAGGAGCAGTCAGTGCTCTTAACCACTGAGCCATCTCACCAGCCTCAGTTGTTTGTTTTTTTTTAAGCTTTACTTTTATGTTCTGTGGATGAGTGTTTTCCCTACATGTATGTATGTGGACTTCATGTGTGCCTGGTGCTCTAAGAGACCAGAAAAGGGCAACAGATGCCTTGGCTCTGGAGCTATAGACAGTTGTGAGCCACCATGTGGGTGCTGGGACTCAAACCCAGGTCCTCTGCAAGAACATTAAGTGCTCATAACCACTGAGCCATCTCTCCACCTCCAAATGTTTTCTTTTAGTGACTAAAAGACTTGAATAAAGTTCTTTTTAAAAAAAAAAATTCTGTGTTTCTACCAGGAGAGTTGCTCTGTCACACCCGCTTATTGGGTACGGACTGGCTTGTTCCGAGAGGTGAGGGGTCAGGAGTTGGCCATACCTGATGGCTGTGTGAGGTGAGTAGGGTGGGGTTGCTCTTGCTGAAGGATGACATTAGTCTGAAGCAGTGGTTAGCTTCCTCCTCTCCTGCCTGCCTCATACACCCTCCTGGGCAGTCCCTTTGTGAAAACAGCTCAAGTAAGTCTAGGGAGTGCAGTGGTTTGCTTAAAGTCAACTTGTCACAAATTAGAATCACCGGTAGAAAGCCACACCAGGATAACCGTCCCGGTTGGGACGGACGACACCAGGGGACGACACCAGGAAGCAGCTCAGGAAAGGAGGGCCTGAAGGCCTAAAGATCCTTCACCTGGGCTCTCGGCCTTTCTGCTTGCCGCTGAAGTGACTTAGCCTCTCCACTGGCATCAAAACCAGCGTTTCCAGGCTTCTCTGGACTAAGGATGAGTGACCCTCTAGGGACACTCAGGTTTTTGCTGCCAGGTTGAGATTGCTGATGTGCCAGCCTCATGGACTGAGCAGCTTCTGGGCTGTGAGCCTCTCCAGTGAGAGACAGCTACCGGGGGACTGCTTCCACTGGTGAGCACCGAGCCTCAAGGGTTAAGCAACTGCTGGGCTCTCGGCCTCTCGGGAACAAGACGACTTGTTTACTATTTCACCACACATTAGATTAATGAATTTTTTTCATTTCTTTTCACCCTACCAGTTCTGTGCCTGCAGAAAACCCAACTCATACATGGAGATGTCTATAGTGCCTACAGCTCTTGGGATGCATAGCACCACAGCAAACCCAACAGGGCAGTCGGGCTGTTTGTCTCATAAACGCTCTGAAAAGCTCTAGATTAGACTGTTAGTGTTTGTCAGTGTAACAAACTGGAGTCATCTGGGACAAGGGACCCTCCACTGAGGTGGGCTTTTTGATGTGAGAGAGACTAGTCCACTGTGGTTGTGCTACCTGGGCAGGTGGCACTGAGCAAGCCATGGGGAGCAAGCCACATTTATTCATGACAGAGTGTTACATGTAAGTCAAATAAACCCTTTCTCCCCCAAGCTGCTTTTGGTGAGTGTTATACCACAAAAAGCACACTGCAGCAGCGGTCTTGGCTGGGCGAGGTGGCACATACCTGTGAGCTCAGCACTCCTAAAGTACAGGCAAGGGGACAGCGCTCAACACTACACAGCCTGGGCTACCTGGGATCACAGCTTAAAGCAAACCAAACCAAGCTTTCTAGAATCAGACCCTGACACCAAGGGCTTCTGAGCAGCCCTGAATCCCAGGGCCTGCTAGAGACAACTCACTTGTTCTGACCTCTGTCCTCACAGCTCCTCAACAGTCAGCCAGCCTGGGACCCTGGATCTCATGGTCTGCAATTCTGCGTGAGGCCTTGTGTCAGGACTCCTAAGTTGCAAAATGAGAGCTCTGGAAAAGGCTTCTCGGATGAGGTCTAGCAGAGATCAAGCCATTTCTTCTTCTCTCTCACACAGAGGCTTCTGAGAACATGTATAAACAAAGGCCTGTGTACAGGTAGGATTGCTGATCTGGGTACCACTGTGATCCAAGCACTGTGTAAATCTGATCTAGAAGACCAGAATTGGGCCACTGTGGTAAAGGTAGAAGGGGCAGCCTCTAGAACTCTGCTTGAAGGCCTCTAATCTAGTAGGCTAGCACTTACTGTGAGATATCAGAGAGCACCAGGATGCTTAAGGCTCTGTCTCTGAATGAACGAGGTGGGATTTTGGCAGATTCGTCTCTGGGTTGGTCATCTCGGGAAGGGCTGCAGGAACCTAAGCTTGCCTTATGCACTGGGCACTGGTTTCTATGGCCTAGCACCACCTGCCTGCTCTGCCCCACCCCTGGCAACCTACCACTCACAGAAAAGTTACCTTCACTATATTATAAGAAATGAATTTAATCTCTAAAAACACAGATGACAAGATAGTAATTGTTGGGGAGTTTTGTTGCTGCTTTTGTTTTTGAGACAGGGTCTCACATACAGCCTAGGCTGGCCTCAAACTCACCTTGTAATCTTCCCGCTTCAGCAATCTGAGGTTACAGGCATGTGCCGCCAAACCTGGCTGGATTACGAGGTTAAATGTTATAGCAACACTTTTTTCTTGCCCTTATGAAAAGCACCATCTGGTGTGCTCCTGTGGCAACAAAAGTAGAATGTTCAAGTTTAGACCGTGGTGTACTGTTTGTTAATGGCAGAGCTGTATGGCTGACCCCAATACAGAAGCTGGTGGGCTGGCTTACAGTGGAATCATCAAGTGGGTCTCCTTCTCATAGATGTCTGGGATCAGTCCCATTGGAGAGTTAATCATCTGCATTGTGTTCTTGCCAAACAACTGGTACTCATAATGGATGAGCTGCTCCCAAAAACCACTGTTGGGCCGGATGATGGGCCTGCGGGATTTGGTCCACGTGTGGGCATCTAGAAGGGACATGGCGTGGTACTTCATGAGGTAGGCAAGGCACAGGGCAGCTGAGCGGCTCACGCCGGCAGCACAATGCAGCAGTGTGCGGCCCTGCTTCATCTCCACCGAATGGATATGGTCGGCAATGGGGTCGAAGAAATCAGAGAGGCGTGCAATGGGCACATCGACCACAGGCACCTGCACATACTCGATATCCTCATAGAAGGTGTTTGCTACCTCTACTGAGACGTTGATGACTGTGGTGATCTGATTGCTGGACAGTAGGAGTTTGTTGTTGGCAGCCACACCATTGCTGATAAACAGGCTCTTGGTGATCTGTGAGAGGCCACTGATTGAAGGCTGCGGGAACTGAACCGGGAAGGCACTCCAAGGTGAAGTCATCAAGGTGAAGCTCAACAGTTCGTGATGTGTTAAGCTTGCATCCTTTTGCTACGCTGTGCCCACTGAACCCTGCAGGAAAGAGGAGAAAGTTTGGAGGGTAAGAGGAAGACTTCTGGAAAATGGATGGCTGGGTCTCTAAGGTCAGAGGCAGTCCTTTGACCATCAATGGAGAAGTACAGCGGAGAACTCAGTGGTTACAACAAAGTTCACATCACTGAGCCCGAACTGTTACCTGTACCCTGGGGGTCTTTTCACATAAGAAACACTGGAGGAAGGGGGTCAGCCATGGCCAGAGAGACCATGAACTATGGAAGGGGCCTTGGGTTTACCTGGGTAGTTAGGAGCGGTTTCAGCCTCGGAAAGAACATTAGGATGGATATCTTCGGATTATGTTAAACAGAACTGGACCCAAAGGTTAAAGGTGACAAGAGGGAAACTGATATGCCAAGTCTTTCCATCTTCTCATAACTAGTCAGCAGGTCTAGCTGTTTTCAGCAGAAGAGGGCCTGGTCCCTCAAGGATGCCCTGACAACTGGTGTCATCTACAGCACAGCTAGTGGGAACCTCATCACATTCCCTGCTCAGCTGTGTGACTTCTAACATTAACAACCTCTAAGCCGTTAAAACAGAGAGAAAGCAGGAAAGAGGCTAGGTGATGGTCACCTGGAACATGAGCATTCAGGAGGTACAGAGAAAGGTGGGGCCTTGTTTCATGGGCTCCGCCTCCCAACAAAGAGCCAAGGAAACAAACTACAGGGTTTTGTTTTGATTTGATTTAGTTTTTTCTTTGTCGTGGAAACAAAGCTGTTTTCTTAAAATTAACCTTTGAGAATTGGGATTTCCCAGGCAGACCAGTTTCAGCTAGAATAATGACGTCATCTATCTTAATCCTCTCAATGAAAAGGCATTCAAGGCAATCTCAGGCCAATCAGTTATTTTTCCACTGTTCTGTCTCTCTGTTCCAGCCTTCCAAGGAATGTGACTTCCAAGTGACCGACAGTTTTGTTTCTGCTCTCTTCAGTCCTTTTCTATCCATAAAACCACAGACCTTCTCTGCTTAGTTCAACGGAACATTCTATCATCCAGAGTGAAATGCTGTGCAATTTTAGAATAAGAAATAAAGCCAAATGAGATCTTTAAACTGTTGATCAACAGGGGCAGCACACCTACTTTATAGACTGATGAACTGAGGTAATACAAGTGCTTGTAGTAAAGTTAAAATGCAAAGCCTTGTGGGAATGACAAATGAAGGCATTTGTTTCCGGCTAGGGAGTTGCAAAGATAGTAGGAAGCGGTCACAGACAGTAGGAAATGGTAGAGCAGACTGGAAGCTGAGGCAAGAAGATGGTGGTTCCTGACCAGCCTGGGCTAGACAAACAGGGAGGGATGGGAGGTTTGGGGGAAGGGGAGGAGAGGAAACAGTAACTTCATCACCAATGTTTTTACAGTTTACAACCAACCAGGCTTTCGGCATCTAGTTAATTTGTATCCATGAAACTTGAGACTCGAGTAAAATCAGTTATTTCTGGTGGATTACACTTTCTGGAGAAAGTTGGCAAATATGGGTGGGGCGTTGGTTAAATTCTGGGTTATAAACGTGGAACAGAGTCCACAAGTAGATGAGTGGAAGTGCCACATCATGCCTAGGAAGCTTCCTAGAGAGCTGGCCTCTCTACGTGGTGACAAGACTCAAACGATCTTACCTCCTTCCCTCAGCACCCAGGAAATCTTTCAGGAAGCAACCGCAGGGCGGAGCCGCGGGCAACCCTCTCCAAGAAAGAGAAGGCCCTTCATGATTCCGGATCTCGGTAGCAACGGCTTCTCCTCGAGGAACTATGGGCAGTTCTAGGCTTAGGGGGATCCCGCGACTGATTCTGTACCTCGAAGGACTCGCGCGGTTCCCAGACGTCTCCGAAAAGTTGGGTGGGCTGCAGCAGAGCGTACCGGCCCGTCTCCACGGAAACGCGCCAAGCAGCCGGAAGGACCATTGCTAGGCCCACCGCCTGCACGCCCCGCCCACTCGCCCGTCTGTCTCCTAGGCAACACGCCCAGCCCAACGTCACAAAGAACGCCAAAAGACTGTCTCGCGCTCCGCCTGCAGGTCCTCCGCTTTGCACGTCTCCCAGGCAACGCGCAGAGTTCCGCCCTAGACTCCAGTGTAGATAGTCGCTCCGCGTCCGCGTGTCTTTCCGCCATGGTTTTCCGCGTATCTAGCTTTCCTGAGTCGTTCTCTAGCCCGTCAGAGTCCTCTACACAGCCCAGAAGACCTTCGGTCAAATGGGACTTGGGCTCGGATTACGAGGACGTTACCGAGGAGACTACTGCTTCTGGCTCGAACTTCCGGCGCGAGAGATTAGACAGCCAGCCGGATCTTGGCCTCCACATCCAACCGCAGATCTACTTCCTGCGGCCGCGGTCCCCAATCCCCAAGTTGTTATTCAGGTGTGGCTCGGGTGTACAAAGCAGTTGTCAGACCCTGTATTCCTAAGGGAATCCGAGCTTTCAGACTCACGTTGCCCCAGCCGTGGCACCCCACCTTCGCCCACACGAGTTCCTCAGATCGTAGCAATGTCGGGATTTTTCAGACCGAGGCCAACCCATAGGACCTTTAGAAGCCCGATCTCTGGATCGAAGGCGCTGTCCCATGTCCAGCCCTCCGAATGAATCCCGACCCGAGCTTACTGTAGGCTTGATTGAGCTTTCTTGCGGTCTGAGAGCACTTTGTTTCAGGCAATTGGTCTCAGGCTCTAATTTTTTTTTGACAACACCAGGCCTTTCCATTCTCCAATGTCCTGGAAAAGCCTTGAGTTCCCCAATGTTTGGCTCCAATCTTGTCCCCCTTCCTCAAACCTTCTCCCAGCATCAGCCAAGGATGTAATAAGTCCTACAGAGGATTTGTTATGGAAACACAATTTGATTCAAAAATGACCATTATTTATTACTTGAAAGAGACTACTTTTAATCTTTCTCCTATTTCATTTCCAATATTGATAAATTTGGTGCATCACTGAGTAAAAAGGATCTTTAAATATTTAGGCTCTTTTTGGTTGAAAATAGGATTTAGACTTGTGTGTAAATTCCTGACCTTTGAATCTGTTTTCTCATCAGCATGGGTATGTTGAGTCATCCTGCATAAAAGCCAGAAAAATGGAACTAGGTGGCTTTCCATGTTCGGTTCTTTGTATTAGTAAGCACGCCCAGACGACAGTTGTTTCTTACTGATAAAAGAATGAATTGGAAACATTTTTATAACCCCCCTAAAGGTTCTTTGTTTTCTTCTTGACTGAACATGGTTGCAGAAGCTTGTAATCAAGCACTTTGGTGCTGGAGGCTGGAGGATTGGAAATTCAAGGTCATCCTCAGCTTAAGAGGGAGTTCTAGGCCAGCCTGGATACATGAGACCCTGTTACAAAATATACATCTTTTTATTTGTTGGGTTTTTTTTGGTCTAATTATAAACATAGTGTGTTTTATGATGATCTTATTCTGATGTGCTAACCAATAGAGACTGAGTTTAATATAAGCTTTCATGTTTGTTCCTTCTGTTCCTGTGTGTAACAGACAGCCATTTCTGTTTCAATCAATTCATGTGTGTGTGGTTCTTCCCTCTTTGCTATGGTTTGTTTGGGAATCTGTATTTGGGAACACTTCACCAGCATGTCTGTCATTTCTCTGGTTTCCTTTAAAGTGGTTTGTCAATCATTGCAAAAGTAAACCGCACTCAACAACAACAAACCAAACAGAAGTCACAACAGCAAACCAAACGCTGTTAACATTTTGATGTATGCCTATCTGTGCTTGTTAGTTTTTGTCAATTTAAAACCAACTAGAGTTACCTGGGATGAAGGAACATCAATTGGGGAATTGCCTACAGCTGATGGCCTGTGGGCGTGTCTGTGGGGCGGTTTACCTAACGATTGGTGTGGGAGCATATAGGGCACTGTAGGTGGTGCCACACCTGGGCAGGTGGTTGGGTTGTATAAGAAGGCCAGTTGAGCACGTCATGAAGAGCAAGCCAGTAAGCAGCCTTCCACAGTGGTCTCGGCTGTGGCTCCAACCTCAGCCTTACTTGATGAGTGACTGTAACCTGTAAGCTGAAGTAAGCACTCTCCTCAAGTTGCTTTTGGTCAGTATTTTAAAATAGCAACTGACAGGCTAAGATAATCCGTATCTAAGTATATCTGTGTTATATTTTAAGAAAACATACAACACAAAAATCCACTCTTTTTTTTTTTTTTTCAAGACAGGGTTTTTCTGTATAGCCCTGGCTGTCCTGGAACTCACTCTGTAGACCAGGCTGGCCTGGAACTCAGAAATCTGCCTGCCTCTGCCTCCCAAGTGCTGGGATTAAAAGTGTGCGCTACCACCGCCCGGCAAATCCACTCTTTATTAAACAGTAATTGTTGTTTTGTTGCAGTGGCCGCAACTTTTTTCTCTCTCTAGTTATTATACCAAGATATTTATACTTGATTACATGTATTATATCAACTGACTTAGCAGAACTATCCACTTGGCTTCCAAGTTTTAGAATGTATGAACAATTGTTTTTTAAATGGGAAAAACCGTTGAAAAACACGTCATAGTTTAACTAAATTATCAAAAAATGAGAACCTATGGGCTAGCAACATCATCTGTTATATGTTGAGACATGTAGCCCAGGTTGGCTTAAACTTATAATGTAATTAAGAATGGCCTTGAACTTCTAATCCTCCTGCTTCTGCCTTCCAAGTGCTGGGATTATAGGTGAGTTTTTATTGATGCTAGAGATCACCAGGACCATGTGTGTGCTAAGCACATTCTACCAACTCATTGCCAGTTGCCCGTTCTGCTCACACTGCCCACGGATGCCGCAGGGCCCAGGATGCCTGTGGATACCAACATCCAACACAGCATGTCGGAGCACACTGAAACATTAACTTGACTGCATGGTTCCTGAGTGTGAACTTGGTCAATGGCATTGTTGTCTCGCAGTGTCAAAGGGTGGAACACACTTGTCAGAGTCCCCAGAAGTCCTGTAACACCCCAAACTTTCCTCATTTTTAAACATTTCCCAAACTCTTCCCTTAGACTTTACTTATTAGCTAAATCTGTGTCACCTAAATCCTCCCTCTCTCCTTCCTTCCTTCCTTCCTTCCTTCCTTCCTTCCTTCCTTCCTTCCTTCCTTCCTTCCTTCCTTCTCCTTTGATAGTTGCCTATGTAGTCCAGGCTGTCCTTGAACTCCCTGTCTTCCTGCTTTCCAGTTTCTCAAGTGCTGAGCTCACAGGCACGAACTAACACAGCCTATTTTCCTTTCCTTTCTCTTTATATTTTTCTCTCCTGTTCTGTTCTCTGCCCCCCTCCCAGATCCCCCTTAGATCTAGGCTGTGAAGGAAGAGTTCCCCACCTCTTCCTCTTTCAAATTCAACTTTTACCTCTACCTTCCAGCTTTTATTTGTTAAAGACCTCCCCCTTTGCTCTTACCTGGCATTTTCTCATTGAGCTGACCACTCAGCATTTTGGGGGTTGCTCAGGTGGAGAGTGCTTGACTAGCATTTGCAGCCCTAGGCTCCACCCCAGCACCTCCACTGAGGAACAGTAATAACAATGGCTGCCAGGGAAAGCATTGGCTCAGGACCTACCCCCAAGACCAAGTTTTCAGCACCAACATTTATTTGCTCCAGAGTGACAGAAGGCGGGAAATAAGAGACAAAGACAGGAGGTAGAGGATGAGGGAGAAGAGGAAGAGAACAGGGGAGATGGGACAGACGTATTTGTTCTGAAGGCAAAGGACTGCCTCTGGATAGAGAGGAGACAGACTTGGTGCATAGGAAATAGTGGTTTATAAAGGTACAATGGGAAATCCTGTGTTAGGATGAGGTGTTAAATTTTAATTGGGCATGTTAATATTAGGTGAGCCAAAGGAGGCTTTTAATTGCTGGACTTCAGTACTTTGATAGCTGGGCGTTGATAGTCAGCCTCAGGAGGAGGAAGTGGCCAAATGAGGGACCAGATCTTAGGGGCTGGCTTAGGGATGTGATTTGTTTTTAGCAAGGCAGAGGAAATGAGGGAGAAAGGCAAGGCCTGCCAGAGCCATGTTCTACATGCTGAAGCTGGCCAGAGGCCCTTCAGTAACAACAGTAATTATTCTGAGGACTCTGTGCCGCCACCTCTCTGTGGACTGCTTTGGACCTTTCTGTGTCCTCCCTGTGCTCAGGAAGCCGCCTTCTAGCTCACCTTGTCTGCAGGCAAAACTTGGTTTTTCACTCCTCTGAAAATGAGAAAACCACTCCTCTCGAAACCCGGGTGTGGTGGCACATGCCTTTAGTCCCAGTACTTGGGAAGCGGAGATAGGTGGCTCTCAATGAGTTCTAGGCTAGCCTGGTTTACAGTGAGTTCCAAACCAGTCAGAGCTACATAGCAAGACCCTGTCTCCAAAAGAAAACTAAATAAACCTGAAGAGGTATGTATCTTCCACTTTTCCAGCACCTATGAAATGAGGCCTCAAGCCGCTGTCTCTAACCTGTCCCATCGTCCCTCTCCTCTAGCTTAATGAATACCAACGATGCCAATGTGAAGAAGTTGTTACCCAAGAGCCATTTATCTCGGGTGATTATTCGTGACAACCTCAATGCACAGCGCATCTATGAGATGGAGGTAAAGTGTCTGCCAGGTTCTGTGCTGGAGCCTATTAGTGGCCTGACCACACACCCCATCTCTCCTCCCTCCCTCCCCCCCTCCCTCCCTCCCTCC
>NW_021620993.1:7863098-7871741 GCF_004785775.1 Grammomys surdaster | reverse complement strand
TCCCTTCCTCCCTTCCTCCCTTCCTCCCTTCCTTCCTTCCTTCCTTCCTTCCTTCCTTCCTTCCTTCCTTCCTTCCCTGCTGGTTGCCTATGTAGCCTGGGGTGGAAGCAGAGCTCACAGGGACCCATGAAAGTCTTTGAAGCCAGGCCCCATCCTTACAGAGGAGACAGGTGACACGTGGGGTTGGTGTCCTGCCTAGGGTATCACATTGGCTCTGCATGGCTGACAAGACTCAGAGGGGGAAAGACCATGCCCCTTGGCTCATGCCTTTCTGTTTCCTCAAAGCACAGTATTGTGTATGCAGAACTTCAGGTTTGCAGTTTGAATTGACATCAGCACTATATGGTTAGCCTTTTTTTTTCTTCTTTTGAAAACTTATCCCATTTCCAGAGGTGAACTAAGGCTAGCAACAACAGCAGCGACCCCACAAGACACAAACCGAGACAGGCTTCATGTATGTTCTCTGGGTTAAACTTCTAATGCTACGTATGGTCTGGCAGAATAGGTTGGGACTCAGAGATAGGCCAGTTTTATACACTTTCTTTATTTGTAAAACAGGATTTGAAACTCTTTTAGTTACGGGTTCTGTAATGTAAATCTGAACTAGTTTAAGCAAAATGGAGAACCTGGGTTCATATAACAGGATGGGGAGGACAGGGTGGCCAACACTTCCCAGCTTCCTGGGTAGCTCTTGCTATCTGCCTTTTGAAGTCTGGCTTTCCTTTAGGGGTGTATCACTTTCTACTGGGCTTAGCGGCAGTTGAGCATCATCTTACACCGTGATTACATTATAGTGAGGGGATCACCTGCAGTTGGCTCCCACATCCCCTACTGAGCCAGTCATTGTACCGCTCCACTGAATGTAAGCTGAGGATGTGTCCTCCCAGCCCCAACAGTGCTGTTGAGACAGCACAGGAGTTCTGGAATGAAGTTAGAACTCCCTGTGACGACAGGCTGTGACAGGTAACGTATAGACACATATCAGGGAGACATGTGGAGCTAGAAGTCACAGATAATATCTAAACTGCATCTCGAGTCATAGGGACACAGTGAGGATTTTTGAAAGGAGAAAGAAAGAAGATGGAAGCAGATAGAAACAAGGTGGCACACACCTTTAATCTCAGCATTTGGGAGACACAGAATCTCAGTCTCTGAATTTGAGGCCAGCCTGGTCTACAGAGTGAGTTCTGGGACAGCCAGGGCAACTGTCTTGAAAAGCTGTCTTAGAAAACAAACAAACAAACAAACAAACAAACAAACTCCAAACCAAGGTGGACCTCCTTGTTCCTGTGACCTCTGTTTCTTCATTCCTTTATGATTTTCATGTATTTATTATTTATTTTATGGTGCTGGGAATTGAACCCAGTGCTTCACACATGCTAGGCCAGTTCTTGATTACTGAGCCACACTCCTGGCCTCCCAAATACCTATTCACTAGATCAGTCTTCAGATTGTTAAGGTGGAAATTAGGCTCCTCAGCTGCAGAGCGTCAGAGGGCACCTGCCTGATGCCCACACTTTACAAATAGGGAAACTGAGGTTCCCTGTAGTCCAAGCTGTTTCGTGGGATGAAAATTGAGTCTAACAGGCACCTTGCCACTGGTAGGTCAGCAGCCTCAGATGTCTCTTGATACAAAGTGGCTTGTTTATCCTAAATCCACCTCTGTTTTTCATAAGATGAAAGCCTCTGACAAGACCAAGAGGAAGATGAGCTTCTTGTTCGACCACTTGAAAAAGAAGTTCATGACGGACCAGCTGAGAAAGATGATACGCTGGAGGCGGGAGTCCCTGAGCACCCAGCAGTACTTGGATAAGGAACGGGTCTGAAGACACTGGAGACGGAGAGCCGAGCCAACCACCATAAACCATGCAGAATGATCTGCCCCAAGAACACAAAACCACCCTGGTGAGAGCGGAGGAGCCCCAGAACATGCTGGTCTCCACCATGTAGAACAATAAAAGGAAAGCCGCGGATAGGATAGGAGCACAAAACGCACCAGTTCTAACCTGCTTTGCTCCATGCCAGCACACCACCCCCCACCCCATCCCTGTGAAATCCCTACAGCCACCGATGCTCGGTGGAAGAGGCAGAGGCAAGCCTGTCTCCTTGGTTTGCACAAACATGGAAACTTAAGCCTGTATTTCCTTCTCTTGTTCCTATGTCTGCCTCTCTCCCTACATTGTCCCCCCCTCCTACCCCCCCATTCATGTCCATTCTTCTTCCCTTCCCTTCTCATTTTGATCTGAAGACTGAAGCCAGAGCTTTGCATATATGCTCTGTCCCTAGCTGTACACACACACACCTGAGGTGACACATCTGCCAGCTGCGCCGGGGCTGTGGACATCTTCGATGGAAAGGATTGAGTAATATACTGTGCATCGATCCGAGTGGTCAGGAGGTCAGGGTGAGGCACCAGGCAGTGCTATTTCAGCAGCCTACCAGCTCTGTGATCTCGAAACCTCTGTGGGCTCCTGTTCCTTATCTGAATGTGTCAGACAGTAGAAAGGTAGCCTGCCTTTCAGGGCTGGCAGAGTCGCCAAGTGCCATGCCCAGCACTCATTCTTTTCAACTGCAGTCACAATGGAGACTGCAAAGCAAATTTGGATCTCCTGTCTCTTGTCTGCCCCTCCCCCAGCCTGCTTAACTCTCGATTGCTTTTCTCATTGACCTTGGGTTCTGCTGTCGGCTTCATTCTGCCTGCACTGTAGCCTCTCAGGTCTTGGTCCCAAGCCCTGATTAAATTGCATACCTTATGGACAGGAAGCAAGACCCCTCTCATACCCCAATACCCACAGCTACATCTGTATTGGTGTTTGATTGGCTTTGACTTATCTGTATGCTTTCTTCCTAATCAGGCTGTGACGCTGGCATCTCTAACCACAATTTCTAGGAAATGGAGCAGGCACTCGGGTCTTTTTGTTTTTGTTTGTTGTTGTTGTTGTTTTGCTTTTTTGGTTTGGTTATTTTTTGGGGGGGGGTTTGTTTTTTTAAAGATTTATTTTGTTAGTGCTCTATCTGCATGTACACCTGCATGCCAGAAGAGGGCATCAGACCCCATTACAGATGGTTGTGAGCCACCATGTGGTTGCTGAGGAATCCAACTCAGGACCTCTGGAGGAGCAGTCAGTGCTCTTAATCACTGAGCCATCTCTGCAGCCCCTGTACTCGGTTTTTAAGTTTTTATTTTCTCCTAGAGAATGTCACACAGTGTGTGTTGATCACATCCACCCCACTGTCTTCCATGTCCTCTTTTTGAAGGAAAGATTATCTAGAAGTGGCTATCCTGGTCTTCCTGCTATGGCTCCTCCTCCTATGGTGGTCTTCTGGCTTTGGCCGGAGTTTTGAGGATTGGAGCTGTGTGTAATTGTATCTCTTGGGGTCAGATACCTCATGGTCAGTTGATCTCTGCATTTTGACCAGTTGTGGCTTTTTATGTGTTTTGCTTGCATGTATATCTATCTGTGTACCATGTGCATGCCTAGTGCCAGCAGAGGCCAGAGGCAGCATTGGATTCTCTGACACTGGACTTACAAAGGCTTTGGAGCACCATGTGGGTGTCCAGAATCAAACTCGGCTCCTGTGCAAGAAATAAAGAGTGCTCTTACAGCCACGCTACTTCGGCCCCTATGAGATCACGATGATGATGGCGGCAACAACGACGACGATGATGATGATGACGATGATGACGAAGATGACGATGAAGACAACGACGAAGACGATGACGACGATGAAGATAGTTTTTGAGACAAGGTCTTAGTAGACTTATCTGGCCTTGAGCTTGCTATGTAGCTGAGGACGGCCTTGAACCCCTTGATCCTCCTGCATCTGTCTCCTGGGTACTGGGATTACAGGTATGTGCTTGCACACTCAGTCCTTCCTCCCCAGCCCCTTCCTACTACACTCGTGAGAGGAAGTATGTTATATGTGTATCACTTATTCTACCTTAGAGGATGATATCCAATTACATTTACTTTCCTGCAAATATCATACCACTTTTCCTTTTTTTCCAAATGCGATTCCATTTTATATGTGTATTTTAAGAAGTCATCTGTTGATGGACATCTAGCCTGGTTCCATTTCTGGGCAATTGAATATCATACCAATAAACATGCATATGTAGATATAGCCCTGTCTCATGTTGCCTTACTGACTCTCGGGAAGATACTCAGGAGTGGGTGAGATACTAGTTTTAGTTTGTTTTTTGATTTTTTTTTTTTTTGAGAAACCTGTAAGCTCTGTAGTGGTAACAATAGTGTTATTGTGACTGGCGGTGTGACCTTGCCAGCATTTGCTGCTGTTGGTCGCCTGGTTCACAGCCATTCTGACTCTAGCAAGATGGAATCTCAGAGCAGTTTTAATGGGCATTTCCCTGATAAATAATTTATCCACTTTTCTAGATTTTATGTTTCTAAAATATTTGTTTAAAGTTTATGTGTATAAGTGTTTGACTGCACATAAGTACATACCATGTGTGTGCCTAGTGCCTGAGGAGGCCAGAAGAGGGCGTTAGACGCCCTGTAACTAGAGTTACAGAAGGTTGGGAGACTCCTGACGTGGGTTCTGTGAACTGAACCTAGGTCACTGTGTTTGGTTTCGGACCCGGGACAAGGGACTGAGATGCATATTTCACATATCAAAGCAGACTGGGCCTCCAGTTTCTCCCAGCATCCCTCAGTCCCTACCTGGCATACACTGTCCCCAACTGAGAACTTTTTCAGCCCAGGGATTGGGCTGCCCTTCCCCCAAGACTCCTCCCTGTAGAATCTGAACATTTTGGTCCCTCTCCCTCTCTCCCTCCCCCTTCTCCCTCTCCCTGCACCCTCTCCCCCCTCTCCCTCTCTGTCCTCCTTTCTTTCTCTTCCCCTCCCACCCCCTCTCTCCCTGTGGCCACTCCTCTGGCGGCCACCTCCTTTGGGGCCAGTGAACTCACCCAAGAGCAGCTCTCTAACAAACCTGCCTTTATTATATTTTACTCTGGCTTGAGTTGGCTCATTTTACCGGTGGAGAAATAGCCTATCACACTACAAGCACAGTAAGTGCTCCTAACTGATGATTTATGTCTCTGGCCCCTAGACTTACAATGTTTTAAATTTATTTTGTTGTCTTGGTCAAGGTTCTCTAAAGAAGCAGAACTGATAGAATGAATATAGCTGTATATTAAAAGGGGATGATTAGGATTTATTAGAGTGCTTTACTGGCCGTGGGCTGAGGAGTCTGACATGGATGTTTCCTAACAGAGAGGCCAAGAGGTTATTCAGTCCACAAGGCTGGGTGTCTCAGCAGTCCCCGTCTGGTGCTGGAGCCCAGGAGATTCCTAGAGAGCTGCTGGTCTTCAGTCTACGTTGGAATCCCAAAGAAGTAGGTTCTAATACCAGTGAAGGGAATGCCTTATCAACAGCGTAGATGACCTTGCCAGCAAGAGTGAGGACAAAGCAGGCAAATACCAAAAGCTTCCTTCTTCCATGTCCTTTGATGTGGGCTGCCACCAGAACCCGTTGGCTCAGATTTAGGGTGGGCCTTCTCATCTCAAATGGAGATACAGGGTCAGAACAATTTCATGGATCTAGCTATTTCTTATCACCTCTACATGGATTCTGGAGATGGAACTTGGTTGTCAGGCCTGCATGGCAAGTGCCTTTACCTCCTGAGCCATCTTACTGGGCCAGCTTACCCAGTTTTTAAAATGTAAGCTTCAAAGTATTCCCAAACAATCCTCTGGATTTTACTGAAGTATGTTGTAAGATCCCCTTCTATATTTCAATTCTATTGAGTTTTCTCTTTCTTTGGGTTAGGCTAGCTAGAGGTCTATCAATATTTCCTTTAAAAATCTTTAAAATTTTATTTATTCATGTGTGTGTGTGTGTGTGTGTGTGTGTGTGTGTGTGTGAACATATAGAGGGTGGAGGACAACTATCAGGAGTTGGCTCTCTCCTTCCACCATGTGGATTCTGCTGGAGCTTGAACCCATGTGGTGTCAGGCTTGTGGCAAGTGCCTTTACACACTAAGCTATCTTGCCAGCCCTGCCTTTTTACCTGCCTGCCCTGGGCTCATGCTCCTCTTACTCTGAGTGCTGGGATTACAGGTGTGAGCCGTTGTTGCGTGAGCTTCTCCTGAAGAGATGCAGCTTACATCTGTCTCCACACCCCAGGCAGGGAACCCATGGCAGACCAAAGCTCTGATCACATCAGAATCCAACTTGGTGAACTCCTGAATGTCTTGCATGATAATAAGCTCATTTATTATACTTACAGAACTATGATTGAGGGGTTCCTTACGGCAGTGGGGACTCAAAAGTGTCTGTATCACCACAAGCTGGGCCTGATGTGGGAGGTAACGCCGTAAGGGGCAACCATGGAGCTCTCTGTACAACTTGACAGTTCTGAGTGTCTCTTCCAGGCAGCTTTGTGGATCAGAGCCATCCACTCACCCACCCCAGCAAATTTACTATTTCTATAGCCTTGGGACACAGCTCTCGTGAATCTTTTTTATTTTATTTCGTTTCTTTTTTTCTTTTTTGTTTGTTTTTCAAGACAGGGTTTCTCTGTATAGCCCTGGCTGTCCTGTCCTGGAACTCACTCTGTAGACCAAGCTGGCCTTGAACTCAGAAATCCGCCTGCCTCTGCCTCCCAAGTGCTGGGATTAAAGGCGTGCACCATCACTGCCTGGCTTTATTTTATTTCTTTAAAGATTTATTTTATTTATTTTATGTATATGAGTACACTGTTGCTTCAGACACACCAGAAGGGGACAACGGATCCCATTACAGATGGTCATGAGCCACCATATGGTTACTGGGAATTGAACTCAGGACCCCTGGAAGAGAGCAGTCAGTGCTCTTAACCACTGAGCCATCTCTCCTTTCCCATGCATATGAAGTTTGTTTCCTTTTGAGTCTCATGAGCCCTTCCCACTCCCTCGTGGAGAGACTGCTTCAACTGGGGAGCTGCTGTCTACCAGTCACAGCACCTGCCTATCTCTTATTCTTTTAGTCTTTACCTGCTTACACCAGGATATCCACTCTTTCTTGCCATCTCCTGCTTGTTTTTCTAATACCTCCAGGTGCATCATTAGGTTATTTATTTTCAATCTCTCTGATCTTTTAATGCAAACTCAGCTTTGCGCTCTCAGCTTAGACCCACCTCAGCTGTATCCCAAAGGTTGGAAAAAGTTGTGCTTTCATTTTCATTTGATTCTAGTAACATTTTAATTCTCCTCTAGATTTCTTCAGTGGGCCACTGCTCGTTCAAGTGAGTATGTTTAGTCTACGCGTATTCATGTGGTTTCTGTTGCCATTGATATCTAGTTTTATTGATTTGATAATGTAAAATAAGTTACTTGATATTTGTTAAAGAAACTTGTTTTGCAACCTAGAGTGTGACCTGTTTTAGAGAAGGCTACGTAGGCTTCTGAGAAGAATATCCTGTAGGTGTCTGTATTGTTATTGTATCACGATGCACCTGACCTTTCATGCCCTTTAGTGTTTGTTTTATAACACTAAGGATATGATGTCTGTGATGTATAGCCTAACAATTGTTATGTAATGTAATTACTGTTACTCACTGTCACCTTCCTTGAAACAGTGATGCTACTGTATCTAACAATTGTTTTTGAATGATTCTCTCTCTCTCTCTCTCTCTCTCTCTCTCTCTCTCTCTCTCTCTCTGTCTCTCTCTCTCTCTCTCTGTCTCTCTCTCTGTCTCTCTCTCTGTCTCTCTCTCTGTCTCTGTCTCTGTCTCTCTCTCTCTCTCTCTCTGTCTCTCTCTCTCTCCCTCCCTCCCTCCTCCTTCCCTCCCTTTAAACTTGATCTCTTCTGGGACACAGTGGGTAAGGGCACTCGCTGACAAGCTTGATGAATCTCTGGGCCCCACATGAAGAGGGAACTGACTCCCACAAGCTTTCTTCTGACTTCCATATATGCACCATGGTGCATACACACACACACACACACACACACACACACACAGGCACGCATGCACACACACACTCGTGTGCACACACACTGTAAATAAATATGAAAAAAAAAGATGTGAAAGTAGCTATGTAAGCTTTGGTAGGGAAGTGGGAAGCTCCATTTGCTTAGTCAGTTGATTTCCATCCTTCATTGACTCTAAATTGGATGTCATTGCTAGTGAGATATGTTTCTTGGAGACAGCAGACACATGGGCTCTGTTTTATTTAATCCAGTCAACTAGTCTCAGTTCTTTTATTGGTGAGCTGTGAGGCCACTTACATTGAAGATTACTACTGACACAGGATTGCTAATGTTGGCTGGATTCATGCTCGGGTGTGGTACACGTGTACGTTGTGCATGCATGCTCTGGTGTGGTACATGTGTACGTTGTGCATGCATGCTCGTGTGTGGTACACATGTACATTGTGCATGCATGCTCAGGTGTGGTACACGTGTACATTGTGCATGCATGCTCGGGTGTGGTACACGTGTAAGTTGTGCATGCATGCTCATGTGTGGTATACATGTACGTTGTGCAAGCATGCTCAGGTGTGGTACACATGTATGTTGTGCATGCATGCTCTGGTGTGGTACACGTGTACATTGTGCATGCATGCTCGGGTGTGGTACACATGTACGTTGTGCATGCATGCTCAGGTGTGGTACACGTGTACGTTGTGCATGCATGCTC
>NW_021620993.1:7851210-7863088 GCF_004785775.1 Grammomys surdaster | reverse complement strand
CATGCATGCTCAGGTGTGGTACACGTGTACGTTGTGCATGCATGCTCGGGTGTGGTACACATGTATGTTGTGCAAGCATGCTTGGGTGTGGTACACGTGTATGTTGTGCATGCATGTGGAGACCAGACGACAATTCTTGGTTATTTCTCAAGAGCCAACTACTTCATTTTTAGAAATGGGTCTTTCATTGCTTTGTGCCTTCTGATTAGGCTGGATTCACCAGCTAGCAGGTGCCAGCAAACTATCTGTCTCCATCTCTCCAATGCACATACTGCCACACCCATGTTCAAACTCAAGTCTTCATTTTTGTGTGGCAAACATTCACTGGCTGATGTATCACTCCAGCCCCACTCATTTTTCTGTCCTATTGGTAGTAGATATTTCTGGGTTACTGTGTTGGGCATGGTGAGCTCCTTCCTGACTCTCCTCTGCTCCTCTGTTTCCCTCATTCCTATTTCTAATTACTCTCTCATTTGTATGAGTGCGTGTGCGTGTACGTGTGCGTGTGTGGCAGAAGACAACTTGCGGGGTTGATTCACTCCTTGTACCATGTAGGTTTGAACTCAGGTTTACAAGCTTGGCAGTAGTGCCTTTACCCACTGAGATATCTCATCTGTTGTCTAAGAACCCCAGAGACCCAACAGAATATGGAACATCCACAGCCACATCTTCCCAGCAGGGGGGGTTCATGTTCCAGGCAGTGGGGTGGGTTTTTTTCTCCTACACTTGACAAACACCCTCTAGCTAAAATATTAACCTTCCCAGGGGATACGAACTGCAGAGTCCCAGAAGGGTGGAAAAACCTGCCCAGTTCACAGACTGTAAGGCAAGGTGTGGCCAGAAGAAGAAGTCTGGTCTACAGAGAAGAGAAGCTACTGAAGTGAGGGCAGCGCTGGAGTTAGGGCAGCTCTGGCTGACTTTGGATACTTGTCTAATACAGGTTCAGCATCAGCAACAAGAAGCAGCCTTCACGTTCCCAGTGTCTCCACTCTTCAGGGACCTAAGTGCTAAGATTAGAGTGTGCACCACTACCTTTTTTCCTTTTCCTTTTTCTGTTGCCCCTTTCTCTTCTCCTTCATAACAGTCTTCTCTGTTCCTCCTCTGCCTTCATTTTCCCCAGCTTCTCTGAATTCCTTGAGTCCACCTTTTCCTGGCTGCTTTAATTGGTGAGGTCACACGGCAGCCTTTATTAGTTTTGGCACATTCTGTTCTGTGGTTGTTGGTGATGTAGTCACACACCTTGTGTGCTTTGCTGCTGTTGCTGCTGTAGTAGTTTGATCCCCTAAGTGGTGGTAGTGATTTAGCCCTTGAGAGTGAGCTGCTCACTAAGGTGTCCTGATGAAGTCCAAAGAGCTACCCAAACCAGCCAAGGCACAAACCACAACATGGAAACCCAAGAACCATGTAAGAACAAGACAGCAGGACTCCTCTAAAAAAAAAAAAAAAAAAAAAAAGCAAAGCACAACTCCTGAATTCAGAGATTCCACAATGGGTCGAAGGAGTGTAAGCAGAGGTGATCAGTGACCTCAGGAGGACTTGAAGCAAGCAGATGAATGGAATAATCAACCCAGGGCCTGGAGAAGGCCAGCACCACAGAGGAGAGGCAGCAAGACAGATGGGAAGTCAGCAGCATGGGCCAGCAAGACGACCCAGTGGGTTAAGGTTAAGGGTCTGTCACACTGACCACATGCATTTAAAGCCGTGAGACCCACACAGTGGAATGAGAAAACCGGCTCCCACAAATCATTCTCTGACCGCCACAAACACACTATGACACATTTGTGTATACACACACACACACACAAATAGGCAAAGGCAATGTCTTAGTCATCTTTATATTGTGGTCAAGGCAATTTATAAAACAAAGCATTTAACTTGGCTTTAGAGCTTTCCAGCCCATGATGGCAGAGCGAAGGAACAGCTGAGAGCTCACATCTTGATCCACAACCATGAAGAGGCAGGAGGGGCTGGTGCTGAGAGATGGAATAGACACTGGGAGTGACGCAACCTTTGGAAACTTTGAAGCCTGCCCCTGGTGACTCACCAACAAGAGCACCCAAAGGGCGGGAGACTGTAGGGGATATTTAGAAAACAGCACCCGGTCCGGCTTCTTCCTGGGCAGCCACCATGTTCCTGCTGCTCCTCAGCTCTGACTGGGCCTCCAGCTAGCTCGATGCACAGGGCCTGGCACCCACCAATCCACCGATTTTGCATCCACAAAGCTCGGCTGAACCCCAGACAATATCTGCCATCCTCACAGGACCCGGTAGAAAGGAGACTCTTTTTTTTTAAATACTGTTTTTTTTTTGTTTATTTTTGTTTTTTTTCGAGACAGGGTTTCTCTGTATAGCCCTGGCTGTCCTGGAACTCACTCTGTAGACCAGGCTGGCCTCAAACTCAGAAATCCGCCTGCCTCTGCCTCCCAAGTGCTGGGATTAAAGGTGTATGCCACCACCGCCCGGCGAAATGAGACTCTTAAAGCTTAATGATTATCTAAAAGATTTATATATTTAGAAATACTCAATCAACAAGATGCCCACACAATTAGAGTTGTTATCCAGTATCTAACCTTTTGATAGAAGTTGCTACCCAGGACAGCTTTCCACCCATCCGTAGTTCTCCATAGCTGATAACCTCCTTCTCCTCCCCTTCCTCTCTTCCTCTCCCAGCTCCACCTCCTCTTCTACTGCCTAATCACCAAGCTCCATTGCAAATACAATGTAGCAGAATAAGTATCCTGCTACAGGAGATCCCAGAAATGGAGTCTGGGGACAGGACCTGGAATGTCAACCTAATGAGGCATTTAGTAAGCTACCTCTGGTCATCTGTATATCTTTTCATTTTTCTTTTGCAGAAGTTACTGCATTTAAGTAGGACAAAGGGAGGATTATATTCAGGAGAGGCTGCCTGGGCACTGGGAGGGAAGAAAAGGGTGACAGAAGACTGGAGAGGTGAAAGAGAATAGAAAGACTCAACAATTCCATAGTCGAGCGGATACATGTATGAATATGTGGGGACACATATGCATATGTGGATACATACATGAATATGTAGATACATATATGAATATGTGGATACATACATGAATAGGTGTGCACATGGAACTCAGATTAAGTGAGATATAACCTAGAAACCTCTTTCAATAATAAAAATGCAATATATCCTGGACTGGGGATGTAGCTTCGAGGGAGAGCAATTGACTAGCATGTGCAGGCATGGGTCCTGGGTTCCATCCCCATCACTGTAAACCAAGCAAAACACTTACTGGGCATTCTCACGACAGGCACCAAGGCTCTACTTGTTTCAAATGACCCCACTGAACACTTAAAACAATGAGATAGGTGATTTTACAGTCCCCATGTATGGGTGAGAACTGAAGCTCAGAGACTGAACCCCATCCAAAGATAGACATTTAGGAGCTGTCAAGGTCAAGCCTAAGGCTGTCTTGTGCTGATCCCTGGCTCATCACTGCAGGTGCAGGGGGAGGACTGAGAGCTGAAGCAGGGAGCACAGCTCACCCTTGATCTCTTCTCCATGATTTCACAGTCTCAGTTGTAACACCATCTCAGCCCACCCGAACTTAAACACAGGAATCTCTTCTCCCAGGTGGCTTAAGAGCTTGTCAACCATTCTGGGAAAATGTGAGATGTTAGGTTAGGGAGACCTGTGTGACAAAGGTGTTTGTCCAGAAGTCAAAGGGCACAGGAGTTCTGATTACTGCCCTGGAGCTGTTAAAGGGGTTCTGAGCATCACCACCAGGACTCTGTGGAATGTCCCTGTGCCTAAAGCCCTACCAGAAATCCATTCGCTCCTTCCACCATTGCCCTCAAATGTACTTCATTACCTCAAAGGACCTGAGACAAAACTGAAACAAAACAAAAACTTGTCAGATACCGGGAGCCATGTTCCTTTCTTCTCCAGAATTTCTTCATGATCAGGGGCAAAAGGAAGGGGACTTCCATTTACTGAGTTGCTACAACAGGCAGCCTGCTTTATATCTACCCCTGTCATTCCTTGTATACTTGCCTGGTGTCACCTATTTACAGATGGGAAAACCCAGACAGAGCTAAAGGAGATTGCCAGCACAGTGCATGCTTGTCACACGCCAGCCCACACCCTCGGGTCTTGAACTTCCTTTGGAGCAGAGTTTATTCTCAGCCATGGTCAGCCTAAGAAGCCACTTTCTTTGGGATGCCCATCTGCAACCTGCTGTTTATATCCCCAAGTCCCTTGGCAGTACCAGTTGAGACCGGTGGTAGACAACAGCAAAGGCAAGGGACTATCCTCAGTCACATGACTGTTCATCTCAGCTGCCAGACAGGGGTAGTAGGTTCAGAATTTGATCCAGCTTGTTGGATCTACAGCAGCCTGAAGAAGGAGCCAAAGTGGCTGGAATCAGAATGCAGTCTGTGGAACAGGGAATGAGGTGCCTTCCAGTTGCTAAGAAGGATTTCAAAGTTCTTAGGTTTCTACCTCTTTCATCCACCCACCCTCCCATCCATCTATCCATATGCTCACTGATCTATACATTGTGCCACCTACATATTTACCTGTCCCCTTATTCATTCATACACCCATCTGTCCACCCTTCTGTCATCCATCCATCCATCCTTCCACTCATTCATCTGTGAAGAACTTTTGGGGCCACTTCTAGAAAGTTACAGGAATTTGACATTGGGCCAGGACACAGAAGTAAGCTCAGGCAGGAATCTGATTTTTGGCTAGAACAAAGAGGTAGGCTTCAGGCAAGAATTTGACTTTGGGCTAGGACAGGGAAGTAGGCTCAGATATCTTGGTCACCCTGATAAGCCCTTAGAAACAGTGATCACAGGACTTTGTTTATTGCCTTGCTTGTTCCTTGAGTATTTGTGTTCACTGCCCTTGTTTGTTTCTTGACCTAGAACTGACATTATTTGTATGTAATTAAAATGATATAAAAGCAGACTGGGGGGTGGTGGAATAAACCCACCTCAGTCTTAGAACTGGCTGGGGTCATGCTACAGTGTTGTCTAATTGTCTTTTTCTTTTTAATCCTTGCTCCCTCCCTGTAGAACCCATTGAGTGACTGAGCTGGCTTGGCCATCCGTCTGTCCATCCATCCATCCATCCATCCATCCATCCATCCATCCATCCATCCATCCATCTACTGGTCCACTTTACTATGCAACTATCCACCCACCCATCCATCCATCCATGCATCCTCCTACCTACCTATCCATCCACCCATTCACCTGCCTATCCATCTGTTTACCCACCTTCCAATCTATCCACGCACCCACATACCTATACCCATATATGTGACCCATTGTCACAAAGGACAGAGGTAGAGGGATTAGTTTTTACATTTACTGTGACACTAACTTTTTCTGATCTGTGTTGGCAAACGAGGTGGCCTGAAGCTTGGGAGTGTCTTGATCCTAATACATTTTGACCTTGGGAAAGTGATCTCTCCACTGAGAAAGTGGGACACAGAAGAGACCATTCTGCTGTTTTGTGCCTTCCTATTTAACTTCAGTTAAGAGGTTAAAGACAGGCTGGGAGTTGGGGGTTGACTTGCCAAGCTCAGAAAAGGGGTGGATTCAAGAATGCATCCTGATGCTGTCACTCACTTGTAAAGTAAGAATAAGGTCACAGGCTCTCCTTTTCCCTCAGAATTGTAGGGAGGACTACACACAGATGCAGAATGTCTTGAGAAAAGAGGTCATAAGCAAGAATACTTCAAACCCAAGGGCCCAAGCTCTAGCTCAGGACAGATCCTATAATGGCCACCAGGGGGCAGTACACACTTACCCTAAATGCTTATATGGGTAGCTAGGCTCTGCAGGAGACACCATTCCTGCTATGTTCAGGGTGTCTAGGAATGTGATAGGGGCCAAATCACTTAGTTCCCTGGGTCTTCAAGTAAGAACAGGAGACAGATGTGTCCTAAGCAAGCCCTCCTTTTACATTTTTATTATTTAATGCGTGTATGAAATGGTGTGGGTTTAAAGAGGAGTGGGCAAGTTGTGGGAGCTGGTTCCCTCCTTCCACCATGTGGGTCCTGAGGATCGAATTCAGGTCGTCTGTCAGACATGGCAGCAAGCTTCTTTACCGACTGAGCCATCTCACGGCCCCTCCTGCTCTTTTTTTTCAGACAAGGTCTCATGTGGCCCGGGATGGCTTTGGACTCCTCAAGTAGCCAAACTTTTTGAACGCTTGGTCTTCCTGCCTCCACCTATGGAGTGACAGGGTTCCAAGTGTGTGCCACCACACTTGGGTAGTTTATGCAGTGCCGGGATCAAACATAAAGCTTCATGCATGCTAGGCGTGCGGCATACCGATGGAACTCCAGCATGCAGCTTGCTGGCTTTCCCATACAGCAACCTTTGCCTTTAGTAGCCTGGACTCATTCACTGCTTCTGTATTTCTCTGCTGATGCAGCTATACCTGGCTGCATAGCAGAATCACTGCAGGGACACCTCGAGGGGGGGCACCCTTCCCAGCTTTTTATCTTTATTATTTGAGATAGGCCATCCTGGATCTCCTTATGTAGACCAGGCCGGCCTCTGTCTGCTGACTGCTAGGATTAAAAGTGTGTGCCACCAGGCCTGGCTCTCTAGAGAAACCTAGGCAGAGGTCTTCTTTTTTAATTTCTCAGAAAATTTCTCCTGGACAAACTGATAAAAATCGAGTCCTAATGAAGCCAGCTAGCTCAAATGAGATGAGTCAAGATTATCAAGAGAGTGAGAGACTAGTCAACAAAGCTAAGCTCTGCTCTCTGCTCCGGCAGGATGGCCGGATTAGAAATCTTCATTTACTCCATTTAGTTCTTCCTAGGCGCTAATGATGATGCAGTGTGAGGCTGTGTGTGTGTGTGTGTGTGTGTGTGAGAGAGAGAGAGAGAGAGAGAGGGAGAGAGAGAGAGAGAGAGAGCCATAATAATGATGTCTCAGGTGGCCTAGAACATTCCAGGTACCCAAAGAATGCTTCAAACACAAAGCAATCCTCCCATGTCGGCTTCCTGAGTCCTCGGATTGAATGAGTGAGCCTTGAGGCTGACTTAGCAACATAAGGCTTTAGAAGTCTTGTGAAGATAAGCGTCAAAATTCACGGAAAATGCCGACTTGTTGACTTCAGAGATCATTATAAAGCAAGCAGGGGTGTGTGGTGGTGATATTTCTAATCCTAGCATTCCGTAGGCAGAGGCTGGAGGGAAGTAAAGCCAGTGTGGTAAAGCTATATAGCAAGTTCTAGGCTAGCCCAGGCTAAGTAGAAAGTGGGGGGAGAGAAAAAGACTGAGAACAGGGGGTGGGGGTGGGGCAGCGGGGGGTGTCAACATTGGTGTCACCAGAGAAACACTGAAGCCAGTCTCTTCCAGGAGCTGCCATAGTGTACTGTATCAGGTCACCAGGATGGGAAGGATAGAACCAGAGAAGTCCTTGTATATCTTGGCAGGCACACACAGCAGGGTAACACAACTCAGCTTATGGTTGGGGGGGGGGAGACTACATGGAAAGGTTGTCACCATGCTGCTTTAGGGGCATGCCTTCAGTGTCCCAAAGGCCTCCCTAACCTTTTAAAGACTTCAATCCCTCCCAACTGCTCCTCTATCTGTGGCGCTCTGATGGGTCCTGAGACCCTGCTCTGGGCATCCCTTGGCCCAGATGAGATGTGGAGGCAGAAGATGGGATGGAGCCCTTCCCTGGCAAAAGGGCCCCTTACGATTGCCTCTGGAATAAAGGAAAGGTTCTCCAGAAATCAAAATCTGCAATCAAATATCTGTGCTCTATTGGTGCCGTTTCTCAGAGCACCTGCTATATTCTGCCTGCCTATGGTCAATTCTCCAATGACTCTTTAACCATAACCCTGACTTGTATGTAGTAGATTTTCATTAAGGCAGTGTCTTCTGGATGCTCATCTATGACCAAGTGAGGCTGGAGAGATGGTTCAGTTGTTAAAAGCACCTGCTACTCTTCCAGACCACTGTAGTTTGGTTCCCAGCATCCATGCTATCTGGTTGTATCTGGTCACAACCACATACGATTCCAGCTCCAGAGGATCCAATGCTTCTGATTTGCATGAGCAACTGCATTTGTGTGTGCATACCCTCACACAGATACATACAAACAATTTTAAATAAATATTAACAAATTAAAAAATATGTACCAGATATTGATGTAGCTATTGAAGGTCATCAGTGGACAAAAGGGACTCAGATTCTTTGCTACTGTGGAGTTTACTGGGCATTCCCCAGGAAATGAATCAAGTGAAACCCTTGGCTGGTGGTGTCCAGGGTCCTGCATCCAAAGGCTTTGGGTGCTGTAAAGAGCATCTGGGTACCATCTGCTCCTGTCAACCCACTGGCTGCAGGAAGAGCTGCCTGTTGCTGCGTTAGGGAACTTGGTGTATCTGATGTGTGTGGGCTCTGCGGCCATCTGTGTGGATGATTCTGAGTAGGAAACCCAGCTCTGACTCAAATGAGAACATTTTACCCCTCAAAGCTTCATCTTCACCTGGAAATTGAGAATAATTATTCTGTAATTACTCCTTAACATCCATAACCCTGGGTTCCGTCGACACAAAAATCCATGGCCGCTCAAATCCCTAATAAAAAATGTCATGGAAGAAGATGAATTACGCAGTTCCTTGTGTGTGTATTTCTGGAGAAGTCAAACTCCGGGCCTCGAGCACCACCATCAAGGATTCTGCATCTGAGCTCCACCCACAAGCCCTCCTGTGTGCTTTAAATCCTCTCTGGATGACTTTATCAAACTCGATGAAGTGTAATCACCTTGTGAACACTTGCTACAAGCATTGTGGATAGAAAAAAAAGTTCTGATTCCTTTCAATGTTGGAGTGTAACCAAATATTATTTAATAGTTCTTTCTTTCTTTTTAAAAAATTTTAATGATGTATTTCTATTTTATGTCCATTGGTATTTTGTCTGCATGTGTTTTTGTGTGAAGGTGTCAGATTCCCTGGAGCTGGAGTTATAGACAGTTGTGAGCTGCCACATGGGTGCTAAGAATTGAACCCAGGTCCTCTGGAAGAGCAACTAGTACCTTTGACCACTGAGGTATCTCTCCAGCTCCTACTTCATTGTTCATTGTTTAATCTCTCTATTTTTGGGTGTGCGTGCCTGTGTGAGTCTCTGCAGATGCCCAGGCCAGGAGAGAGGCTAGAGCTGCCAGTGTTTGTGAGACGCCGGCTCCTCACACACCTGCTAGTCCTCACGGTCAGTCTGTGCTCCCAACTGTCCTGCCGTCTCTCCAGCCACAGATACACGAGGTTCCAAAAGCATTTTCAATCTATAGTTGGTGGAATCCGTGGATGGTACCTCTGAGTCACTGAACGGCCTATGTGTCTTTGGTGGACCTTTTTCCTCATATCCAGTCAACCTCTTAAGATAGATCCTTATTTCCTAAGGCCTTGGGCTCCCCTAAGTCAGTGATGAGTATTGAGGACCTGGGAACCAATGATGGGTCCCTGGAATTCAAACTAAGCTTTCCTCAGGATATTCTCATTGCAGACAATGTAGATTCCACAAAATTCAACAGCTACAAGGAAGAATCATCCTCTGCTCTGTTCAAATAGCACTAAGCAGACGGGGCAGGGAGTGAGTGAACCACAGTCCTCATCCCCCTCCACCTGCAGGTTGAATCCTAAGAATCCTCAGTTCAAGGAGTGTCTTGATTTTCCACCTTGAAACATTCCAAAAATTATGTTTTGTCTGCATGTAAGTCATGTACCACACGTGTGCCTGCTACTCATGGAAGTCAGAAGAGGGATCAGATCTGCCAGAACTGAAATCACACATAGTTGTGAGCCACTGTGTGGTTGCTGAAACCAAACCTGGGCCTTTGCAAGAGCAGCCAATGCTCTTAACCGCTGAGCCACCTCTGTAGCACCTCATCTCAGAACTGTTGATCTCAGGCTGTTCATGTGTTAGGAGAAGGAAAGTGGAATCTTCCTTCCTTTGGGAAAACGGCACCATGTACACCTGGTTGCTCTTGGCAGCCAGCACACTGATCATGTCCAAGCTGTTTCTTTCCTTCTCTGATGTTTCAGAGACTCCATGCTCCACTCAGGAGGACTAACTGAAACTTTGCAAACAGGAGACTTTGCAAACAAACCCATGGCATCTAGCACTCTACACAAAGGTTGCTATAGTCTTGCAACCTGTAGTCAGGAAACTGATTTGACCAAAGCATGGTATTGGATTAGACTGCTTTTGATGGACCATGAAAACTTACAGGATTTAACCACAGTTGACCACAGCTATCCCGTTATTATCATCCCACACCCAGTAAGGCTAAAACAAAGGCATATGGACAGGTGATCACCCCAAGGGGTTGGGACCAAAATTCCTTTAAATACCTAAAAGCTGAGTGCAGATGCAGGTGCCTATAGTTCCAGCTACTCACAAGGGTGAGCAGGATTGTTGCTTAGGTGTCTGAGGCAAGCCTGAAATCCTATCTCTTTAAGTATATAAAAGATAACTATTATAGCTGAATCAGATATGTCCCATATCCCTTAGTCTGAAGTGCGTTACTGTGGTCCCCTCCCGAGGGAATGGGTTTTAGAGGCTGTGGGGCATGTGGGGGTCTAGTTTGTGGAAGTAGGTCATTAGGGATGTCATCAGCCAGCTGGGAATCCTTTTGCATTGCTCAGACAGAAATTGTGACTTGGGGAAGAAGCTTTTGCTTTCCTTAGGGGTCAGCAGCAGTAGCAGCAGCAGCAGCAGCAGCAGCAGCAGCAGCGGCGGAGGCGGCGGAGGCGGCAGAGGCGGCAGCAGGCCGGTGGGATCAGCACAGGGGATGCTCCTGTAGAACTGCATCCCTCTGCTATCGAACCCTTAGCCCCCTGAGTTTTACAGTTCTGTGGAGACCTAGGAAGTTGAGACTTCTCAGACCTGGTCATGGCAGTCACAGCAACTCTCAGGCACCAGCATTCCTCAGACCTTGATGACAGCCATCAATATAGCTCTGAGATAGCCCTATGAAGTCAGGATTCATCAGCCTTCAGCACTGGTCAGTGTTAACGGCTCTTTGCCCAGGGTGTGAGCATTGACTCTGGACATTCAATAGCTCTCTGGAACTCTGCCAGTGACCAGGGCCTGTAGTTTGCCTTTCCTGACTCCTTGTGGATTTTATCTTTCTTCAGTTTCACCTCTATGCCTTCCCTTGCCATATTTCTCCTGCCCTTCTGTCTGCCCTTGCTGTTTTGGAATCATTAACTGCTTATTCTTCAGCCTCCAGACAGCTAAGTGGCTGCCGTGCCCCTCGGCTGCCAACTGCTCAGCTGCCCTTGCTGCTTCTGCTGATGCCAGCTGCCTCTTCCTCTGTATAAGCAGCTTGGCATGCATGGCTGGAAGTGTGCAAGAAAAGACCAGCTAAGAGCAGATCATTATTGGCCCTAACAATGCAGCATTAGAGGAGACATCTTCCAGCTGACTACTGAATGAGTGCATGTCGGGTATCGGGACCAATCACAGCTTGCCTCTTAGTACCAGTGTCAGTTATCCGTCTGCTAGGCCACCAAGCCGCACCACATCCCGTTCCTCTAGGTGGAAATAGTTTCAGGGTCATCGAGAATTGATTGAGTCCAGTGACAACAAAAGGCTGCTACACGTGGGCTCACACACACACACACACATACATACACATGCACACGTATATATATACACACATGCACACACATATACACATGCATACATACACACATATACACATAATACACACATGCACACACATATAAACATGCACACACATACATACACACATGTACACATACATATACACATACACACATGCACACACATATACACATGCACACACATACATACATTACATACATGCACACACATACACATGCAAACACATATACACATACACATGCA
>NW_021620993.1:7768801-7851200 GCF_004785775.1 Grammomys surdaster | reverse complement strand
ACACATACACATGCAAACACATATACACATACACATGCACACACATATACATACACACATATATATACATGTGCACATACATACACACATACACACACACACACACACAGGCTGGTCTGAGGCTGTACCTTTAGGATCTGGGCATTGGTAGAGTGTTCTAGGTGCTTGGTGTTGGCATGAGACGAGCCTGGCTGCCTGTTTGGCAGACCTTTTGGTAGAGGCAGCCAAGATAGCAAGACTGAGTCCTACCGCTGATAATTAGTGAGTAAGATTTCCCCATTGCCTGCCACCTTTGCTTGTTCACAAGAAAATGAGTGTTAGAAGTGCTTACAAGTATGAGTTTAAGAAACTTCTTAACATTAAGAGTGGTTTTTAATTTTTTTTAAGTTCCAGAGAGAGCTGGGCATCTTTCACCTCCTTGAAGATGAGCCTCCGAGGGTTGTTTTGGATGCCCTCTGCTTCTCGGTCTACTGCCACGTAAGCAGCCACTGCTCCCACCCCTCCTGCTACATCCGCTCTGCTCTACTTTCCTACCACGATCAACAAAACCGCTTTGGACTGCGAGCCAAATAAACCTTTCCTCTCTTAATCTGTCCCTGCGGAGTGTTTTTCTCTCAGTGACAAAACAATCAGCGCACTAACCAACTAGCTTAAGGCATTCCATTGTAATGTGTGCAATATATACAGAAGTTTAAGTGTATAGATTCTGTAACAGGGAACCTTCCCCTCCACGTTGAGGCCACTGTGTCACCCATCCCAATGCATCTTCCCAGAACAGTCCTAAGGTGTTCAAAGTCTGCATAAATTGTGTGGCAAGCTTTAATAGACATGACTTTAGATGTACTGTGTAGGTGACATCACATGCTTTTTGGTATTTCATGTAGACATTATCACAGACTTTCAAGGAGCCTATGATCTTTTCACGGATTTGAAGCCCCTGACTTTGAGATTTGCAAGTTTCAAAGTAGAAACCAAGGCATTTGACAAGTATCTATGTTTGTCTCTCATCTTTCTTGAGACACACTCCCCCCTCCACACACACACACACACACACACACACACACACACACACACACGCTGACATGAAATACAGAAAAAATGTAAGCTCTGAGCATTCCACAGCAAGAACTACCAAAGGCTGTAGGCTAGGCGGCTGTGTTAGGACAGAAAGCTAATTCATTACCTTTTTGTTAGGGTTCACTTTTTATGTTTTAAGATGAATTTTGCTTTGTAGCTCTTGTTGGTGTGATACTATATAGCTAGCCCAGGCTGACCAAAAACTCACAACAATCCTCCTGCCTCAGCATCCAAAGTGCTAGGAGTACAGACACAGGCCACCTGACAGATTTTATTACTTAAACTAGCCTGTGATCCCATACATGTGAGGCTTCCTTGTTTATGTTCCATTACTTGTTTATGTTCCCAGACACGCTCCATTTATGGAGAGAGACGTTTCCTTTGGTTCTATCTATCATCAGGTAGAACCAGGCCTGGTGGCCTGTGTCAAGGCAACACTTCACAGTGGTAATGGCGTGGTGGAGCAAAGTCACTAGCCTTAGTGGTTAGGAAGAGAGTTACATCAGTGGATTTCTATTACCTATTCAAGGGAATTTCCCCAGTGACACAAACCTCCCACTAGGCTTAGAGATTCCACTGCCTTCTAATAACGCCAAACTGAGGAACCAGCCCAAAGCACACAGATCTTTGCTGTAGCTTCAAACAAGTTATAGATTTATTCTTTTGTCATATATATCTATGTATGGACATATGTACATATATGGGTATGCATATATTCACATACATGTAAATAATAGATGCACATACATATTTTCATACATGTATATGCTTATATATGTATTGTGTATATGATACACACACATCATATTTTGTTTATGTGTATATATATGATACACATACACATGAAGTGGGAACTTCTGGTTTCTTTGGAAAGTCAGTTATGTCAAATGATGTTTGGCTGGGGCACACACGTGAAAGGATGTTTTGCTATATATAGCAAACACATGAAAGGACACATGATGTTTAGAAAGAATACAGATATGACCCAACAGGCAGTGGGAGCGGACATTGGTTCTCTTCGCTCTGCCTTGCTATTCTTCCCTGATGATATGCAGCTGAGGACACGCATGGGTTGGTTTACCTTATATTGCATTGCTGAGCTTCGCTTGTGGTGACGTCATAGAGAGAAACTCACCACAGAACTTCTTGTGACATTCCTGTGGCTTCTTCAGACTTCCTCAGACTCAGGCTGCTTAGGGAGCCTCTCCGTTTCTTCTGGATTGAACTGCCCTTGCTGATTCATGTGTGGTGTCTTCCAAGTGGACTGCACTGCAGCTGCTGATAAGTGTTTGGTGTTTGCTACTGGTCTGGACTGAGAACATTGGAGATTGGAGCTACCCCTAAGAACTATTTCTAAACAGATCCACTTCCCCCATATCCTAATAACCTTTCTTCCCACTACCTCTGGTGGGTGGTGGATTAGAGGGAAGGTTGAACCATTATTAAAGTAGGCTGTAAAAAATATACACCTACACACACACATATTTTCCTACCTGGAATATGATCAACACCAACTCTCACTCAACTTAGAGTAGAAATATCTCTTCCAGACTGTTGTCTGCCTTTTTCTGCACAAACATGTAAGATACAGGTGATATTTCTTTCCTCATGCAAAGATAGTAAAATACTTTTCTTTTAAAAAGTCCTAAATTTTAATTATCTTTGTAGTATATGTGTATATGTGGATGTCTTGCCTATATGTATGTCTGTGCACCTCAGAAGTGCCTGGTGCCTGTGGAGGCCAGATGAGGGCATCAGATCCCTTTGAATTGGACTTACAGATGTTGTGAGCTGCTGTGTGGATGCTGGGAATGGAAACCTGGGTCCTTTTGAAGCTTAGCCTGTACTCTTAACCACTGAGCCATCTTTCCAGCTCCCAATAAAATACTTTTCTGAAGAAGGTGAATTATGTGTTGAGATAATTCAGTAGGTAAAGTATCTGACTTACAAGCACAAAGATTTGAGGTTGATTCCCAGTACCTCAGAGAGTATGTGGTGGCCTGTACTTATAATTCTAGTCCCTGGGAGGTGGACACAGGTAGACTCCTGTGGCTTGATTAGCCAGCCAGCCTAGTCTACTTGGCAAGTTCCAGGTCATTTAGAGAGTCTGTCTCAAAAACTGGTAGATTTGGAGTTACACCCAGAGTTGTCCTCCAGCTCCTATATGCAGATGCACACATGTGCACTCACACACATGTGCACTCACACACATGTGCACTCATACACACATGCACTCACACACATGTGCACTCACACACATGTGCATACACACACAAAAGGAAAAAGAATGCATACTGGTACACATCTATAATATCTGCACAGGGAGCAGGAGATGTGACAGAGACAGGAGAATCCCCAGAAGCTTGCCAGTCAGCCTGTGTATCATATACCATAGGAAAGCAACAAAGAAACCCAGTCTCAAACAAGGCTAAAGGCAAAGAGTGACACTCAAGCTGTCCTCTGGCATGGCGCATGCATAACCACATTTACACGGGTGACTGCATATACATTGCACATACATTGTACACATATGCATACACACAAATTAAAAAAAAAACAAGTATTATCCTGTCAGTCTAACAGAATAGAGGAGCCCAGGGAGGAGATGAAACTACACCTTTGGGATGGGCAGATGCTGCAGGAAGCGAAATTGTGGCATGCAAACCTGACAACCAGCCAGAGTTCAAGCCCCGGAACCCATAGAAAGGCCAGACGTGGTGCTGTGTATCTGTAACCAAGATGGAAGGCAGAGACTGGAGAGTTGTCCATAAACTTGAGGGGCAGCTAGTCTGGAATATACAGCACAGAAGAAAAATCAATGAGAGACCCTGATGGGAAGAAGGAAAGTTGTCCTCTGACACCCCCAACTTGTGCCTCCCACCACACCACATATGTGTCTGTACTCATTCACATTCCTAATTAAAGAGCAATTAATATTTTAAAGAAAGAAAAGATGACTTCCCTGATGTGGACAGTAATGAAACCAGGAGATGAGTAATGTGGTAGTTTTAAAGAATGGCCCCCATAGGCTCCCATATTTGAATGCTTAGTTACCATGGAACTCTGATAAGATTAGAAGGATTGGGAAGAGTGGCCTTGTTGGAAAAAATGGAGAGTTATAATTGGGTACCCGCACACTGTGATGGATCATAGCAGTTTATCTGGGGAGGCCAAGGTGAGGAAGATCTTTATTTTTCTCTTGAGACTAGCTGTCCTTGAACCATGATCTTCCTGCCTCTATCTCCTAAGTGCTAGGGATACAGGTGTGTGCTACCATGTAGAATGGATAGTATTTAAAAGGAAAATAAAGGCTACATATGTCTTTAAAAAATAAACAAGCCGGGCGGTGGTGGCGCACGCCTTTAATCCCAGCACTCGGGAGGCAGAGGCAGGCGGATTTCTGAGTTCGAGGCCAGCCTGGTCTACAGAGTGAGTTCCAGGACAGCCCGGGCTATACAGAGAAACCCTGTCTCGAAAAACCAAAAAAAATAAAATAAAATAAAATAAAATAAAAAATAAACAACAATTATCCTTGGCTAGAATAATCAATAAGGATGGTGCCAGTCCAAGATTGAATAGAGCATTGCAGAAATTCTCCATGTAAGGTTGCAGTTTTAGATACACCACGTAGTAGCTGTTAATCAGACTTATGTGTACCTCAAACCTTTTGCTGTTTGGCTTTCTATTTCTACTTTGTTTTGAATTTGACATTCATGCCGGGCAGTGGTGGTGCACGCCTTTAATCCCAGCATTTGGGAGGCAGAGGCAGGTGGATTTCTGAGTTCGAGGCCAGCCTAGTCTACAGAGTGAGTTCCAGGACAGCCCGGGCTACACGGAGAAACCCTGTCTTGAAAAACAAAACAAAACAAAAAACAAAAAAAAAAAACAACAACAAAAAAAGTAGAATTTGGCATTCATAACTCCATTTTGATTCTAACAATATTTACACAACAGACATAAGAAAAGTAATAATAATTTCATCATGTATACTTTATTAGTCTGATCAAGCTGCCATAACAAAATACCACAGAATAATGACTTAAAAAAAAAAACAGAAATTCAGGAGAGCTGGACCTGGGGTCATGAAAGCAGGAGAGCTGGCCCCGCCCCTCACTTGGGAGAGCAGGCCCCATACCTCACCTGGGCAGCAGGGTGGAGCTGGGCCTGGTTGCAGGACTTTCTGGTGAGCAGCTTCAAGGGTGTAAGAGCAGGAGGCTGGCAGGCTGACCAGCTCAGACTTTTCAGGCCCAGATCCAGGGCTTTGAACTGGCCCAATCCAACACCTACCCCATCAATGAACTGATGGAATGCATGAAGGGGTCAGTCCTACAGATCCAAAACTACAGGATCTCCATGACGCAGGGCAACAGCAGGATATCTGAGAGGAGTCCCAGTGAGGTTCCAGTATTGATAGAGTAACAAGAAGAGGCCTGGAACCAGACCAAGGGTATTGCAATGGACATTTGCAAGCAAAGAAGTGAAGACAAGAGGGAATACTGTGGAACACACTATGACACACTTCACCTTCCACAACAAGATTTTTTTCTCTGTTGGGGGAAGGATGCAAGGGTGGCAAGCGTGTATGAGGAGAGGGGAAGATACACAGGATTGGAGTACATGATGCAAAATTCACAAAGAACTAATAAAACGTAAAAAAAAAAAACCCAAAAATTATTTTTACAGTTTTGGAGGCTAGAAAGTCAAAAATCAAGGTGTTGACTTAGAGGGTTTCTATTGAGCACCCACAGGGGCTACTTTCTCTCAGTCCCTATATTGTGAAGATAGAGCAAACTCTTTGGTGTCTCTTGTTGGTTTTGTTTTGCTTTGTTTGTTTTGTGGGTGTGTGTTCTTTTAAAAAGGTCTCACTATGTTGCCCCGGCTGGCCTGGAACACACAGAGATCCTGCCTCTGCCTTCAGGTGCTGGGATTAAAGGTGTGTGCCAGCATGTCTAGCCTTCAGGTGCTGAGATTAGAGGTGTGTGCCAGCATGTCTAGCCTTCAGGTGTCTCCTCTTATAAAACCACAAATTCTATTGAATTGGGGTCCCATAATATATCCTCAGTTAACCTCAATTACTTGCTTACTTCAAATACAGTAATACTGAAGGTAAGATAAGAATTTGGGGTGCACACTGGGGAATTCAGCATTCCATAAACTCTCATCTGTGTACAGTATTGTCCAGCTGCTTCCAAAATATATTTTTATGCTTGGTTTATTTGAGTCAAGATCTGAACAAAATTCATACACTGCATCTGGTTGAAATGTCTTTTTAAAATTGTTAATATTTTGCCAGCTATGATAGCACATTCATATAATCCCAGTACTCCAGAGGCTGAGATAGAAGGCTCATGATTTCAAAATCAGCCTAGGCTATGTAGCAAGTCCCAAGCAAGTCTACAGTGAGGCTCTGTCTCAAGACAGAACAACAACAAAAATTAATAACAGTTTCTTATTTCCATAAGTCTTTAGCCTGTGAACTTACTGAAAAAATTGGTTTCTTGGTTGTAGATTTTTCAGTATTTTCTGGGTAAGTTCTCCATGCAGCCACTGGCAAGCAATTAAAACTTTCTTTCCAGCTATAAAAGTTTCCTGCTGGGCTTGCCTTGTAGCACTATAAGCTCCAAATAAACTCATTCCTATTGCAGCATTAGAAAAGAAACTGAGTGGTGCATGCCTTTAATCCCAGCACTTGGGGGGCAGAGGCAGGTGGATTTCTGAGTTCGAGAGTTCGAGGCTAGCCTGGTCTACAGAGTGAGTTCTAGGACAGCCAGGGCTACACAGAGAAACCCTGTCTCGAAAAACCAAACTAAAAAAAAGAAAAGAAAAGAAAAGAAACTGTGACAAGCTCCTTGGGATAGTGAGCCTGTTTCTCTATCTCAAAACATTTAAAAACTAACTTATTTATTGTTATTACTGTGTGGGCGTCATGTATGAAGACATGAACATGTGTGGAGTGTTCATGTGTGCCACAGCATGCAAGTAGAGGTCAGAGGACGACTTTCTGGAATCAGTTCTCTTTTTACACTAGACTGCACTCAGGTTGTCTGGTTTGTGGGAAGTGCATTTACCCATTGAACGGTCTTGCTGGGCCTTGCACTTCTTTTATTTTTTTGTGGGGTGCAGCGAATGTTTACTGATGGTATTTAAGAGAGTGGGGAGGGGTCCCTAGGCCCCTCTTGTTATTATGGGAGTCTGGGATGGAAATTGTGAGGGAGATGCTCAGTGTTGGGGACAGGGACTCCTCAGCAACTGAGGGCCTCTCCCTTGCTCTTGGTGTTCTTGCTGGGGTGGTGGTCCAGGGTTTCTGACACCTTGGAGGCCATGTAGGCCATGAGGTCCACGACCCTGTTGCAGTAGCCGTATTCATTGTCATACCAGGAAATGAGCTTTACAAAGTTGTCACTGAGAGCAATGCCAGCCCCAGCATCAAAGGTGGAAGAATGAGAGTTGCTGTTGAAGTCGCAGGAGACAACCTGGTCTTCAGTGTAGCTCAGGATACCCTTCAGTGGGCCCTCAGATGCCTGCTTCACCACCTTCTTGATGTCATCATACTTGGCTGGTTTCTCCAGGCAGCATGTCAGATCCACAATGGATACCTTAGGGGTAGGAACACGGAAGGCCATGCCAGTGAGCTTCTCGTTCGGCCTGGGATGACCTTGCCCACAGCCTTGGCAGCAACTGTGGATCAGGGATGATGTTCTGGACAAGCCCATGGCCATCACGCTACAGCTTTCCAGAGGGGCCATCCACAGTCTTCTGAGTGGCAGTGATGGCATGGACTGTGGTCATGAGGCCTTCCACGATGCCAAAGTTGTTATGGATGACCTTGGCCAGGGAGGCTAAGCAGTTGGTGGTGCAGGACGCATTGCTGACAATCTTGAGCGAGTTGTTGTATTTCTCGTGGTTCACACCCATCACAAACATGGGGGCATCAGCAGAAGGGGCGGAGATGATGAGCCTTTTGGCCCCACCCTTCAAGTGGGCCCCGGCCTTCTCCATGGTGGTGAAGACGCCAGTGGACTCCATGACATACTCAGCACCAGCATCACCCCATTTGATGTTAGTGGGATCTCACTCCTGGAAGATGGTGATGGCCTTCCCGTTGATGACAAGCTTCCCATTCTCAGCCTTGACTGTGCCCTTGAACTTGCCATGGGTGGAGTCATACTGGAACATGTAGACCATGTAGTTGAGGTCAATGAAGGGGTCATCGATGGCAACAATCTCCACTTTGCAGAGCAGAAGGCAGCCCTGGTAACCAGGCACCCAATATGGCCAAATCCCCATTCTGGCCTCTGCACACATGTGGTGCAATACATACATGCAGACAAAACAGCCATCACATAAAATAAATACATACACAAAATTCAGAAAAAAATAATCGTAGATGGTACTGCTTCCCTCTGGCACTTACCAGGCTATACATGCTGTTCTGTGAACCTCCTCTGTTGTTTTTTGAGACAGGTCCTCTGTTGTTAAGATTGATGAGCACATTCAATTCATGTCATCTGAATACTTAATGACGTTCTCTGTGACCTTGTCACCACAGATCATATTTATCTGCCTTGATTCATTATTCACAAGGAGCTGCCCAAAGGTGACGATTGGTTCTAATTCCATTGTTCTCTTTACAGTTATTGGGCAGCACTTTTGTTAGTATGAGATTAGTTTTACAACAAAGGTAATTTATCAGTTTTCAGAATAATGACAAAGTTACCCTAAAGTGACGTATAAAGTATTTGTTTGTTTTAAAATAACTTTAGGGATTTGTGGGTTTAATGTGTGGCTTTACAACCCATTGCAATAGTGACTATTCTTACTGATGCTCAAATTCTTTTATTTGGATTATAAGCTCATGTTTAAATTGGCTCCTGAGGTCTTTGGATAAAACAGATGTTAACACATGAATGGCTCTTTGCTTCTGACTATAACGAGAACTTCCATTTAAGTTCATCTATTCCTTTCTTTCTTTCTTTCTTTCTTTCTTTCTTTCTTTCTTTCTTTCTTTCTTTCTTTCTTTCTTAATGTTCATGGCTGTTTCGCTTGCCCATATATGCCCACACACCATATGTGCACCTGCAGAGGCCATACAAGGGCATCGGCTCCCCTGGGACTGGAGTTGTAGACGGAGTGAGCTACCGTGTGAGTTCTGGGAACTGAATCCCAGGTCCTTAGCAAGACTTAGCCACCGCTCCTGCCCCAGGTGGGTCCATTCATCTTGTGTATTTTCTGCTCCAGACCTGGAGTTGACATTTTTGGGGAAAGATCAGAAATTTTAAAGTGCTTGTTTGTTTGTTTGTTTGTTTGTTTAGAATATTAGAAGTGAAAGCTCTGGGCCAGGTATGACGACTCACACTGGCAGTCCCAGAACTCCGGTGTTAAGTACCAAACATTTGCAGGTGGAGACCAGCCTGGACTACATATAAAGACCCTGTTTCAACACACACACACACACACACACACACACACACACACACACACACACACTTTAAAAGTGGAAATAAATTTCCCTTATTCCTAGGAGCCCTGGTTTCTCTAGGATAAAGGGCATTCCTGTGGTGGGGTGTGGGCCAGCTGTCCTGTGTCCTTCCCACCCCTTGTCAAACACTGAACTGTTAGCCATTTGCCAGGCAAGCTGTTCTCCCTGATTTGGGCCTTTCGTACACACTGGTTTCTCCTCGAAGGTCTTTCTTGTCTGTCTGACTCTGCAGACCTTGTCTCTTCTGCGACTCTTCCCCAACTTTGGTAGAACTAATGACAGGCCTGTCATCTTAGGGAGCTTGGCATTTGTTTGAGGAGTCGAAACATATCGTTAAGAATTTATTAGTTAGCTTCCTTCCCTGAGGGCTACACACACATCTGACACGTGCATGCCCAGTGGCTGCTTCCCAAGCTTGTCGACCTTGTTCTCATCTCCTGCTCTGCTCGCTGACAAAATGTACCACAGAGCTCTCTAGTTAATAACTCAGTGATGCTCACGGAGCATCTACTACGCCAATTGTGCCTCATACGCACCATCTTATTACAACCTTTGAAGGAGGTATTATCTTCATTATATAGATGAGCCAAAGGAAGCTTGTGGGGCTACAGTTTCCACATCTAGAGATTGGGCCTAGGCTGGATTTCCTCAGAAGATCGGTCTCCCAGAGTTTGAGGTTTGTTGTCCACGACCCACCCACTGCCCAGAGTTGCGTGGCAAGCGCGCCGCGTGGCCTTCTTTCATCATTGTTCTCCCAGCGCCTGGCACAGGAGGCACAGCAGCCTGAAGCCTGAGGTGCCTCTCACGTCGTCTGTCCAACTCTTGGTTCACGGTGTTCCACCTGAGCCAGAGCGACGGAGAGACCCACGCGCGCCCCCGTCTCTGCTGCTCACGTGAGGGCCCCACCCATCCCGCCCACTCCTCCACCAACCCCGCCCGGCCCCGCCCCGCCACTCCCTCCGAACAGGCCCCACCCACGCCCACGCCCCGCCCCCACTCCGCGCTCCGCCGCGCTCGGGTCCACAGCTCTATGGGGAAAGCGGCCGCTCTGAGCCGAGGCGGCGGCTGCGCTGGCCGCTCCCGCGGGCTCTCGTCGCTGTTCACGGTTGTGCCCTGCTTGTCCTGCCACACGGCGGCGCCGGGCATGAACTCGTCCACGTTCGGCTCAGGGCCGGCGCCAAAGCCTCAGCTCCAGCCTGTGCAGGCACCAGAGCGGGAGTTGCTGTCGGAACAGGTATGCCAGCCAATTTCTGAGCCGGCGTCGAGATCCGAACCTGGGTCCCAGACGGCTTCTGTGCCAAGGCCCTTAGGGGCTGGCCAGGAATCGGAACTACAGGACTTGGGACCGGGGTCAGAGGCCGACCCAAGAGCAGGGTTTGTGCCTTTCACCAAAGCTTCACTAGAAGGGAGTTTGTCCGTCGCCAAACCCGAATCCAAGCTGGTGCCGAAGACCCAGCCTCTTCTGCGACCAGGTCAGGCGAAGACTTCTGCGGGGAGTCCAGTGTCAGGGCCCAGCATCCTAATGGTCTCACCACCTCTGGACAGCTACAAGGGTTGGCTCCTCAAGTGGACTAACTACCTGAAGGGCTACCAGCGCCGATGGTTTGTTCTTGGCAATGGCCTGCTGTCCTACTACAGGTACGGAAGTACCAAGGTGGGATATTTGAGGTTGGAGGGTGGTGATGGCCGGCCTCGACTGTGGGGTGTCACCATAACCCTTCTGAGATGTTTGCATGAACTTCTGTAGAAGTAATGTCTGGCAACTGCCAAGGGAAGATGTGACCTGTGGACATGACCTCTGGCAAGCTTGAGTTTAAAAGGATGAGTAAGGAGATGGAGGGGAGTAGGCCATTTATTCCTCTCCTGTTTTGGTAGCTGTGGAACCTGGGAGGACAGCCAAAGCCAGCCTAGTAAAGTCCTTGCTGCGTCTGGTTCATTGTGTTCATGGAGGGAGGCAGTTAGTGAACTCTACTCTTGGGAAGGGCTGCAGGTCCCGCCTCACCTGGTTACTCTGTTTGTTAACTACCTTTGCTGACTGACAACTGCTGGTTGCCAGGCTGGGCCTAGACGATCCACAGATATAGCAGACACAGTGTGTACCCTTTGGGACTCCAAGTTAACATTTTGTGCAGAGCAGACAATGCTTTCCTGTTACTGTTCTCATTCCAGAAGCAGTGTGGGTTTCAGAGCTGCATCCCAGCAGAGACACAGCTAATACTACCTCCTGCTAAGGCTGGATAGGAGGGGGAACTTCCTCCCCTTTCACTGGGAGTTTACGCTTTGAGATCTCAGGTCACTCTAGACGGGTGGTTCTCAAATTTAGTGGGGTTGCTGCAGCAGTGTCTAGGCCTCCCACTGAATCCCTCCTGTGAGAGGCCTGAGGAAAGAGCCTGTGGGATGGCTTTTCTAAAAGTTCCTGTGTGAGGACTGTGAGACTGGTCCTGGGTCACTCTACAAGATGGTCTTTACTGTTAGACAGATTTCCTGCCATGCTGTTTGCCAAAGCTTCAGTTTCCTTGGCTAATAGTACTTCAGGTTCTGCTGAGCCCTTTGGAGACAAGGCGCCTGAGTCAGAGGCTTACTAAGTACTAAGTATGCTATGGCTGGGAAATGTTCTGCTCCGCTGGTTAAATGTGGCCCTTGCATCAAGTTGAGGGTCACCAACTGCGTTTACTTTGGTGGAGGAGAAGCCACGATGAGTCTGAGTGTGCCCTACTCGAGGAGTGTCTCGATCACTCGACTGTGACGTGGAACACACTGGCCTTAGAGTGAGCATACCAAGCAAGCAATAGGAGATCCTTTCCAGATGGCAGTTTTAATCTATCTTAACATACACTCCAACTATGCGACGATTTTATCCAGCTATGCAATGACAATGACCTTTTTGTGAATTGCTGAGTTATTTTTCATTTGGAGGCAAGGGCAGGGGCATAACGTCGGCTGTGGTCCCAAACTTCATTTTGCTATATTCATTCATTTCATCCCTCTGGCCATGGGGTGAGGTAGATTCCAATGTCATTTTATTTCACAAGGGCGTATTCTGAGACTTGAAAGGAGGAGAAATCTTTGTCATCTGGTCACCTGCCCAGAGAATTTTTGCTTGGGGTCTGCAGCTCTGATCACTGAATGATCTCACCCCTAAAGAGCAGACTCTTCTGGAAGCTTGAGGACTAAGAAATGTCAGTTTTGGAAAAAGTGTTCTGAAACACGAAGTTGGACACCAAGACTGAAGGGCCCATTCTGTGATTGTACCAGTGCATATACATCCAGGATTCCAGCCCCCAGGATTGTCTGTGTTTAGAGGGAGTGCCAAGCTGTAGAGGGCAACGTAGGACACATGGCCTTACCTCATACTGGACTGTTCTGTTTGCATTAGAAGAGCAAAGGTTTCTCATATTCTCACTTCTTCTGATAACTGTATAGAGAGTTGGCCTTTGGAAGTAATAATATTACAAAGGTAATCCTTTGTAAGGATGTAGAGTCTCTGGGCCACCAAGAAAAAAATTCTTATCACTTGCTGACGAGATTGTGGAGATAAACTCTGGTTTGGAAGTGCACACAGGGAAAAGTTTCTTGTGTGTGCACGTACACATATGTGTGTGTGTGTGTGTGTGCACGCGCGTAAGACCCACACCTGTTACTTGTGCTGTTTCGTTGAGGTGTTTCTGGAGTCCATATGGGCAGAGTTGTTGCTTGCCTCCGCCAGTGGAATGGACAGTCCTGACATTTATCTATCCTGTGTTGTCAATTTCATATAAAGTCTGGGAAGGGGAAACTGAGGCTGGAAGGATGAGCATAAGAAGCTTACCCAAGCGGCACCCTGCTTACACTCTGTGTCCAGATTCGGCAAATGCCCCTTGGGGGAGCTGGGTCAGCAGCTCCTCTGCTTTGCTGTCTAGAATTTCCAGCTTTCTCCACAGCCTCCCAGCATTCCTTGTGCTTTGCTGTTCCTCCTGGTCTGTTCTCTTTGAGATAGTCTCCCCATGTAGTCCAGGCTGACCTTTAAACCTTTGTGCCTCCGTCTCCGTCTCCCCAGGGCTAGAATTACAAGTCTGTGCCACTATCCCAGCTTTCCATCCTCACTTCTGATCTGAATCCCGTTTTCTAGTCCAAGCATGACCGTTCCACCACTGGGACCAAGGCCCAAGCCCCTTCCAGGCCTGTGACTCATGATCCTGTCAGTAGCAAGGCACCTTCCTGAGTGCTCTGCTGTTGCCAGTGATGTGTGTGTGTGTGTGTGTCCTTAACCTCTTTCACAATGCTGCATTTCTGTTTGTATTCAATAGCCGCTGTCTCGGTAGTTCTTAATAGGACAAGATCACTGTGCCTGAACCAACTCAGTGAGAAAAGACAAGCCCTTCTCTTACCTACAACAGATCTGTGGAATCTGTTAGGGGTAAGATCCCCCTTAGGGCTGTGAGGGGCAAGGTCCCCAGTTCAGGTGATGTGGCTGAGGAAGAAACAGAGCATACTCTTGCAAGCTTCTCTTGGGCATGGTGGTCCATTCCTTACTCCCAGTATCTGGGAGACAAAGGCAGCAGATCTTTGTGAGTTCAAGGCCAGCCCAATCTATGTAGCAAGTTCCAGGCCAGCCAGGAACATAATGAGACTGTGCCTCAGAAGAATAAAGCCAAATAAAAAATTTTAAACTCATAACTAGATAAAGCCGAGTGGTAGGAAAAAATATGGGATTATCTTTTTTTTCTTTTGAATAACAGAAATATTTTACTAAGACACCAGATTTATAGAAATATATTTCCAGACAAGCTGTGCAAAATGGTTATAAGGAATGTTTGTTTGAAGTCGGGAAATGCACCCTTGGCATCAAACCACGTTAGTTGTGAGGTTGTGATTGTTAACATTCCCGTTCTGGTTCAGACAGTTGAGCTTATTCATTTATACTGTAAATAAAGATGGACCTGGCTAAAGAACATGTTCTAAAGAACTAATTAGCTGTTGTTTATTTATTCACTGGGTGAAGGGGAATACATGCAAGGCCTGACTTCCACGTGGAGATCAGAGGTCAGATCTCTCCTTCCACCGTGTAGCTTCACTGGATTGACCTCAGGTCACCAGGCTTGGCAGCAGGTGCCTTTACCAACTCAATCATGTCACTGGTCCTCTAAACTTAATTTTTATGTGTGACTGTTTTATCTGTATGTATGTCCATTCACCACATGCTTGCCTAGTACCCTTGGAGATCAGAAGAAGGCATTGGAGCTCCTGGAACAAGAGTTACAGATGATTGTGAACCACTATGAGGGTGATGGGAATCAGACTCAGGTCGTCTGCAAGAGCTGTCAGTACAGCCATGCTCCTAACTGTGCCAGGAGATCCCTCATAAAAAAGGAGAGGGGAAACAGCCTATGAATTAAAACAGAACCCATCCCTCTCTAAACATGTGAGATAAAAATACCCACACTCCTTCAGTTGGCCCTGACAACTACCTTTATTCTTAGTCCTTTATACCTAAGTCATGATGCAGAAACAAACAAAAGTAGATGCCATTGCTTTTAGACATTTCACAGTAATCCAGATGATGGGATAGCCCTTGCCCATGCTTTACAACAGTGAATCAGAACAGAACAGAACTACATTTCATTACCAAAGGACTGAAGATGCCTGGGCTTTTGCTTTGAACTGTTTTAAAGTATTTACTAAATGCAAACAAAAAAGAAGGCAGTCTTAGCAGAACAGAGGTGGCACACACGTGGTCAGACTGACTTCCACATGACTCATAGTAGGAGCCTGGTTCATGCTCCTTCCTGCTTCTACCGTGTGGCATCGCTGGACCGCCACAGATCTACTAACTAATCATCTGGTTAAGGGCAATTAACAAAGGGATCAATAGCAAAATTTGTTTAGATCTTCAGGGTTGGGGATCACTTATCTTTCAAAACATCTAAACATATTTTTCCAATTTTACTAAATTAGTCTGCTAATCTGAGGCACGGCCATAACTAATGGGTACAACTAATGACAAAGATCCATGTGGCTGAGACACATGATGCAATCACTGTCATGGCGGCTTTCACCTTTGATCTTGATCTCCATGTGCTGCATGCTCTGGGAGCTTATAATATTTGTACAACTTGGGGATATTAGATTGATGGGAAATTTCTTATGAATCATTTATTCCTTCTTCTAGGAGTACTGCTCCTAAGCTTCCTCAGGAAAGTTCTGAGCAGACTACCCCTCCCACTTTAAGGGAGATAACATTATCTAGCCCTACTTGAAAGTCTTTCTTATGATGTTCTGTAGGTTGTAGCTCAAAGATGCCAGAAATCTTGTAAGGCTCTGACTCCAAGATACTGAACTTACTCGGGAACAAGATAATCAGAACAAAGTAAACTTATAAAGGTAAACAAGATTTGGCGGGCGATAGAAGTAGGCAGCAGATCAGATTAAAAGTCTCTTCTTACTATACACTCAGGCAGTTATGCAGCAAATAAGATTGGGGGCCGAGTAGGATATGCCCCTGGAAGAAAAGATACAGCAACAAAGTTAGATTAGCTGGAATTATCTCTGCCCTACACAGGGGCTCATACTGATGGACTAAGAATGGTGTGGATAAATAAAAAAAAAATGAAAAAAGAATAAATTTAGAAAAGTTAGCTCTTACAGGGCCACTGTGGTGTCATATGACCAAAGAACAAAAGAATACCAAGATTCGACATATAAGTAAATTCTACAAAGCTATAAACATTTGTTATGCCAAAAATTGAATAACTGCAGCAGCTTTGGCCTGAAGATTTTTTTCTTGGGCCTAATGACAAATACCACTCTGATCATTAAAAGCTGATAATACATTGCCTGGGACATGACAATCAGTCCTGGCTGGCTTGAAGATTTTCTTTCTGTCTAGTGCCCTTGAAACCACAAGAGCTACCAGCCTGAGAGTGGCTGTCATGTTTTGGCAAAGTGTTCCACTAGATTCTTAAAAGTTGGGCTATGGGGTTGATGATGGAAAATGATTGTAAAAGATAACTCTGCTTTGTCACTGTTTATCAATGATGACTAAACCTATGACCAAGAGGACATTATGACATGTGTCTAAGGATAAAAATGATACGATCTATGTTTTGGAACAGTATGAATCTATCCCTGCCTACTGAGTTCTGTTTAAATAAAGAAGCACTCTGACTGCCAGTCAGTCAAGCTGCAAGATTCCCTGTCCCCTGCCCCCCAACTCCCATGTCTGACTTCTTATCTTCTCTGTGGGATTTGGCCATGGCTGGGGCTAGCCCACTGCAAATTTGTGATCACAAAATATATTTCAGGTGCCTCCATTGGGTATTCTGGAAGGAAGAGCTCAACTTCAAAAGTCTCTGCCCCAAAGAGGGAATCTTGGGAACCAGCAATGACAACATGAAAATAGGGGAGCTGCTCTTACTGGGCTTGGCTTTAATGCCAGGGACTGGTTCCAACAGCGAACTCTGGCTTTTCCCATGGGCCTGTGAGGCAGCCTGGCCATCAGCCTGTTTTTTATTTCACAGTTGACAGATGGGTGCAGTGACATTCCTGTTACCAGGAGTCAAAGGATGCTGCTTGTAAATACTGTCACGTGTAAGTGATATTTCTGGGAGTTATGGGTCACTGTACACAGTTTTACTTCTTTCCAACAATGTGGCAAGACATAAGATGGAGGATGAGAAGTTCTCCACTGCCTAGCACCCCTAACTATTCGTCTCCTCAGATACCACCCGGGAATAGCTTCACATGCCAGTTTGTTGTTGGTGTTGTTAGTTCTTGTTGTAAGCATTTTGTTCCTACTTCTTGCCTTACAGAGAACATTTAATTAAATGAAATTAGGAAAGAATTCATAAGTGATACAGAATTTTCAAAGGTATTTGTCCCAACAAGTCATAATAGAGAAATAAAATTACCAACATGACTGTTCTCATATTCACAAAATTGACAAAGTGAGACAGAATCCTGTGTTGTGTGACAGTTGTTTGTTTGGCCCCATAAATGACATTTGTTTCCCAGGGTACAATTTCAGACAGAAACATCTTTAAAAATGTATTCATTGCCCATTCCGGTTTGTCCTCAGAAATGGTTAAGCTAGTTAACAAGAATGATCTCAAAGCACTAGTCTAGACCCGTGTTTCTCAACCTGTGGGTTGTGACTCCCACTCCAAGGGTTGCCTAGCAGATGTTTACATTGCAATTCATAACAGTAGCAAAATTACATTTGTGAAGTAGCAACAAATAATTTTATGGCTGGGGGTCACACAGCACGAGGAACTGTATTAAAGGATCTCAGCATCAGGAAGGTTGAGAACCACTGATCTTGGAGAAAAAAAGGCAGCGTTCAAGTGAGAATAGAATTTAAATTCTCTGGCTGAAGACCATTGCATATTTGATGAACCAGACACATTTCAGAGTGGGGTCAGGTAACAAATTGGCCCAGTACGCATGGTAGCCCCCAGATGAATCTGTGTTCATTGTCACTCTAGGGCTCAACTTTCCAGAGCCAACTCCTGTGGAGCTTGGGCCCCAAGAAAGTCGTTTTTGATAATACTTAATTGAGGAAAGATGGAAACCCAAAAGCCCATCCACAGCAAAGTGCCTCTGGAATTGTAGTCCTTACATGTCTGTGGGTTAAGGCATCAAGGCCCCTCCAGGAGGTAGCCTCATCAAACTGACTGGAATAGGTTTGAAATGCTCAGAGTTTCATGTGTTAAGAGGCTGAGAAGGAATACACAGACATGCATGCATGTGACCATGACGATGTGTGCGTGTTTGTTTGAAGTGTTTTTGTGTAACATTTAGCATAAAGCTGCTACAGAGAGAGTGACAAATGGACAGGGAACCTTTCGGAGGTGTGCTGTGCATGCCAACATTTTGAACAAGTTCTGGTGACAGGAACTGTAATTTTCTCCATGAAACCTCCTCTGAACTTTCCTCTTTCCATGAATAGCTGAAAACCTGAGTCATGCTGTTGCCCCCTCCCTCCTCCCTCTTCCTTCCTTCCTCCTCCCTCCATAGCAGATGAAATGACTTTCCAAGCCTGTGTGTCTCTCCCTGATGCCGAATCACAGCTTTAGTCTGCTTTCTACTTAACTAGCACCCTGGCTTCCAGCACAGTCCTGGTCAGTGCCTCCCTGCCTTGTGCTAGTTTCCCTGACCCAGTAGCCCTGGGGTTGTATGAGGAAGCATATCCCTGCATTGAATCTCTCTAAAATACCCATCATGACTTCTGATAACACCAAGAAATGAGCCTTCATCTTCTAAGAACTTATGGGTGTGTCCGTGGGCATCTCCAAGACAACTCTGTCACAAGGACACTGTGACCAAGCTTGGCATCTTCTAGCTTGTGCTTTGCCACTGTGATTGTATCTACAGCTTGATTAGTCTGTGAGTGGCTGTGAATTGAAGGATTTTTAAAAAGGCAAGGTTTTTTTTTTCAAACTTGTTTCCTATGTAAGAAGCGTGTTTATTGAAATAAACAATATTGGACAGATACAGTGGAGAATGCAGGCTTAAACCAGGAGTGTTGAAAAAGTGACAGGAAATGTGGATACAATATGTCAGCAGGCTTAAACATGTTATAACCGGTGACTCAGTGAACAAGTAGCATATTTTTGCGGCCTATTGTTTTATAGAATATTTTATATTTTGGTGTATGAGGCCAGAAGAGATGTCAGATCCCCTGGAGCCAAAGTTACAGACAATTGTGAGCTGGATGTGGGTGCTAGGAACTGAACTCAGGTCCTTTACTAGAGCAGCCAGTGTTCTTAACCATTAAATTCTCTCTCCAGTCTCTGGGCCATTGGTATTTCTGTAGAGTTGTGAGTGTTTATGTGTACGTAGTCTGTATGCACAGGAGTGATTTGTCACATTGTGAAATTGTTCATGAATAAAGGAATAAAATGCAAAATTAAAGTTTTTAAAAGGATGTTTAGCTCTTGAAACTAGCCTTGGGCTTGCTTGCCTTCCATGTGCTCCATGTGTAAGGCCCCGTGGGAAGCAGACCACAGGCAGAGATGTGGCCTCTACCCTCCACTCTTTCTGGATAACAGGGCCTTTCTTTCATCTGTGAGATCTTCTATAGTAAAGGTGCATGGCTTCTCCTTCCTGTGCGTAGTAGGAAGTGCTAGTTCAGGAGCAATACCAGCTCAACCCTGCAGCTGTCTCCCCCCAGGACTCAACCCTGCAGCTGTCTCCCCTCTTCCATCCTCACTGAGCTCTTGGGTCCAAGTCTAACCCTAGGTTTGGTGAATCATGAGAAGGACTTAGTAAGACACAGCATGCTGTTAGCCTTACAATAAACTATGCATCAAAAGGATGTAGATCAGACAAAACAAACAAAAACAAAAGGAAGGAGGAATGGGGTGGAGTCCAGGGAACACTCACCTGTGGTTCAGGCTTCTGTGGACTCAGTGAAGTCACACAAGACACAGCCAACTCTGTAGTGATGCTTGACAACAACCAGTGAAATGCTGCCACCACAGGAGCCTCCTTTCTCAGCCCAAGGTCTATGCCATGGGCTTCTCATATTCAAGACCACTGTCTAGCTGTGCCTAAATTCCAGATTCCTATAGGGGAGCAGATCTTCAGTGTATACCACTGTTGGACCTTGAGATCCAAACCGGAAGACACACTCCCGCAAAAACACTCATGGACAGGGGGTTCGATGCAAAAGCAAGAGGTTGTATTGATCCTTGATCCAGTGCACTGGGGTTCCCCCGCACGCAGGCTAGAGGAACCCCTAGCTAAAGCTAAGAGCAATTTTTATACAAATTTTCAGAGTTTACGAGGGCAGTTTTACAATCACCTCTTAGACAATAACCACAAAGGCTGACCTCAAACAGCTGCTCCCACGCCCGGTTTCTAGGCAACTCAGATTTGTTCATTATCTTGTGACAATGAGTGTTAGCTAAGTCTATCTTACCATAGCTCTTGTTTACCCAGGTTTATTGCACTAAGGGCCCAGCTTCCTGATTACCTCTTATCTTGGGCCCTTCTCCTGGAATGTGTGTGTAAGTCTTTGGAATGTGCTTCCCCCAGAACATGTCTTTGGGGAAGTTAATTTTTAAGTTTAGGCTGAGACTTGAGATTCCTTCACCACATTGTATTAGCAGCGTGAGCACCATTGTCAATTAAGTAACGGCAAGAAGCCTCCCCACCTCTCGCCCCTCCCCCGCTATAGCTTTAATTTTTCAAAGCCAATTTTTAATGATGGTTCTTAAATGCTTTAACCTCCCTTCTAGCTCGCCACTCACCAGAGGTAGTAGAAAAGAAAGGATATGGGGGAAGTGGACCTTTATAGAGATTGTTCTTTGGAGCTAATCCTATCCGTGTTGTCAGGAAATCAGCAGTTCAGTTCACAGGTCAGCACCAGCAGCTTGATCTACTTTACAAATAGACCAGCAGTCCAGTTTGATAGAGCCAGAATAGCAAACACAGCAAACAAACAAACAAACAAACAAAAAATCAGCAGCGGTGGCATGACCTAGCAGAGACAGCCAGGCCTCAGCCGAATCAGCACAAGTCAGCAAGAGGTACCAGGACCACCAGGGACACCATGAATTATTTGCTGTGCGTCTCTCAACGAGGCAAAGATCATCAAAACCAAGAAGCATTGCAGAGCTAGCTCTACAAGCAAGCCCTTCTCTCAGTTCATTGAGTCCAATTTATGCTCCCTTCAAACATCACGCGTCCTCCACGGGTCTTGCCTCAGCACATGAGTTTGTATCAGCCGACATCACTCTGCCAATCAGTTTGATTCCACAGAAGCGGCAAGAAGCTGCCAGCATACTGCCAGAAGTTTTTTTTGATGAGTTTCTCTCTGTGGTGTCCCAACAAATGGAGCTCAACTACGAAGTGTAAGGCGGACCAATACATGCATGTTGTTAGTGCAAAATCCTTCAGGCTTGCTTGCTTTGGCAAAACATCCTTTCACCTGTGTCTGGTTCAAGAAAATGCTCCTTCACATGTGTGCTGTCCAAAGAAACCTTAAGTTTCCACTTCACCCCACCTCCAAATCCAAAGCTCCAATCCAGACTCGAATCCAGGGCTGGGTGTAGAAGCAGGCCCTTGGAAGGGTGAGCAGCCTCGGCCTGTGAATGAATCCTTGTCAGCTCAAGTGTGGAAGTCCTCCTCCTTACAAACCTCAGTGATGCCAGGCATAGGAGGGCTAACCCTCACTCCGCCTCCCCACACCTCCATTAAACTATTTTTTCCCTGCGAATTCTGATCATTTAGCCATGCTTCCTTCCTCCTGGATCCTTGTCCCGGGCCATACCTCTGCATATTTCTCACTGATTTGACTCCTACCATTTGACTGCATTCTTGGCCCTCTGCCTGAAACCAAATAGAAGCAGATGGCCTTGCCGAGCTGGCAGGGGACACTGCCTGCCACACTGTGCTGTCCTCTGATGGAGCTGTGGGCACTGCTCTGATATGGGGTGTGGCTTCCCTGAGTTCACCAGGTACACACAGCACTCACTGCCCATGCCAGCGGTCCCCCTCCAACTCTTCCTGGGTCTGACCTGTCTCATATCCCCACCGGAACCATATGTCCTTTCTTATTCTCCTAGGACTTTACACCAGCCATTGCCTAGGATGGAGGGTGCTCACTATTTGATGCCAAAATCTTGTCTTGGCAACTGTAAGATTATGGCGCACAAGTTGGACAGACACACGAGACTGACGGTTCCACGGGAGGGAGTTTATTTAGGGAAGGGGGTGGGAGAGAGAAGCAGGAAGAGTGGCGGGACGAAGAGAAGTGGAGGCTGACCATGACCATGTGGAGAGAGGGGGAAGGGGAAGGGGGAAGGGGGAGGGGGCAGAGAACCTGCAGGCAGAGATCAACGGAGCAAGAGAGAGAAGGGGGCAGGCAGCCCCTTTTATAGTGTGCAGGCCTAACTGCCTGTTGCCAGGTAACTGTGGGGAGGAGCATACCTGCTAACTGTGGAGGTGGAGTTTAGACAGAATACTAACAGCAACAATACCAAGGTCATCTGGGTGTTCCTGGGTTGGATCTGCCCAGTTCCTTAGCAATGATCTGGAGGAATCATGTTTGGGATGCTATTCCATGTAGTGGCATTTGGCCGTGCAAGATTTGACTGTTAGCAAGGTATGGGCTTCCTCCCCAACACCAGAGCAGAGGCTGTGTCTTTTCCATGTAGGGTCCTCTGGGATGCCTGGAACTTTGGAGACTCTCAAGTGTCAGAGAAGTGTTTTATAGAGAACACACTTTATGGGCTAGTGGTACAACTTAGCAATAGTGTGTGTGCTTAGCATCTGTGATGCCCTGGGTTCAACCTCCCAAGTAAAAAAGCAATCAAGCAAGGAAAAAGTGCTTTGTGATATTTATCTCTTCTGTGCTTAAAGACCCAACACTCAGAGGCCGAGGAGATAGGGAGGTGGTGGCTCAGTCAGTAAAGTGCTTTTTGATTCCCCAGAATCCCCATTTTTTAAAAAAAAGTCTGGGCATGGTGACACAGGTTTGTAATCTCAGCACTAGGTGGGTAGAGTCAGGTGGGTAGATCCTGAGCTAGCCAGATTACTTAGGCTGCTTGGTGAAGTCCAGGTTAACCAATGAGAGAGACCCTTTACCTGCAAATAGATGACAGCACCTAAGGCCAACCCCGTCCCTACATGCATGTGCACATATATGCATCTGCATGTATGCGCACCCATACTAACACAAGTGGAGGGGGGCAGGGGAGAAGGAAAGAGAAAAAAAGGACTCAGTATTCAGCCTGAACAGTTTCAGTAGCCTGGGAGGACCATTGCAGTAAGGCAGGGTGGGGGGTTATGGGGTTTCTGGGGGAATAAGGTACATCATCTCAGAGAAGAGAAGTCCAGGATGAAAGAGAGGGGTCCAGGATAGAGAAGGGAAATCCAGAGTGGCAGGGAAGGTACCAGTACGGAGGAGAGGAGTTCAAGATGAGGGGAAGGGTCCTGGATGGAGTATGTGTATATAGGGGTCAGCAGGAATGGAGGAGAAAGGTCCAGGGTGTGTGTGTGTGTGTGTGTGTGTGTGTGTGTGTGTATGTGTGTGTGTTGTACCGAAGGTCACTTGAACCCAACACAAAACGCTTGACAGAGGGAGGGAGGAAGGTTCTTTTGATCAAGGTTTGATTGTCAGTGAATCATAGGATCTGGAGGAGAAGGAGGAGGAGAAAGAGGAGGAGGAGGAGGAGGTTCACGAGGAGGTTCACATCATGGTAGACAGGAAGCAGAGAAGGGCCTCCCCCGGTATCCTTCACACTTTCCCCACACTCCAGTAAAGCCATCATGAATTTATCTCCAGCCTAAACTGTGAGGCTGCATGGTTGACTTGTGTTCCCGTGGAGGTGGAATTTTGTTTTGAATGTTTGTTGTATTTCATGGCTTGTAAGAACCTTTGAAAATCAGGGGAACAGAGGTTCCAAATCTTTCTTCTGTCTTTTGGGGCTGGGCAAAAAACTGTCCTACCTGAATTTAAGGCCTTTGGATTTCGGAAGAAAACCTCAGTGTATTACAGAAAAATATGGACTGAACCAGCCCCTGCTGTACCTCCCTCCTTGTAGCACATTAGATTTTACAAGGACCAAATCTGAGCATCCCGTAATGATGTCCACAGTGCTCATGCGCATGTTACTCCCATTCGATGGCAATCCAGAGAGAAAGATGGTGAAGTCTGTGGTCATAAATGAGAAAGCTGGCAGCAGCCCTGTGAGTGGGTGTCTGAGCTGAGATCCGATCCCAGGGCTATGTGGTCCACATCCCCTGCTCAGACCTCACCTTAGTGATGGAGACCTGCCTCCCTCTGCCTCCTGAGTGCTGGAATTAAATGTCTGCACCATCGCTACCGGGCTACTTTTGCTTATTTTTAAAATCAGTTGTTTGTTGGTGGTGGCATGTATGACCGCAGCCTCCATCAGCTGTGTGGTTTGAAGATGTTTCTCTCCAGCTTTGTGGGTGGTCTTTGCACAGTTTTTGTGTGCTGTTGTCCATCTGTCTGCTTCTGTTATGTCCTGGAAAAGCCAAATCTCAAGCCAGCCCTTTCTCCTCCATTTTCTTCTAAGAATTTTATAGTTTTTAGATCTTAAATTTAGGTTTTTACTCCATTTTGAGTTGAAAAAAAATGGAAGCCTTAGAATTAGATGCAGGGCCTTAAGCATTTGCTCTCCCCCTGAGCCACACCCAGCTTCTGAGTTAATTTTTACAGATGATCAGATAAGGCTCCAGACCCACTGTGGGGGATGCCAAGAGTCCCAACACTGTTTTCTGAGATGCTCCTTAACATTTTTGGCACTGGCACATTAGAGGTCTCCAGAGCACATACTTGGGGTCCAAAGCCTGAAAAGCACCATACTGGTTAGAGCTCTCGGGCTCAGCTGTTCCTTTGTCCTCTGGGACAGTGGGTGGGAGTGGGGCATAAATCCAAGGAGACAGATCTCTAAGGTCTGTTTTCAAATATCTCTGTCTGTCTCTCTCTGTCTTTCTCTCTCTCTCTCTCTCTCTCTCTCTCTCTCTCTCTCTCTCTCTCTCCCTTTCTCATGTGTTTGTATGTTGGGGTTGTGTGCTTGTGTATGTGGAGGCCTGAGGTTGACCTCAAGTGTTTTCCTTGGTCGTGCTCTATAGTAAGGCTGGGTCTCTCACTGAACTAAAAACTCACCTATTCAATCTAGCAAGTGAGCTTGCCCTGGAGAGCTCCAGAGAGATCCGAACTCTGGTCCAAACTCCATGCAGCAGGAACTTACCTCCTGTAAATCTCTCTTCATGAGATTTATCCCCCTTTTTTGAAGTGCTGGGGACCAAATCCAGGGCCATGGCATTTGATGGGCAAATTCCACCCAGCCACATCTTCATCCCCCTGTGTGAGTGAGCATGCGGGTGGCATCCTGTGAGAAGGTGGGTGGCATCAGAGACAGACTCCCGAGCCCTTGGGACATTGCTGACAGAGGTGTGCACTTTGCATTGCTTAGCATTTCCTTTTCATCCCCTGTCCATCTGTGTTTATGTAACAATGGCTGACCATAAGCCTCGTGTCTCTGTCCAGCATCATACCCTGGGATGTCTTCCTCCACCACCACACTCCAGTGACTACGGCCTCTGTGTGCACCCTGAGCAAAGACAGAACTGAATCCTCAGCTCCATGTGCTCCTAGATCAGACAGCTTCATCCCCACAGGCTACCGGGAATGGCTTCAACTCAGTTTTACAGCAGCAGTGGGTTGGTCTTGAGTGCTCGCAGGTGGCTGAGGCAGAGGGGGCTAGTGAGGTGTATTGTTCCCCATGATGGCAGAGTAGGGGAGGAAGAGTAGAGGTCATTCTGGTCCACATTTCATGCTGACGAATCACAGCTGACCACCCGATCCTTTGCGGATGGGGAGGGGAAGCATCTCCTTTGCCCTTGGGGTTGATCCCGCAAAGCCCAGTGGCAGATGCACAGCTGTGGATTGCACGTCACAGAGGGTGTCAGGAGCTGCGGAGAACTCTCATTCACTGGTTCTGCTCTCCCTTCCAGTGAGCACATGCTTTACAGTCTCTGAATCAGATTTATTCCTTGACAGTTTCATACGCCTATACCACGTACCCTGATGATATCCAGCCCAGCTCCCACCAGCATGAGCACCCAGCAGCAGCCACACCCCTAGGAAGAATTATCCTTCCCTAGTAACCCTCAGCTGCCCAAAGCACCTCTGTTCAGGGTGGAGCCTCATGGGCCCCTCCCCCACCCACACCAGAGTCACTCACTGACTGGCTTGATCTTGTGCCAATCTTGTGCAGATGACCACGGCTGCTGTGCATTGGTGAACGCCATAGCCGCTTCGTAGCCAGAGGCCAGCGTTTCACTGCATCGCTCCCCACCCTCTCCCTCTTATGTTCTTCCCACCCCCTCTTCTGTGCTGTTCCCGAGTCCTGGGCTGGGTGTGGTGTAGGCCCCCATTAGAATAAGTACTCAGTAATCACTTGGGCTCAGTGCTTTGACCAGTTATGAGTCTCTGCACTGACTGCTGCTTACTGCCTAAGAATCGTCTCTGACCAAGGTAGAAAGCAACACTAATCTGTGAGTGTCGACATAAATGTTTAGAAGGCAGTTTGATAACACGTAAGTTTAGTGTAACAGTAGCAGTGTTTGCCCCTGGGCCTGCGACCTCCTCAGCCATGGGCTTTTGCCCAGGTTTACAGTACAAAGCTTGAATTCCCTCCTATGAGAAGGCCTCAAACTCAATGGTAAAGCAAGAGGTTGCCCCTATAACAGTCACGCCAGCTTGTGCCTGTGGACACACCTTGCCTGGCATCAGGTCACTGCTGTAAAATGCAGGGTCCACTGCTGAGTATGTCCATTGATGACATCCCATGGCGCCCGCCTGTACAACACCTTTTAGTACCATGAAAACTAGCCAACAGGAAGGAATTTTCCAAGTTGATTTCTCTATGGCTGCAACCAACGTACGTGGTGTGTTTAGCACTAGAGGCTGGTAACGGTAAAAACCGTGCATGTGGTAGTAGCCTGCGTTGCTTTGGAGGCCTCCCGAGCATGTAGCTCATAGGGAAATACATCACACCGGGCACCGAGATTTTCACTTTGGTTTGTGTAAAGGCTTATTTGTTTTTATTTTATAGGTATCAGTGTTTTTCCTGCATGCATGTATGTGCACCATGAGCATGAGGTGCCCACAGAGGCCAGAAGAGGGTATCTGATTCCTTGGAACTAGAATTATGGATGATTGTGTTCTACCATGTGGGTGCTGGGATTTGAACCTGGGTCCTCTGCAAGAGCAAGTGCTCTTAACCTGTGAGCCATCTTTCCAGCCCCGGACTTTCATTTATTAACCCATGTTTTCTGGGAGAAGCTTGCATGCTCCTGCAGGGTATCTTTATTTAAAGTCCTGAGTCAGATGGTGGGAGAAGAGAAGAAAGAGGCCTGGAACTTTCTTTGTTAGACCAGGCTAGCCCCAAACTTAAACAGAGCTTCCTGCCACTGACTCACATGAAGAACACTGGGATAAAGGCGTGCACTACCACTCCTGTCTTAAATTATATATGTATACATATATAGTTTTTGTTTTTGTTTTTTCGAGACAGTGTTTCTCTATGTAGCTCTGGCTGTCCTGGAACTCACTCTGTAGACCAGGCTGGCCTTGAACTCAGAAATCTGCCTGCCTCTGCCTCCCAAGTGCTGGGATTAAAGGCATGTGCCACCACTGCCAGGCTTAAATTATATTTTTAATTTGCTTGCAAGTTATTGTGTCCATAATGCTTTCCCAGAATCCTTTGTTTTAGTTAACACACCCATCTCCTTCTCTTCCCCATCCCTTCTAACACCTTCCGGCTTATATCTTTCTATCCCTGGGATCCCCACCCCCATTTTCATTTCACCTGTACTCTACCATCCCCCTCTCTCAGCTCACCTGTCCCCATGACAGCTTTCTAGCTTCCAGGCTTACACATGTGCTCCAAGCCACCTCACGCCATCAGCCACACACTGCAGAGGTGCCATCAGTCCTGGGAAGCTGATGAGATTTTCCAGGGCCCTGGTGTGGGGCAAAAGAATGTCTTGGTAGGAAAGTGTGTGTGTGTGTGTGTGTGTGTGTGTGTGTGTGTGTGTGTGTGTGTAAGTTCCTGAATAGATTATCCATAACCTCATGGTATATCATATACCATGATATGTGATTGTTCTTGGTGTGTTAAATTTGGAATTAAGCATTTCCTTGATTGATCCGAGTTGTGGCATTTCTACCCTCTGGCTGGGTAACTGATTTTTCCCCCATTTTCTTTGGTTGATATAGTATTTTCTCTGGTTTGTTTTCTTGCTGCTTGAGTCTTACAGGAAAGGACACAAGAAGAACAGAGCTTCAGGGTACCCTGTAGGTGGTGACAGCCACCACCAGGGTTATGTGATAACTTAAAAAAAGAAAATCTGTTCAACTATCCTGAAATGTTCTGTGTAGGAGAACCCAGAGTCACAGGCCCACGACTGCACTCAAAATAGAGTCAGCCCCGTGCCCTGGGGACCTTGCTTTATTTCTCATCCTGAGATGCTTAGTGAACAGGCTTGTTCCCAAGCCTGGGACTCAGGAGGCTCCCGTTGTCATGAGAGTCACTTGGCACCACTGTTCTTCGAGCAAAGAAGATTTAAAATGTTATACTTATTTTTAATTATGGGGATTTTTAAAAATACAAAGGTGGTATAGAATGAACCCCTTGTCCCCATCCCCCACCGCCCGTAGGCCTCATCTGTCCTCTCAAGCTGTGGCTTCCACGCCTCCTGTGACTTGAAGCCAATCTCAGACATTTTAACTTTTGTTGATAGATGCTTCCATATGTGTCTCTTTATTTATTTTTAATTTTCATTACATTTCCTCACCAGCCCTGTCTGCATATGGTATATCATGCATTTTATGTTTAAAATGTAACAGTAGCTTTGCAGTGTTGTCATATATCCTGTTAATATGAAATGTCACCATTGCTTTATAATTTTTATTTTTTCCTTTTGCCATTTTCCTGAGTGTGCGTGCGGTGTGCACATGTGGGCATATGCACATTTACACGTGTGTGCACACATGTATGTGCACATGCATGTGACAGCTGATGTCAGGAACCCGCCTAAATCACCTTCCTACCTTATTACTTGAGCAGGGTCAGGCCCAGAGCTCACTTGGGCTAGCCTTGTTGGCCAGCGTGCCCAGGAGATGCCCTCGACTGCCTCTTTGAAGCTGGGATTATGTGAATTCTCCAGGCCTCGATCCTTCACAGCAAGCCATTTAGTGGCTGAGCCATCTCCCAATTTTATTTATTTATTTATTTATTTATTTATTTATTTATACATACATACATACATACATACATACATACATACAATTTCTAAGTAAGGTCCACACACTTGCAATTCATTAATGCTTATCTTCAGATTTGTAGACCGTACCTTTTAAATTTGAAAATAGACTTTTTAACACTATTTACTCTGCTCATGGTTTTCCCTCCCCAAACCCCTTCCAGATCCTCTCCTCCTCCCCAAATCTATACACTTTCTTTCTCCCTCTCGTTAGGAAGCAAACAGGTGTTTAAAAAAAAAACAATAAGATAAAAATAGATAAACAAGAACAGACCAGAAAAGTAGAAGATACTTTTAACTGACTCTTTTTGCAATTATTTTGATTTTATGTACATTTGTGTTTTGCCTGAATCTGTGTCTGTGTGAGAGTGTCAGATGTCCTGGAACTGGAGTTACAGACACTTGTGAGCTGCCATGTGTGTGTGGTGGGATTTGAACTCAGGACCTCTGGAAGAGCAGTCAGTGTATGCTCTTAACTGTTGAGCCATCTCTCCAGCCCCAAGGAAGATACTTTCAATGTTAATATAATCTTAAATTTGGAGGAAAGTTAGAGAAATAATGTGAAGAGCTCCCGTGCCTTTCACTCAGTTCCCGAAAGGCTAATGTGTGGCTTGCCTTATGCCTGTGTTGTATTGCTATTTAAGAGTAAGAATACAATGGGGCTCATCACCCTTTTTCCTTCCTTTCTTCCTTTCTTCCTTCCTTCCTTCCTTCCTTCCTTCCTTCCTTCCTTCCTTCCTTCCTTTATTCCTTCCTTTAAAGACAAGTGCTGACTATGTAGTCTTTGCTGGCTCTGAATTTATGATCCTCCTACCCCAGCTTCCTGAGGGCTGAGATTGTAGCCTGCGTCACTGTATGGGGCCCCATTGTTATTTACTCTTTCAGTGTATATTTTTAAAAGTAGGGGCATCTTTTCCATCCCACAGCAATGACACAATGCCACAAGGCATGACACAATGCTCCAACTACCCCATAGGCCAACTTGCACCCACCCTTTGCTCCAGGGTCCTGAGGAGGCAAAGCAGGACTGTACAGTACACATTAATTTTAAGCAGATCCATTTTTTTCCTGTTTCTCTATTCTTCACAGTTTTGACATCCGTGGTAATTACATGGCAGTGACTGCAAAGGCCCTGGCTGCGGGGTCTCTTGCCGTCTCCGTGTGTTTAGATTTGGGTCTTGTGGGGGATTTTGGCAGGAACGCTGCAGAACACAGTGCTGTGTCCCTCCTCAGTACACCCTGTCAGGAGGCACGTGACACTGATCTCCCGTTCTATTATTAGTGCCTAACTTTTATCACTTGGCCAGCATGGTGCTTGGCAGGTTTCTCTGCTGCAGACTTAATGAGTCTTGTGATTTTTAATTGCTAAGTAATTAGTGATTTTTTAAGGTTTAGGTTTTTCTTTAAATCAAATGTATGCTGTGTGTCTGTGTGAGTGTGCCACGGGTGTCAGATGCACTGCAGCTGGAATTATAGGCAGCTGTCAGCCCTGTAGGTGCGGGGAATCAAACTTGCACCCTCTGGAAGAGCAGCACATGCTCTTAACTGCTTGTTGGTCAGTGTTCCTCAGGCCTCAGAGCACGGCTGCTAAGAGGGGTTTGAGCTTATCCCGCGTCACCACCAGGCAGCTGCTGGGCTCCAGGGAATCACCCAGACCAGCTCCAGCAGTGGGAAAGCAATCTGAGATGTGGAAATGCCAGAGCTGGTGGTGGTGGGAGTGGGGGTGTTCCTGGTCATTGTTCTTAGCTTGGCAGCGGTTGTCTGGCAGATGGGACTTTTATGGGAGAGTTGGCTGTGCTCTGTGGGCGAAGGCCTTTCCCACATTCCCCATGGTGGCAATAGATTAAAGAGACAGTCCATATTCATCTATATCATTTATTGGCTGTTCGTTGTGGAAAATGGGTGCATAACATACGGAACCAACTTCTCAGGGTGAACCTGAGATTAAATACCTTTTGCAGGGAGGAGTGTCTGGGAAGGGAAGCTTATTAGCTAAACCCTCAGGGCCTCTAGGAACCTCATTAGCATGGAGAACTCTGTTCTGGGCCTATGTGACTACAGATCACGTTTCCTTATATGGGAAGTGTGGCATGTGTTCTAGGCCAGTAATCTGGTAGGGAGCTGGGAGTCGCCTAAGTCTCAGGTGTGTGCCCACACCAGGTTTCAACCCGCTCTACCCACCAAGCTTCCTGACATGGTTTTACTGTCCCACAACTGCCGAGCTATCTCTTCAGCCCAGTAGGTGTTTTCATAAGCGGACACATCGAGACTGTGTGAATTCCCATTCCTTGACAAGCCTTTCATCAAAGGCATTAGGATGCATCAGCTCTGGCTTTGATGACTGTCAGTATTCGATTTTTCAGTTACCAGCACCCCTTCCACAGTTCTGAGTAGCCACTGTCCTGGATCCTTTATTTACTTATTTGTCTATTAATTTCTGTGTATCAGCACGAGCCTGTGGAGTTCACGTTTATTATGTATTTTGATGTGCAAATACCCAGCATTGCTTGAGGGATGTTTAAATTTTTGCGTTATTATTATTATTACTATTTTATATGTATAGATATTTTGCTTGAATGTGTGTCTGTGCCCCACATATATGCCTGGTGCCTATGGAAGCCAGAAGAGGCCATCGGATTCCATGGAAATGGAGTTACAGACAGTTGTGAGCTACCACGTGGGTGCTAGGGATGAAAACCAGGTCCTCTAGAAGAGTAGCCGTGCTCTTAAACACTGAGCCATCTCACCATCTGCATCAGGGAATCTTTTATTACAAATATTGGTAATTTCCTATTTCTATTATGAATTCTACAGTGATGCTACCCGATCACTGTTTTCACAGTTATTAATGGAGATAAGTGTGTAAACTCAGCTTTCTCCTTTCAGCCATTTGGTCCCCTAATGTTATAGTTTATTCACTATCAATTAAATACATGAGTTGAATCTCCTAGAGAACTCTATACACAGAATTAGAATTTGATACGAGCTTAGCAGTGATGGGAGAAGCCCAGAATGAGGGAGTTGTCTGGGTAACCACTGGCCTGCTGAATGGGGTCTGTGGGAGGGAAATGCTTAAAGAGAAACATTATGTGCAGGCAAAGAGGCCAACACACAGGGCAGGGGAACAGCATATAGGTAAAGGGGACCACCTATGTACAGGGCACACACGGCCAGGAAACCTGCAGGCTGCAGTATATCAGCAGCAGTCAGAGGGGATGAGCTTAAGCAGGTCTGAAACTTCTGGAACAGGGTCTATTGAAAGAGAAAAGGTAGGTAGGGATGGGGCCACAGATGGAGCTCAATGACAGAATGCTCACCAGGCTTCAGATGTTCAGAAAATTCAGTTTAGAAAGGAATTGTCTAGGACAGGCAATGACATACACAGGTGAGGAAGCTGTGAGTGCTTCCAGATAAGGTTCCTGTGGCCAGGTGCAGGGCATCTGGGGCAGGCCTGGTGCAGGGGAGGGCCAAGCAGCTGGGGCAGGTTGGACGGATCTGAGAGACAGCAAGGGGCATGCAGGGAGGACTTGGGTTTGGCCTATTGAAACTCAGGGCTGAGGCTCAACCCAGCTTACAACTATAATGATGTGGAAAGGCATTGTGGGTTCTTTTTTTTCCTTTTTTGCATAGGCAAACAAAGGACATATGGTTCACCCACATTCTACTTGGTAAGACATCTCAGTGAAAACCAGGCAGCTGAAGCATTGGCCTGCTGGTCTATGGCAGGCTTCTAACCTGATCTCCAGCAGTGCCGAGCCATTGCCAGGCTGTAATGGTCCTCTGGTACCTCAGTGTGGGTCTGATGGATGCTCAGTGAGTGGTACTGATGCAGTAGACTGCAGTGCCCTGGGTCTGTTCTTCTGTGCCTGCGTAATAACCCAGCATTCGTTCACTCCACCCTTGAACCATTTTGAAGCTCTCCCCAGTGCTCACCCTGAGCCAGTTGGGAATAAGACAGGGCTGAGTCTCATGAACTTGGGGATTAGCTTGCAAGTGGTAGACACAGTCTATCACTAGATAAAACAAAACACTCTCCCCTTTCTGTAAAGTGGGATTGATTCTATCAGGTACCTTCCCTGTGGGCACACAATACATGATGCTAAACAATGTCTGTATTACTTTGAGGGCAGTGATCAAGGGTCACTTGTTGACAGTCCCCAGGAATCGAGGTGCTGTGCGGATGGAGGTTGCATTGATAAAATGCTGTGCCCTGGGAACTAATTCCAGATGGTGAGTCAGGAAGAGGAGACTGCCTTGCAAGCCAGCTGTTGCACTTTGATAAAATGTACATATATTTGGAGTGTCCTTGTAGTTTGGCCCTTATTTTACATTTCTCAAGGGAGAATTTTAATGGCAAAAATGAGGCCAGGCAAAATGAAGCAGGTCAGGTCTCACAGTGACACTCAACTTTCTGGAGCAAACCTACGTGGCGGCTTCTGTTTGCTGACACCATGCGGCAATTACAGAGCTGCATCCAGACAGCTCTGATGGATTTGGGGAACAAATGGAGGTTATGGGAAGACAAGTCTGTGGATGTTTGTGGGCTAAGCTGATGGTAAACTAATGGCCCTGTCCCATGGGGGCTCCATAGAGCTACCCTGTGTCTATTGTTCTCTCTACCATATACAGAGGATGAATATGAACAGGGAAGGATATTCTTGCCTGGTATATGTGTGTGAACAGGTGCGTGAGTGGATATGTATGTGCATGGGTGTACACGAGTGCGAGTGTGCATGTGTGTTCATATGTGCGTCCATCCGTGAGTATGTGCATGCATTCATGTGTGTGTGTGTGTGTGTGTGTGTGTGCGCGCGTGCGCGCACACAGGTGCGCGTGTGCACATGTATGCAGAAGTCAGAGGAAAGCTTCTCAGGAGCCAGTTTTCTCCTTCTATGGTAAAATCCAGGGATCCTACTCCAGTTGCCAGGTTTGCTTGGTAAATAAATGCCTTTACCCACTGAGCTGTCTCACTGCCTCTGGCTTTTAAATCTTTCCACTTTTAAATTGGGTTTGCTTTCCAGTCTGGAGGCTCCTTAAAAAATTTAAAGTAAAATGTCTCTATAATCCAATCTTGGGTATTCATCCAAAAGAATTGAAGGTAGGACCTCAAAATAATGTTAGCACTCCCAGGTTCAGCATTATTCAGAGCAGCCAAAACACAGGAAGTAACCCATACCTATCAGCAAATGAAGGCTTAAAAAGAGAGTGTATATACATATGATGGAATATCATTCGGCCTTACCAAGGAAGGGACTTCTACCATCTGTGTCAGTCATAGATAAACCTGGAGTGAAATAATCCAGTCACAGGAAAATACACACTGGATGATTCCACTTGCAAAAGACATATAAACTAGTTGAGCCAACCAGGTCAAAGATTACAACTGGTTGCTAAGAACTAGGGACAGACATTAACCAACAGGTCTAAGATTTCAGGCACGCAAGAAGAATGGGTGCTGGTCCATCCTGCACAGCCTGCCGGTGATGATGCTGAGTCACGCACCTAAATATGCAATGAAGATAGATTCCATGTTAGGCTCTTGTATTAAACACTTGAAGAGCCTGGCTGGAGAGATGGCTCAGAGGTTAAGAGCACTGGCTGCTCTTCCAGAGGACCTGGCTTCCATTCCTGGCACCCAGATGGTGGCTCACAGCCATTCATAACTCCAGTTCTGGAGGATGCAACATCCTCTTCTGCCTCTGTAGGCACCAGGCATGCACATGGTACATAGACAGACATAGCTGTAGGCAACACACACACATACACACACACAATTAAAAACAACTTTAAAACCTTGAAGAGAGAGAGTTGTCTCATACTGGTGGTTTTAATTACCCCTCCATTCCTTTTATTTTCTTATTGTTTTTTGAGACAGGGCTTCATGTAGCCCAGGCTAGCCTGGAACTACTGTGACTTTGAGCTCCAACTCCCCCTGCTGGCTGCTGGGTTAATCCGCCTCTGTCTCTCTGTCTCTCTGTCTCTCTGTCTCTCTGTCTCTCTGTCTCTGTCTCTCTCTGTCTCTCTCTCTCTCTCTCTGTCTGTCTGTCTCTCTCTCTCTGTCTCTCTCTCTCTCTCTCTCTGTGTCTGTGTGTGTCTGTGTGTCTGTCTCTAGTCCTTTCCCTGTAGACTCATTGTAACTCTGTCCCTCAGCTGGTGGCCTGTTTCCTGGGCATGCTTTTGTATCTACTTGAGATTAAGACACCTCTATAATATGTTAGTCTGTGTGTGCCAGGCGTCCAGGATCCAGAACAAGCAGCACGGGGCCTTTGAGGCTCTATGCTGTTATTTATGTTTCAGCCGCAGAACCTGGCAGTATTATCCATGCGGCACTGGTTTCGTGTTCATGAAAGATGCAAGATTGAGGATATCACAGAGCATTGTGCCAGACAGTGTGCACTAGGGTTTGATTCTCTGGGAAAAGCCGCTGAAAAGTTGCAGTGGAGACCCCAGCATGATCAAGCCATAGGGTGTGACCAGGGAAAGCTGCAGACATTGAATGGAGTTGACCCAAGAGTGAGGCTACCTTGCTGCAGGCAGCAGAAGAGCAAAGGAAGGGCTACCCAAATCTTTTGGAGCCCAGATGATTCTACCATGAGCTGAAGATGCCAGACATGATGCTGCAGAGTTCTGCGTTTGCCCTGCTGGGTTTCAGTCCTGCCTTAATCTGACCACCCTTGCTGTGTTCCGATTCTTCCCTCCTGGAACGGGACTGTTTATCCTGTGCCATCAGACAATGCAAGAACGTAACTTTCATTTGACTGTATAAGATGTTGGCTCTGAATCTTAGGTAAGACTTGGACTTTTAGATAATGTCGGAATTGCTAGGTTGTGAGGACTTCTGAAGTTGGACTGAATGCATTTTGTATTAGGAGACGGCAGCGAGCCCATGGGGAAGGGAAGAATGTTCTGGTTTTAAAGTGATGTGCTTGGTTGTCAAGTTGACAAGGGATAGAGATGTGATGGTTAATATCAGCTGGAAATGACTGAGAATCACCTAGGAGAAAATCCACTGGGCATGCCTGTGAGAACTTGCCATGTTAAGTTAGTTGAGGAGGATAGACTCACCCTAGAAGTGGGCCAGCAGCAGTCAGTGGACTGAGGTCCAGGACTGAATAAGGAGAAAAGCAAGCAGGGCTGGAGAATAACTGTTCTCTCTTCTCTGCTTCCTACTGCAGATACAATGTGACCAGCTGCCTCCTCGGCTCCTGCTGCCCCAATACCCTCAAACTGTGAGCCAAGCGAGCCCCTCCCCCTCTCGTTGCTTTTGCCAAGTGCTTTATCACAGCAGCGAGAAGAGAAACTAGGACACGCTGCTCATGGCCATCACCTCACTTCTGAGGATTTCTTTTTTTAACTTTTTACTGATTTGTTGTGAGTTTCACATTATGCAGCCCAGTCCTGCTTATCTTCTCAAATTCTCATATCCACCCTTTGCCCCTGCAACCTTTTCCTACAAATAAAATACACACACACACACCACCAACAACAACAACAAAGCATAGAAAACATCTCATCATGGAAGCTGTAGTGTGTCACAGTGTGTCCCACAGCATACCCCTCTGTCCACACATCTTCATTTGCAAACGTTCGTTGCAATGAGTCATTGGTCTGGTTTGAGATCTCTGGGTTCTGTGACACTATCAGTGTCGGATCCTCATCAGGGCTCCCCCTGGTTATCCTGTTGTTGCCCTGTGTCATGGAGATCCTGCAGCTTTGGATCAGCAGGACTGGTCCTTTCACACATCTCAACCATTTGCAGATGGTACATATTTTAGGGTGGGCCAACTCAGAGCCCTGGAGCTGGATCTGGGTGGTAACTGAGCTAGTCAGCCTGCCAGCTCTCCCTTATCTGCACCTCCAGGGTGAGCTCTCTAGTACTGCTCTGACTAGGCGATCTGTGGTAGTTTGAATATGCTTGGCCCAGGGAACAACACTATTAGAGGTGTGGTTTTGTTGGAGTGGGTGTAGCCTTGTTGGAGGAAATGTAACACAGTCAGTCTGGGCTTTGAGACCCTCCTCCTGACTGCCTGGAAGCCAGTCTTCTCCTGGCTGCCTTTGGATCAAGATAAAGAACTCTCAGCCCCTTTTCTACCACCGTGTCTGCCTGCACACTGCCATGCTTCCTGCCATGATGATAATGGACTGAACCTCTGAACCTGTAAGCCAGCCCAAATTAAATGTTGTCCTTTATAAGGGTTGCCTTGGTCATGGTGTCTCTTCACAGCAATGGAAACCCTAACTAAGACACCATCCAATGCCACCATTAGCAGAAGGCAGGGTCAGCTCTCCTGCACCTGTGCTTCCAGAGCCAGCTCCATGGTGCTGCCCAGTCAAGGTATTGGCTCCACTCTCCCAAGTGCAGCAGCCTGTGAGGGGCTGGGCCAGCTCTCCTGCTCTCACACCTTGGGTCTGGCTCACCCCTCCACCAGGGCCAGCTCTCCTGTGCTGCCCAGATGAGGTTCGGGGCCTCTCTCCTGAGTATTACAACCATTGAGGGGTCAGGGCTAGCTTTCCCACTGTCCTGACCCCTGGACCAGCTCTCCTGGCTACTCCAGGTGGCAAGGGAGGGGTAGCAAAGGCATCATCCTTGCAACCATGCCACCTTCATGCCAGACAAGTGGCAGGCCAGTTCAACCAGGATCAGCCCTACTGTGCCCAGGTGAGGTGCAGAGCCTGCTCTCCCAAGTGCTGCAGCTGGTAAGGGGCAGGACCCGTTCACCTGATCTCATGATCCTGCCAGCTGGTGCAAATGCTTGCAGTTAGTGAGGGGCAAAGTGCGGCAGGAGGAGGCATCTACCTGTACCCAGGCCACCTTATGACATACCAGTAGCAGGGCCAGCTTGCCCACGCTCTCACCCTCAGAGCTGGTTCACCTGTACCCCTACCACTAGGGCCAGCTCTTCTGTGCGGTCCAGGTAACAACAGGGCTTACTCTCCTGAATATTCCAGCTAGAAAGGGACAGGTCTAGCTCTCCCAAGCTTATGACCCTGTGGGTAGCTTTCCCGACTGCTGGAGGTGGCAAGGGGCAGCTGGTGGGGTGTGGGGTGGGGGGAGGAATCCTCTGTGCCTGTACCATCACATGGCATACCAGTCGCAGGACTGGTTCTTCCGTACTCACATCCTTGGGCTGGTTCACCCACTCCCCTGCCACCAGGGCCAGCTCCACTGTGCTGCCTGGGCAAGACACAGGGCCCACTCTCCAGAGTGCTGCCACTGTTGAGCAATAGGGCCAGCTCTCCAGAGCACCATATCCAGTGAGAGGTGGGGCCAGGTATCACAGCCCCTGGGCATCCATGTGTCCCAACCAGGGAAGTCACTATGTTCTCTAGTGGTAATGTGAGGCACAAACATTGACCCCTGTCCCTGCGTAGCCAGGGACCCAGACGTGGCCCTCAGCAGCAGCTCAGACTGGGACCTCACCATGGCCTCAGGTGGCAGGGCTGAGCACTCACAACAGGCTACTCCTCTCCACCCTGAGTCTCTAGTTCCATCTCTCTTCGCAATGCTCAAGATGCTCCACCTCTCTCCCATCTGACCACCACACACTCACACATAGTGGTGGCTCCTGCTGCAGGCAGGCCATGTGCCTGCCAGGCTCCTGGGTGACATCTTTCATCTATGCTGTATAGTGTGGTGGTGAGCAAGTGTCTATGGGCTGGAGGGCAGGCTTGTGGGTGGCACGGCAGTCAGCAGGTCTCTGTCTTCCTCCTCCCGAGCTGCCTGCCTAGATTTGATTTAATTTTTATGAATCTTAGACATTAGATAGCTTTGGCCACCAAACTAGACATCAAGCTAGGATGAACAAAGGACTGCCATCTACTCTGCCCCTGACTGATATAAGAACACCATTACCAACAGGGTGTCCCTTTGCCCATTGCCAGGGAGGTCTGAGTGTTTTTTAAAAGCACTTTTTATTAAAGCATAACACTTAGGCAGTGAGATAGGTAAAGTATATGGCTTTACTTTACATCCGATGAATTTTTATAAGGTGGAGGCCCCCTTTATTCTGAATTTATTTACCTTGTTTATTTAGCTTTTAAATACAATACATGTTTAGGGAGGCCTTGTCTTTTCAACAATACTGGAGATTGAACCTAGGGCCTTGCACAGGCTAAACAAAAGCTTTACCACTGAGCGATACCCCTAAATATTTTACCTTATTTTAAAAATTTCAGATTTTTCAGATTAAGTCATTGTTGAATAAATCTGATTTTTTTTTATTTTTTAAAAGTAAATGTGACTCATTGAATGATTGTCTGTATCCCATGTGTGTGTCTAGTGCCTAAGGAGGCTGAAGAAGGAGGCTGACCCCTGGACATGGGATTGCAACAGTTGTGAGTCTCCATGTGAGAGCTGGGAACTGAGTCAGTGCTCTCTCTAAGATCAGCCAGTGCTCTTAACCACTGAGCCATCTCTCCAGCTCTTAGATATTAATATTATTGTATTTTTTTGGACCCTGGCAATCAAACCAGGGCTTCACAAATGCTTTACTCTCTTATTATTTAAACAGTGGTTTGCAATCTGTAAGCCTACCTCCTTACAAGGTAGAATGCTCTTTGAGGCTGGTCTGTTTTGTAGCATATTTGCTTTTTATAGGTGTCTTCATGATGACATTACTGAGTCACCACTTGGCAGGTAGGTTGGGTAGGAATTAACAAGTGAGTCACAGTCTGCTCCAGCCTGCATAGAGAGAACAAAAGTCAGAATGTAACACTGTCTGGATTCAAATTGGCTACCTTTCAATTTTCTTTTCCTTTAAAAAAATATTTATTTATTTACTTATTTTTAAAATGAGAACTCTACACGTAAACCTACAGACCAGAAGAGAGCAACAGGTCCCTTTATAGATGGTTGTGAGTCAACATGTGGTTGCTGAGAATTGGACTTACGACCTTTGGAAGAATAGTCAGTGCTCTTAACCATTGAGCCATCTTACCAGCCCCAACTTTCTTTTCTAACCCTGAATTTGTCTTGTGAAGTTAGACACTGTTGGGAGCTGCAGTACCAGAGCCATAAACAATAGGGTGCCACATCATAGCCAGCTATAGACCTAGTTAATGTATCCACCTGCCACATGGACTTTTCTAGAAAATACACGAGAAAACACTACTGAGCAGTTCATAGAGGGAAAGTTTTGTGTCCTGTTCCCTTTTGTATCCTGCTCCACTGTGACATTTTATGTAAGGGACAACTTGGTGTGGGTTAAGGCATCAACCAAAAAGCTCGAAGGCAGTGTCTGAAGAAAACTTAGGAAGCTGAGCCAGTTGCTGGCCCAGTATAGCCTCATCTTATGCTGCTCAGATCTGTTCGTACCCTCCCCATAGACTCAGCTCCACCGTTCCATGGGGACCTCTGAGAGAACTAAGGGCCACTGTCTCTTCCTCAGGCAAGCTGTACCATCAGTTTATTCAGTGACAAAGGCCATTCAGTCCTGTTGGCGGCCAACTACCTGGAAGAAGAGAGGAAGAGGTTTGAGAAAGAAGCATTTCCACAGTGGTATAGACATTCATTCATTCTCACGGGCTTCCTCTGAACCCACTCTGGAACCAGGTTACTCTCTGTGAGCACTTCAGCTGCTCAGTGACAGGTGCCCTGTCCACGACTAGTCACTGAGCAGTTAGAGAACCCCAGGGAGTGCTCCGGGTTCTAGTAAAGATATTGTTCTTCCACAACAACCAGTACACTAGCCTAACTCCTCACAAGAATTAGGATCAATTGTCTGGCAGAACAGTCACTTCCTTGCTGGTCACAGCCACAAGCTGTAGAAAGTGGCCAGGTGGTAGCTCGGCTCTGACCCAGAAGCAGCTTTATTGTGCCCTCTGGTGTCTCACCTTGGAATTTAAGCCTCTAACTCACCCGAGGGCAAGAATCAGGAGATGTGAAATATAAACCCTGTGTCTTAGCAATGTGTTTGGTCGCTGTGATAAAATATCCTGATAAGAGCAACTGAAGGGAGAAAAGGAAAGGTTTCTTTTGGCTCAGGATCTGGGGGAAATCCTCATGCCAGGCGAGGCATGGCAGCAGGGGCGAGGCTGCTGGTCACATGGCATCTGTCGCCAGGAAGCAGAGGGAGGTGAACACTGGTACCCAGCCAGCTTCCTCCTTTGTACCCAGTCTGGGGCCCTAGCCCACTGGCTAGTGCTGCCTACGTTTAGGATGGAGCATCCCACTTTAACTTAATCTAGATTACCGCTCATCCACATTGACCCTAGATACCATCGAGTTTATAATCACCATCACCATCACACCCTGAAGGGGCTTCTCTGTGACTCAAGGATGACAGCCTAGATGGGACACTTGGAAGGGAACTGGAGGGGTGGCAAAAGCTCTCTAAGGTGGCACAGAAGGCACATGTCCTTACACATAGGTAAATCACTGTGTTACATTTTGAATCTGAAATATCACTCAGGCCTATTTGAGCATGAACTTGACGACTCCACGGTGGTACCATTTTGGGAAGCCATGGATAACTTTGTAGATGGGACCTGACTAGAGGAAGTAGTTCACTGGAGGAGGGACTTAGACATCTTTATCAGGTCCCCGAGGCTCCTTCCTTTCCCTGCTTGGCTGCCATGCAGTAAGCCATTCTGCTCAGTCACACTCTCCCCACAGCATGGACCAGCACCCCTGACCGTTAGCTGAAATGGACCCTCCCTCGTCAAGGTTTTATGCCAGGAGGTTGGTTATGGTGATGTAGAAATGACTAAAGCAGAACCTGGTGTTAGAGAAGTTGGGGGGGGGCTCACGTGGCTAACCTGAGCTTGTGGTACTTAGGCCTACGGTGCTGGCTTGGAGGAGGAATTTGGAAAAGTTTAGGGACGCTAAAGGGAGCTGAGAATTAGGTAAGCAGAGCTTAATGAACAGCTGTGGGAACTTGGAACACCAAAGCATTCATAAAAACGTGGGCAATGATGGCCAAGCAAATGAGCTTTAAATGGCAACAAGAATTCTTCTGGAAATAGGACCCGAGGAGATTCATGTTTCATTCTTGCAACTAATTTATCTCATAGCATGCCCTGAAACTTTGAGTAAGGCTAAAGGGACTAGTTAATTTGATGGAGGAAAATGTCATCAGGATAACGTTCAGGCCGTGGCATGGACATTGTCAGCTGCTTTTAGCCAAGCTTACAGTGAGAATCAGAATCAGAAAGCAGAATGGAAAGGCTGGAAACACATTCAGTTTATCCAGAAAAGGGGCACGTTTGACATTGTAGACAAGGAACGTTTGCTTGTTTAGGAGAAGAAAAGAAAGTAAGCATTTTGCACTGGAACAATCAGAAAGATGCCTTCAGAGAATCTCAACAGTTGGCCAGACCCAACCTATGGCAGAGTCAAGAGAATCAAGGTTTTAGTTTGTTTGCTTTGAGAGATGCAGAACATACTGCATACAGTCACAAAGGTATGTTCCTATGTTAATCAAACCTAGGCCGCTGGGGGCTGCGGTAGTCCACAGGGACCTGCTTGAGTCTATGTCATCCATCCTGGTTATGTAGGCATGTAGAATGCAAGATTTATAGGGTCATGGATCACACCAGAACCTCAAGGGAAGGCACAGGAGGCTAGTCAGGACATGGCAGGATCGTGTTTCCTGAAAGCATCCCTGAGACAGCACCTCATGAAGCTGTGAGCGTGAAGCCTGAGCTGCTGTGGAGACTCTAAGATGTGGAAGCCAAAGCTGCAGCCAGTGAAGAGAGGCTTGTGGGGCTTTCCAAGCTTGACGGTGCTTACATAAGCCACCAAAAACCCTGGACTTGATGTGGATTTATGCCATGCAATGTTTGCCCTGCTGGGTTTTGGTCTTGCCTTGGTCTCAGTCCTGTTTTTGACACCTTGATCTCTCTCTATGCAATGGTAATGCTTTCTCTGCACAGGTTATCATGGGAGTATGTGACTTCCTTTTTCATTTTACAGAGCATCACAGCTCAGAGGAGACTTTGAACTTAGATTTTTGGCTTAGACTGTGGGACAGTTGGAGAGGGATTAAATGTATTTTGCCTTATGAGATGATCACGAGTCCTTAGGAACCGGGGTGGAATATTAGGGTTTAAATACAAAACGTTCCTCATACTCGTGTTTGAATGCTTGTTCCTCAGCCTGTAATACTCTTCTGGGGTCATGTTTACCAGAAGGAAGTAGGTCATTAGAGGCATGCCTCAAAGGATCCCTAGGTCCCTAGATCCCTGTTCTTTCTCTGACTTCTGGCCACCATCATGTGATGATGGCCACCATGCTCTGCTCTCTGATGTCCTCTGATAGACTGACAGTTCCAAAACAATGAATGACTTAAAATTTTCTTCTGTCAGATTTATCCTGGTTATTCAGTCAAACCACAAGGGAAGCAAGTAATATATGAACATCAGGTGGTCTTTGTGGCATAGAAAATGCCACATTAGCAGTTACAGACTCTGACAGCTGCTATCCTGGCAAGGTCACTGCTGAGGGTTGTTTGGCTGAGAGTCAACGAAGGGTACATAGTAGGTGATGGCCACAAGTCAGCCAAGGGTGCATAGTAGATGATGGCCACAAGTCAGCCAAGGGTGCATAGTAGGTGATGGCCACAAGTCAGCCAAGGGTGCATAGTAGGTGATGGCCACAAGTCAGCCAAGGGTGCATAGTAGGTGATGGCCATTGTAACCTGACACGCAGTTCTGTCACCTGTTTTTTGTCCCTGTTTGCTCTGAATGTATCGGATAGTAAACAAAAGCCTCAACCCAAATTCCTGGTAAGAGGTGCAAAGCTCTGGTTTGGTGAGTGTTGACTGATGAGACTGGACACCCCTACCATGGCCTGCCTGTGGGACAGAGCCCGCTGGAGCTGCCCAGGGCTGGTAAGAATGACAGCCTTGGGCTGTTTGATATCTCCAGGAACTGCAGTGGAGGGTGGGGAATTCTCAACAGGCTTGCAGGCTCCAGCAGGCTGAGCTGAGCGTTATTTCACTGGCTAGGCTTTTGAGAAGCTCTGGAACATTCTTTGATATTCCAATCAGGATTTTTAAAAATGTACTTATTGTTTGTTTGCTTGCCAGTCAAAGACAGAGTCTCATGTAGTTCAAAATGGTCCAAACTTACTATGTAATCTAGATGGTGCCTTGAACGGTTGAACCTCCTGCCTCGGTCTCCCAAATGCTAGGATTACAAAGTTCTGTTTCAACACACCCAGCTTTCAGCTATGATCCTATAGGTTTTTAAAAGTTATATTCATATTTATTTATTCTCTCTCTGTATGTGTATGTGTTGCTGTGTGTGTCTCTGTGTGTGTCTCTGTATGTGTCTCTGTGTGTGTGTGTGTGTGTGTGTGTGTGTGTGTGTGTGTGTGTGAGTGTGTCCTCTGTGGAACTTGTGGAGGTCAGAGGACAGTTTTCAGGAGTCAGTTCTCTCCTTCCATCATAGAGGTCCTGGGATTGAACTCGGGGCCTTTATCAATGAGACATCCTAATGATATCACTTCAGCCAGGATTTCAAAGGGAGAAACAAAGCCTTTTATAAGCACTGGGAACAGGAGTGCCCCCCCCCCCCAGCAATCTGAGACCTAGGTCCGCTCCTGCAGCTTAGGCTGTTTGGGGGACTGCGTTTGAAGCCACTGAAACTAAAACAAAACAAATGTAATAAATAGGATAAAAATAAACCCTGTTGCTCGCACAGAGTGGGTTGAACATGAAACATCTAGATGGAAGGAAAAGGAGAGCTAAGTTCCAAGGCCAGAATTTCGGCGGCTATGGTAATCTGAAAGGCCATTGGCACCAGATTTATATAGCCTGCCACATATTTCTTCTAAATAGTACAATAAGAAATAAACTGGAAAATCAAAGACCTTGATTTTAAAAACTAACAATTTATTATGACTAAAGTTTCAGTTTATTTGGGTGCTAGGTAACTAGGAAAGCTAATCCATGCTATTTTCATTTTTCTAAAGGGTCTTGTTATTTTAATTTTTAAAAAAGATTTATTTTTATTTATATGAATACACTGTCGCTGTCCTCAGACACACACCAGTAGAGTGCATCAGATCCCATTACAGATGGTTGTGAACCACCATGTGGTTGCTGGGAATTGAACTCAGTACCTCTGGAAGAACAGTCCGTGCTCTCAACCGCTGAGCTATCTCTCCAGCCTGTTATTTTAAATTTTTAAAAAATTTATTTTATTGGCATATATTAAATGAGAGGGAAAGAAATAAAAAGGAGAAGAAAGGAAACATGACTAGTCCTAGGGGTGGTGGAGGAGAAGGTTTGCTGTAGGTAAAAGGAAGAGCACAGTTAGAGGAAGGACATCTGGGAGAGTCTGGGGTGCCCATGAGCAGACTGAGCTAGGCCATATGGGGAGAGGGGGGAGGGGAGGAGAGAGGAACCAGGTGCAGCAGCCAGGGTGCCCAAAGAAGAGGGGTAACCAAAATGGCTGGGTTATATAGGGAAGAGCAGCTAAGCCCCTTGGGCTGGCAAGTTCAGGGTAGGGGACAAGGTATGGCAGCCAGGAGGACCCCATTGGACTGAGGGATGCTGGGAGAACCTGGTGGCCAGGTCCGCTTAGATATGTTCAATAAGCACCTCAGCCAGATGTCTAGGGTTTGCAACTCAGCAGACATTAGTTACAATGGTTGGATTCTCTCTGACAATTTCATCATGTGTGTAATGTATTCTGACCACATTCACCCTTTGCCCTCACTTATCCCCACCCACTCCTGCCCATCCCCCTCCTCTTGTCAATCAGACCCCTTCTGCCTTCATGTTGTTTTTGTCCTGGTGACTGAGGAGTTTAAATGGAGTTGCTCACATGGGAGATGAGGGTTCTGGAGCACCCAGAACCCAAACCCAGGGCAACAGCACCGGGATAAGGTTACCATCCAAGCTGCAGGCTTTGTTTGAATTTCAATAGTCTGTCCAGTCTTTTCTTTCCAATCTAGAATTCTACACTGTGTTTAGTGATTCTTGCCCATGTGCTAGTCAACTCAGCATATATTTCATAGGGTTCTCTAGAGGAACAAAACTGAAAAAAATCTAAATATATAACACAAAAGAGGGATTTATGAGATCAGCTTGCACCGTTTCATCTAGATAGTCCAACAATGTCTGTTTGTACTCTAGAGAGACTGAGATCCCTATGTCTGCTCAGTCCACAGGGTGGGGGGAAGGGGGGGTCTGCTGCTGAAGACCTGGAGGGTTCCGGGAGAGCCACTGGGATTTTTGGGTTTGTTTGTTTGTTTGTTTGCTTGCTGGCTTGCTTGTTTTGTTTGATTTTCAGTTCATATTGGAAGGCTGAAGAAGCTGGGTTTTGATGTCAGTAAAGGATGGCAGCCAGGGTGGTATCAACAGAGTAGATGTACTCACCAGCAAGGTGTAAAGGAGGGCAGGCAAAACCAAAAGCAGACCATCTTTCCCACATCCATGTTTATATCTAGGCTGCCAAGGGAAGGCTCTGCTTTCTCTGGAGGAGCCCCCCATCCTTCCAGGAAGTACCCTCTTAGAGCCAACCAAAGAGTGTCTACTTGATCCCAAGCAAGTGAACAAGATTAACAGTCACAGTCTATAGCTGTGCTGCTGTTGATAAGAAATATCTTACTTCTCACCCATTTACCCCTCAGTCCTTCGTTTATATCTGCATGGACTGCTGGGTTTTTAGTATATATACAGTAGGTGGGGTGTACACACACACACACACACACACACACACACACACACACACACACCACAGTGGAACACTGACTGACGTGGCACAGTGACCTGGCTTTTCCATCTTCCCCAGAATGTCTGGAGCTATTGATCCTCCTCTTTCCTAACATTAAGCCCAGGAGACCTACTGTCTTGACTTTGGGTCTAAGACTCCTTATTGTTCCCTCCAGCACCACCTTTGGCCTTTCCCTGCTTCTTTGCCTCTCCTGTTCTCAGGCACCATGATCCTGAAACTTTTCCAGTTGTCTGAAAGCCGTGTGAATTCTCCTGGTCTTACAAGCTTTGCTAGTGCCTAGAGCACAGTCCTTTTTTTTTTTTTTAAGATTTATTTATTTGTTTTATTTATATGAGTACACTGCAGCTGCCTTCAGACACCCCAGAAGAGGGCATCGGATCCCATTACAGATGGTTGTGAGCCACCATGTGGTTGCTGGGAATTGAACTCAGGACCTCTGGAAGATCAGTCAAGTGCTCTTAACCAATAAGCCATCTCTCCAGCCCCTAGGAGCATAGTCTATGTCCCTTTTCTTTTTGTGCCTAGCAGGAGTACTGTTGATAGTTAGTCACTGTAGCATTTAATACCGGAACAGACTCGAACCTAAAATGAAATCTAAGACTCCAGGCTTGTGGCAGACACCCCCAGCTCTGCCATGTCTGTGAGTGGAGCACCTTTCCTCTGCTGCCAGCATCTATGAGCAGGCCTTGCTCCTGCTCCACATCATTTTCTCAAAGGGCTGAGTGTGGTCAAAGCAGACCAGATCTAGAAAGAGAAAGCATTCTACAAATAAAAGAGGATCGGTTGTCGGGTGTTGTGATGGCTGCTGTCTGTCTGCTTGGCAGCATCTAGGATTACCTACCTGGAGAAGGGCTCTGAGAACGTCTGTGGGATATTATCTGAATCGTGTTAATTGCTGTGGGAAATAATTACCTTAATTATGGTGGGCAGCATCATTCGCTAGGCTTGTAAATCCTGACTGTTTAAGTAGCATGCATGCATTTGTTTATTGCTTTCTGCTCGGACGTGGCTGTGAAATGATCAGCTGGTGCTATACCTGATTAGCTGGACTGTACCTTTAACTTTGAGCCAAAACAAGCCTTAAATTGTTTTCATTGGTTGTTTTATCACAACAACACAGAAGACACCAACATGGAAGCTGGTACTGGAGGTGGGACTGCTGCTGTGGCAAACCTGACCATGTGGCTTTCAGGCCTTTGGGACTGTTTAATAGGGGGAGTGTGGAAGACCTTGGATCTTTGGTCTAGAAAAGCCACCGAGTGCCACAAGCAGAGGCTGATGGGAAATTCTGGTGGAGCTTAGAAGATAAGAGCACAGAGAGAAATGTGGATGGAGCTTTCAAAGAACAAAGATTCTATCTGGATTGGGCTAAGAGCTACTTTTTTTTTTTTTGGCCAAGAATCTGGTTTTTTATTCTGTCCATCTCTTAGGAACCTGAGTGGAAGATTTCAACATAATTGGCTAATTTGTTTGTCAGAAGAAATTTCTGGACAGGAGAGCATTCATGCTGGTGCTTGTTAAAGACTGGAATCTCGAGACTCCTCCAGTGCTGTACTGGGACAATAGGGAGGGTGTCTTGGGGACAAAACTCCATCTCATGGGTCTAAATTCATTTGAATAAAGACAGCCTAAGCTGACGAGGTTCCCTGCTCCTCAGAAGCAACTGCCTAGGAAAGTGTTTCCCCAGCATCAGCACCCAAGCTGATACAGCTGTGGTCCATGATAGCCAGGCATCCCGAGTCGGTGGGAGAGCGTGCCAGGAGCATCCATGACATTGCTGGTAATGACAGCAAGGTGGATGCAAGATTGGGAGAGAGAGCAGCAGAGGCCAGGAACTGTGTGGCAGGGTTGGTGTCCATGCCAAAAGACCCTGAGGATCATGGGATCTGGCGAGGAAAACTGCTGGCATAGGCTAGAACCCCTACCCAGCAACAGAGTCTCTGAGTGCTGTGGGCAGCAGAGCTGGAAAGATGGAGCTTATAAGCCTTTGGGGGCTTGGTTGATGGGAGCTAAAATAAATTTTCTCCCTGAAGCAGGCAAAGAGCAAGAGTTTCTTTCTTGTGTGTCCTTTACATAGGCCGTCACCAGAAGGTGTGGCCCAGATTAAAGGTGAATCTTCCCACCTCAAAAGATCCAGATTAACCATGCTCTTTTTACTTCAAAATATTTAATTAAGAAAAATCTCTCCTGCACCTAGCCTCTTGGGGTTTGGTTAATTCCAGATGTGCTCAAGTTGACAGACAGCCAAGAACAGCCACTCTGGCAGGAAATTACCAAGTGAATTCACTGCCCCCCCCCCCCCCGGGGCAGGATTAGATGCTTGTCAACTGCTCTTCCCTTTACAAAGCCCTCTGTGGAAAGATCTGGGGTTCTTATGGGGTTCTGGATTTCCTTCAAGTGCCTAAGGGAATGAGTGAGGTAAATCCACTCATGATGGTTGTGTCTCAGTTAGACATGGGGTCCAGTTGGAAATAATATGTCCTCCAGTCACCCCTGATACTGTTAGCTCCATGATCTTGTCACCAGTGAAGGGGTTGTCCCTTTCTCATGAGTAGCATCATGTTAGCCCTGTCATTGCCTTGAGAGACGATGATAGGTGTGTCCTTGTTCTCTGGCTGTCTTGGTGGAACAGAAGGACAGTCTCAAGGATGATACCATTCCCAGATTACCTCAAAGCAGAAGCTACCTGGGTCCTCCCTTTGAGTTCTGGGCCTCTAATCTCTGCTCTAGTAGAAACATCTTTCTCTTGGCTTCCAAGATTTAGTGGAGAGAGCCTGACATGAAGCTGCAGCCCATTTGACTGTTGGGCTCTTCTCTACTTCCTAGTGTCCTCAAGGGTTCAGACCAGAGCAGAGATGGCAAAGCACAGCCTCTTACCCCTCCCCATGGTAGACAATACGGTCCATTGCAATAAGACATTGTCTCCCACTGGGGATCCCAGGGGGTCTCTCCCACTGGGGATCCCTGGCCAGTTCTCCAGGAATAAGATGAGGATTTACCTAGAGAGTTTCTCTGGTCTGGCACTATTGCATCTGGGATCCTGACCTCATACCTTCTCTTGAATCCCACAGAAACCAGGGTGAAATGGCCCACACCTGCCGTGGAACCATCAACCTGGCCTCCGCACACTTTGAAACAGAGGACTCTTGTGGAATCTTGTTATGCAACGGGGCAAGGACCTACCACCTCAAGGCCAACTCAGAGGTGGACCGGCAGCAGTGGATCACCGTTCTGGAGCTGGCCAAGGCCAAGGCTATTCGTGTGATGAAAACTCAGTCAGGTAGTGATGGTTCAGCACAAGGAGGTGGGGTGTGAGTGGTGTCACAGTAGTCTAGAGGACTGAGAAACAAAAACACTTGGGAACAGTCATGACCAAGAAATCCAAGGTAGTGTGGCCCAATTCAGAAGGCCTAACGTCTGTGTGTCCCCTTCCCACCTGCTTGGGTGCACCGTCTACAGTGAGGAAACTATTCAGCCAAGGTGTTTGTGGCTGGCAGTCCTGGGGGTTGGCATGTTTGGAGTGCCAGGCACTGTGTGTGCCTTTTAAAAAAAATCAGAATGGTTATGCTTCATATATTGGGTGATCCAAACCCAGAAGCAGTGGAGTAGGCTGGGGGTTCCAGAATGGTGTACTGTGCCTCAGACTGGTTGTTTTCCCCAGTGGTCAAATTGTGGGGAGTGAGGAGAGTTTTCCAGAGCTGCTGCCTTGGCCAGGCCGGACACCAACTTTGATGGTCCAAGCAGTCTTCATGATCTATAAGCCAATAGTTCCGAAAGTCTATGAATGAAACCCATGTTTGACTCCTGATCCTAAGCCCAAGTAGGTACTCATTTAAAATTCAACACCTCACTGCCTTTTCTGTTTAGCTATTTATCCTAAACGTGTCCCCTGTTAGTACATAAAAGCATTGCCTTTGTTTTTACAACATGTTTTTTCATTGTATGGAGGTACCATGGATTCATAGCCTGTTGTCTGTGATTAGGCTGTTATCTTAAGATTTATTTTATTGGTATTAGTATTTTGAGCAGACCATTGTGTGTGTGTGTGTGTGTGTGTGTGTGTGTGTGTGTGTTTCTCTCAGCATCCAGAAGAAGGTACCAGATGTTCTGAGACAGGAGCTATGGACAATTGCAAGCCTTTATGTAGGTGATGGGAACTGAACTTGGGTCTTCTGAAAACAGAAGTGCTCTTAACTTCTGAGCCATTGCTCTAGCCCGAGGCTGTTATTTTTCTGGGATGCACAGGTCTAGGGAGCCACCTGCAGGAGTTTTCTTTCACGCATGCATATGTACAGATTCAGCCCAGCAGAGGAGGAGGCTCTTGGAGCCCGGCTCATTCATGAGTCACGTTAGATTATCAAAGCAGCTGGAGAGACAGTGGCGGCTGACACCACTTGGCAGTGGCTTGGTCTGAGCCTGGGTAGAACCATGTTTATTCACTGCTAGGGGGCACTTTTGTTACCCACGTGTGCAGAAGGCCAAAATGTCTCCAGGAGAAAAGCCCCTTATAGGAGTGGAAATGACTTCTATAGTCTGCAAGGGAATCTGGGAAGTGTAGTCTTTCCACAGGGAACTACCAGGCTGTGCTGAGCCCTGAGGACCCATGGTCTCTGTGATTGCCTGTGGGAAGCAACTGTGGCGAAAGATGGTGTTGGGCTCAGTCCTGCTGTCAGAGAGGGGGAGCCTGAGGCTCACAGAAGCACTGTGAGTGAATGACTCCAAGAGCTTCATTTTCTACAGTATTTACTAAGTTAGCCTTTTACAGTTATTAATTTATTTATTTGCGGGTGTATGTTTGCACATGCCTGTGTGCGTGTATGTGTGTATGGTGTATATGTAGGTGCGTGAGTGCCACTGTGTGCATGTAGAGTTCAGATGATACCTTGAAGATTCACCTTGTGTGTTCCGGGATGGAAGGTACTCAGCTATGTGTCATCAGCTGCTGAGCCTGTGAAGCCATTCTTATTCAAACCACCACATTCCAGTCCCTGGCCCCCATAGGTTTGTAGCCCCATCATAGTGCAAAAAGCATTCACTCCAACTTCAAACATCTCAGTAGTTTTTAACAATCTGAACACTGTTTAAAAGTCTGAAGTCCAGCCAGGCAGTGGTGGCTCACACCTTTAATCCTAGTACTTGGGAGGCAGAGGCAGGCGGATTTCTGAGTTCGAGGCCAGCCTGGTCTACAGAGTGAGTTCCAGGACAGCTGGGGCTACACAGAGAAGCCATGTCTCGAATAAACAAAAAAAAAAAAAAAAAAAAAAGTCTGAAGTCCAAAGCCTCTTCTGAGACTCAAGGCAATCTTTTAATTGTAACACCGTGTAAAAAAAAATTACATATTTCCACAGAGTATGCATTATTGTTCCAATAGGGCACATAGTGAGGAAGAGCTGAACCAAAACCCAACATGGCAAACTCCAAATCCTGTAGGTGCCTCTGCCCTTCCAGCTTGCTGCCTGCAACCTCTCTCTCTCTCTCTCTCTCTCTCTCTCTCTCTCTCTCTCTCTCTCCCTCTCTCTCTCTCTCTCTCTCTCTCTCTCTCTCTCTCTCTCTGGCTGGTCCCACTCCCTCTGTGCAGCAGCTGTCCTTGGCCAATATCGCACATCTCTATCACCTCTAACGTCTGCAGTGTGACCCAGGCTCCACCTCCGCGGCTTCCTGCACCGGCCCCTCCACGCTTTCATGCAGGGCTCCTCCCACACCCAGCTGTCCTCAGTGACTTTCCTTAACCACAACCTGTATCCTTAACACCTGTATCCTTCCTGACCCTAGGATCTAGAGCTAAGAGTCAAATGGCCAGTGCTGCAAAGATGGTTGCGTGCCTCGGATGAAGCCTGCCCTTCTCCTTAAGTTAGACTAGGAGAAGCTTCTATTTGTTGTTGCTTTGGTCATGGTGTCTTTTTTAAGAACCAGATAATTCCTGAGGTCTTTTCTTTTTACAGGTGGAAGTTTGTTTGGCAGGCCTTGCCCCAGGTCCCCCTCCCTTCATTCCATTTCAGGTCAAGCCTCGCCCTAACTCCTCTCCTCTCAGCACAAGCCTTGGCTCCAACATTCAGCTTCCCACTTCTCCTTTTCTCCTCAAGCTGTACGTTTTATATTTGTTTTTGACCTGCTTGCCTGTTTTTGTTTTAGGTCTTCTCAAGAGTTATCACTGATAGTCGTGCAGCAGAATCAGTATTAAGCTGTCTTGCAATTTCAACTGTCAGCATAATTAGTCCCAAACTCTCCAACGTAGCCTCAGGAAGATTTTTAAGACAAGGCAAAAGCAGCTCTTTGCCAAAATATCACAAGGATGGTCTTTAGCCCTGTTGCTAATATTATTCCCCTCTGAAACCACTTGAGCTGGGCCTCCATAGTCTACATAGCTCTCAGCACTACTGTCTTCCAAGCCCCACTAGGATGGCCCATCACACCCTGCTTACAGTGTTTAACTGCTTTCCTTTTCCAAAGTACCAAGGCATCCCATATTCCTTCAAAAATAGCATGGCCACTCCTTGTACCAACTTCTGTCTTAGTTACTGGCATATCATTGTGATAAGACACCATGACTAAAGCAACCTATAGAAGAAACAGTTTATCAGGAGCTTATGGCTTCAGGGGTTTAGAGTCCATGACCCTCCTTGCAGGGAGGTTTGACAGCAGGCAGGCATGGCACTGGAGCAGTAGCTAAGAGCTTAAATCTGATCCACAGGCATAAGGCAGAGAGAGAGAGAGAGAGAGAGAGAGAGAGAGAGAGAGAGAGAGAGAGAGAGAGAGAGAAACAGAGATAGACAGAGAGAAAGAACTGAGAATGACATGGGCTTTTGAAACTTCAAAGCCAACCCCCTAATAATAACACACCTCCTCCAACAAGGCCACATCTCCCAGTCCTTCCCAAACAGTTCCACAAACTTGGCACCAAGCATTTAGATATATGAGCCTATAGAGGCAATTCTCATTTAAACCACCACAAGGGGAAATGAGAAAGTACTTTGAGATGGATGAAAATGAGAACATAGTATAAAAAAGATATCATGATGTATAGCAGGAGTAATTCTCAGAAATTTACGGCTATAAAAACACATATTGACAAACCTGCAGCGAAACAGGAGACTCAACCAACAGGAAGAGAAGACTGCCATCACTAACACCAGACTCAAAAATAGAGCTGTCTTCTTAGCCTGTAGCCTTCCCAATATATCTCCTGAACAGTTGTAAGCAGCCAGACGTCATCACAGGAAGAACTCAGACCACACCTTCCACTACTCTGTTTCCTGATGGCTAATTTTGTGTCAGCGCCTTTTCCAAGCCAACTTTTGCTTCTTGTCTTATTTCTAACAATTATTACTACTAACCTTGAGGGAATAAAGAGGAATATCTGTAGTTGGATGACCTAGATGAGAGGAAACAGGAAAATGTCTAAACATGCATGTGTCACCATGACCAACTACAGAAATCTTAACATTTATAAAAGAGTGTTGAGTGGGAATCAGAGATTTACAATAAAGAAAACCCAAGACTGGATGGCATCACTGGTCTTAAAAAGGATGTATACCAATCCTATCAAGGGGAAAAAAAAACCTCAATAGGAAGAAATGCTTCTTATGTTGTGCAACCAGCCATGATACCAAAGCCACCGAACACATGACAAGAAAACTTGCCCATCACCCATTATGAACACAGAAGTAAACAAAATCTAACAGTGTATGCTAAAGGGCTGGGCTCCATGCAGCCCCATGATCAAAGAGGATTTATTTCACAAGTCCAAGGAGGTCACTGGGAGTGTACCTGGAGGAATCCTGTCCTTGTCCCCTTCCTGTCCCTTTCTTTGCTTCCTATCTGCCACAAGTGAATGAACTACCTCTGCTACAAGCTCTCCCCACTGTGATGTTCTGTTCAAGTTCATGAGACCAAGCAACCTTGGATCAACTACAAGAAAAACAACTACTATAGAGGTATCACCAGTGGCTGCAGGGGCTTCGGCCAGGGCTGTCCTAGCAGACATGACATACTTTCTGAGAGAGTGTGTGCCAATCAGAACAGCTGGGAGACGGGAAACATGGATTTTCTCTACTAACTCTGCCCGGGCTTCTCTAGTCAGAACCAGCTGTTGCACTAGACTCTGGCTTGCAACTGATGCTTCCATGACACCCAGACACCTCTGTACACCATGGAAGCAACTGTCCACTTGAGCACCTGAAATTTACCCCTATGGGCTTTTCTACTCTGTAATTGTGCCCTGGACTTGCCAGCTCCCCAGAGAGACTGAAGGAAGACCCATTTCCAGCTCTGTAGCCATTCTGGTTATGTGAGAAGCTCCCTCCATGCTCACCTCCTTACACTTTTACCATTATCTCTGCAGGGATGAGCAACACATAAAAGGTGCAGACCCACACTGAGCTACACGGCATGGTGGAAGTGTGGCTCCCCTGGGGATCCTGGGGATCACGGCACGGTGGAACAAAGCGCTGTGGACATGGTCAGGAGCCAGAGACACTAAGGGCAGTCGCCAGCCTGGCCAGAACCTGGGACTCAGACCTTTGGCCAGGAGAATGATGGATGGGACAGCTGGACAGGCTCAGTGGCGAAAGTGTAGAAGCCACTGTCCTTCTCAAGAGGCCCAGCCATCTTCACTGCCCACCCCTCCTCCACAATCCCTACTAATTCTCCTGGAAGTCTATATCTGATGGTTTGAACACAGGTTAAAAAGTGGGTGTGAGTAATGGCTACCTCCTGGCTGAGCTTAGGGAAGACAGATGTGCCTGTAGCCTGCAATGGGGACTTGTTCTGACCAGGTTTGGGAAGCACTGAGGCAGCTGGTCCAGTGACATCACATGACTCGATGGTCCTTCCTCCACCTGTGTCTATTCCCTCTGCTCTGCTGGATGGCGGCTCTCATGGCCCCTGGCCCCTGTGAAAGCGGAGCATGAGGAAATACTTTTCCTGGTATGGAGTTTGTCTTCAGTTGTACGTAAATATCATGCCACAGTTGTGAAACCTCAAGAAACCAGAAGCTCACAGTGCTTGAAAATGCAAAACTGAATCGATTTTCTGCTACCTGAGGTGGGGGTGGGGGGGCTGAATTTTCTATCAGTGTGTTTGTTGAATGCATAAAGGAAATTGGTGTTGGCCAGTCATAGTGCAGACTTTTGCAGCCAGGTGTGAGAGGCCCAGACTCTGGGTGCTATTTGCACTAACTTTCCCTCTTGATAGCCCAGTGGCACATGTTAGAAGCTCTGTCTCTGACACTCATGTGAAGTCACTGAAAGGTAAAATATTCCATATACCCTTCGAGTGACCTTCATTGCCGTCCTTCTGTTTCCCAGGGCTGCACCTGATGCGGGGAACTCATAGGTGAGGAACTCACTGGGCACGGTGAGATGCGCAGCCTGGACTCCAGTGACCCCTGTAAAGAGGGAAGAGAATGGAGCTTTGGATGGAGTGGGAGGTCAGGGGAGCAGGGACCCTGTCGTATGACACTGCTTCAGGGAAGACATGATCAAACATCTCACTTCAGACAAGGAACCCATGACAGACCAAAGTATGGGTACTGCTAAAGTCCATCTGGATAAACCAATGAGTTTTATTGGGGTTACTTACTGGAGCAGAAATGACTCAAAGACAGCTGCGTCACCAAAGCCCACCCCAGCATGGGTGTGGGCTCGCAAAAGCTAGAGCCCTGGAACACACTGCCCAGGCTGCAGGCATCTCAACAAGTTGGAGGGTGTCCTTTCCAAGTGGCTCAGCTGGTCTGTGCCTCTTCCAGACAGCTTGTCTGGTCTGAGGCTCTAGTAGGCAGCCCAGTTGGTCTGAGAGCGCCTCCTACTGTCCTTACTGCTTAGATAGACTTGAAAGGGAGGGGCCTAGTGTATCTGCTCAGTTTCAGGGACATCCTAAAGCCTTTGGGTTAACTTCCTGAGTTAAAGGAGCTTCCCTGCAGGATGGAAGGTTTTATCTGGGAGGAAATTGCAACCTAACAGATCCCTGATCAGAAGGACCATTGGGAAAAAGCTGGCCGTGGCCTGAGCAGAGGCTCAGGCAGTGTCTCTTCCCTGAGGAAGACGAAGTGTTGAGGGAAGGGGGATGTCTGGACCCTCCAGTTGGGTGAGAATGGATGAGACAGGGTGAGAGGCTCTCCACAAGCAGAAGGGTTTTATGTCAGACTACAGACAAGACAACCTGCTTGAAATTAAGGCAACAGTTCTTTTGAAGCCCTGTGTATTCTACCTGAGGGAATTCCATCCCATTTACTGTAAATTTAGGACCTTTTTATCATGTGTAGTTTTAATCTTCCTCGTTTATGAAATTATGGTGTGCATTCCACTTGATTTTGTTGGAAGAATTATAGTTTGGCAATTCTGTTGTGGTCCACATTTACCAAAGCGCCCGATGTGTTGGAGTTTGGACTCTGGGTTCTGGAGTCTCACAAGTGTGCTGTTGCTGCTGATAGAACTCGCCGCTTATCTTAGTGGCATGCTGCCTGACAGAATGACTTGAGGGAGGAGACTTATTCTGGCTCATGGTTTCAGAGGGATTTCTGTTGAATATGGCAGGGAAGTCGTCCAGTGAGCTGCCTCAGTCCATGGTGACACACAGCAGCAGACCTTCACTTGTGGTTATCAGGGAAACAGAGATAGGATAGAACCAGGAGCAGGTGGAACCTTCCAAGGCTCTTCCCTGGTGACCTACTTCTGCTAGCCAGGTCCCGCCTCCTAGAAGCTCCCCAGCAGAGCATTCAAAATATGAGCCTCTGGGGAAGATTTCAGTTCATAGGAACAATGACAGACACTGTATAGGACTGTGCAGGGAATGGTCACTCTGAGTTTGTTCCAAGCTCTCTGGAGAGCAACCTTCTCCTTCCCCTCAGTTCTCAGTTCTGGGTTTCGAGAGAAGAGACCCAGGGAGCTGGACCCACACACTCTTCCTTCCTTGCCTGATGAACACAGCTGACTAGATTCTCTGGCTCTGCCTCCAGCTTCTCTCTGGGGAGTCAGACATTGCTAGTCTTTAGACTGTTCATTCTCTTCAAATCAAAGGTAAAGAAGGCAAATGTCTCTTCTCTCAGTGTCTGCTGCGAAGCTGTTGTCTTCTCCTGGATGTACCTGAGGGATATGGAAGTTACAGTATGCTGTATTTGAGTACACACAATCTAGTAACCCTCGATAAGCCAGCCTACCTTCCTGGTGAGGCCTGCTGGGCTTGCTCACCTGGAGGGAACCCAGGTCCTGCCACTGTCCTGCTTCCTGGCATGAGCTTGGTCCACCTGGTGGAATTTCCTTTGTTCTGCCTCTCATTGACCCCAGTTCAAATGACCATGCTTCTCTCCCTCTGTCCTCCTGCAAGGGCCTGGCTTCATGGCTACTATGCCTGTCTTTCTTTATTTTACTTTTTTTATTTTTTTAGGTGGGATTTCACTGTATAGTTCAGGCTGGCCCCAAACCTACTATATGTTACAGGCTAGCTTTGAACTCATGGTTCTTTTTGCTTTCACCTCGTGAGTGCTAGGATTCCAGGTGTCTGCCAATCCACCAGGCTTGGAGCAACAATCATGGTTTGTTATTGTTTTGTTTTTGGTTTGAAATTCAGTTCTCTTTGCCTTTTTTTTTAATCAGATGACAAATACTGCCTCTAAGGAAGAAAGGCATCCAACTGTTATCCTCATATACTGTTCATGGTACAAGCCATCCTTGTGTCCTGCTCCCCTGTCTGAGGCTGCCTGACCCACCCTGCTCTGTGGCAATCCCACAGCTTCATTTTTTATTTTACCTTTCCCCATGGACTCTTGGCCATAGGGAGCCCTGTGTCATTCCCCTGCGAGGTTACAGACCCACCTGTAACCTGCTGTCACACTCAGGCTGAGGGGCAGCTCCTGGCTGCCACTCATGGCATCTCTTCTTGGAGAAGCACCTGCTCTTCTCTGGAACCTGGTTTTGAGACTCAGCCATTTTCTGACTTCAGCTTCCCGACTGCACTGCGACACCTGTTCGCTTCACCTACCTTCAGTCACGAAGACTTGTATCCTTTGACCCCTCTGCCTTCTTCACAAGCGTTGGGATTACGGGTGTTTGCCACAGTGCTTGGCTTGCACTTACTACATTACTGTTGCTTTTACATTGAGTTCTCTTTGCCTTCTTTGTTGGGTGACGAATGCTGCTAGGCCACCTTACCCCCGTGGCACATGGCTGTCTAGCCAGGATCCACACATTTCTCAGTCCCTTGACCCCTCTGTGTATCCAATTGCCAGATACCCTCAGACTGGGATCAGCCAACTTACGACCTATGGAGGTTATACTGATACTGGACTAACATCTATACCTGGGTAGGTAGGTCATGACATAACCAGAAGTGTCCAACCTTCTGACACTGGACATTTGTTGTCATTTACAAATGCATCAGGCTGAATTCATAGCTATTATGAGATGTACATGGTCCTTGGACCACAGGTTCCACCTGCCTGGGCCTAAACATTCCTTTTTCCATCCTCCCACCCCACTTGGCAATGCCAGACGCATGGGGTCAGGGAACAGAGAGTGTGTAGAGCTATGGGCAGCTAGCGGATGGTAGAGGAGGCCTCAGATGATGTCTCAGAGGACCTCCCCCATGGCTGGAGGTAGACAAGGTCACATGTCATGGGAGACCAGAGCTCGTCTGGGTCTTGGCAAGGTGGTCTTTTCCTATTTTAGTTTTTATTTTAAAGCTCTTTCTTATGCCTGCCTTGAAAACAGCATGTGTCAAACAGTGAAGCAATTCCTGGTCCCCTGACAAGGAGTGGGCAACCTCACTAAGTAGCATTCTCTGATGTGGAAAGCTTTATGTCATGTCCACAGCTGCCATCTGGTGGCTGGCTGGACTTTGGGAGGACATACTGGACCTGGCACAGCCATGCTCACTTGCCTGCCTTTTTAAGGTCAGTCCCATAGGGTCATCAGGATGCAGAAGAGCCCAGGTAAAATAAGGAACACCCTGCAGGTAGCCTCTGCCCTTGAGAAGGGCTGGCAAGGCCAGCGAAGGGTCAGCAATGCACACTGCCTGCATTTCATGAGGCTCATCCTTCCTTCTTGTAGCCTATCCGTGCCTCTTCTGGGCTTACTCCCTACTTATTAGTCTTCGGGTCTGTCAGGGTCCTTGAACACAGCTGTCCTCAAACCCAATGCCTTGTCCCTTTGTCAACACACCTTAGCATCTTCAGCCATGTCCCAGCTTGAATCACCTGGCATGACCCCACCTGTGGGCTCTGTGGCTCTGATTTAGTTACTTCACAATCAGCAATGGCATGTGGCAGTCGCCTTATTGAACCCCTTGATTCTGTTCAACTCCTTTCTTTGTTTTTTTTGTTTTGGTTTGTCTTCATGTGTGTAGTCCTGGCTGCCTAGAACCCACTGTGTAGACCAGGCTGACCTTGAGTGCAGAGATTCACCTGCCTCTGCCTCCTGAGTGCTGGGATTAAAGTAGTGTGTCACTGCACCTGGCCTTGAAGTTGTTTTCTCTTTTTTCCTTGCTTGGTCTGTCCCTGTGGTTACTCCCTCTGCTCTTGCTTGGGGGAGGTTCCTGTTTGCTTGCCCAGTTGTCTAGCATCCCTCACACCTGCTTGGCTGTCTCCTAACCAATGGGCAGCCTTGGGTAACCATAGGCCTAGGCTCACATCCTAACTATGGCTTATAGTAACTGGGTCACGGTTCCTGTTTCCTCACCCATAAAGCCGAAAGTTGTCTAAAAGAACAAATGAAACTGTGTCACACAGAGCACCCTTGACCCTGTGCTTTCTTTGAAAACTAAGCAATCATAAGGCCAGAATTTGAGGTAGCACCAAACAGGTGGTAATGTGGGGAGGGGTTCCTGCCAGAATCTTGTGGACTGTGGGAATAAGTGACAGCCACGGGGTAGACTGTCCAGGTCAGGCCCAGGTAGCAGGAAATGTTCAGGATGTGACAGTGTAGGCAGCAGGGGCTCAAAACTACAGAAGTCCTGCCCAGTGGTAGGAGGTACTGTGCTCCTGAGCAAACTCCCATTTTCTCTCTCTCTCTCTCTCTCTCTCTCTCTCTCTCTCTCTCTCTCTCTCTCTTTCTTTCTCCCTCTCTCTCCCTCTCTCTCTCTCCCTCTATCCCTCCCTGTGTCCATCCCTTCTCCCCTTCCTTCCATCCCTCCTTCCCTCTCTCCCTCCATTCTTCCTTCCCTCTCTCCCTCCTTCAATCCCCCTCTCCCCCCCCAACTCCATTTGGCAGTAAAGTAATAGGCAGTGTATAAAGCTCTGCAGTTGGCCCAAAAGACTGAGAAGGGATTTTTTTTTATTAAGCTAGTAAATACCAGTAGAGAGGGGGAAGGGAAGGAGGGAGGAAGGGAGTGAGAGAAGAGAGAGAGAGAGAAAGAGAGAGAGAACAGATGCATGTTTGGTAAAAATGACCCCAATAGGTCTTTATGGAGCTATGCATGGTGGTGCATGCCTATAATCCAAGCACTCATGAGGCTGAGGCAGGAGGATGAACAGCCAGGGCAAGCCTGGACTACACGGTGAAATCTGTCTCAGAAAAATATTAAATTGCTTATGAACTCCTGAGCTTGTGTCCAGCTATCTCATGCCTAGGTAACTTCACCAGTAAATTCTATAAAACAGTTGTAAAATAAACAACACCACGTGCACGCATTGTCTTCTGAAAAACAGGGGAAGAGAGATTTCCAGGCCATTGTATAAAGACGATGCTGCCTTGATACAAAACCAGACAAATGGTACAGGACACCTGCAGCTCAATGTCTGTCATGAACATAGTTCTTAAAAATCTTCAAAGTATTAGCAATCAGAGTCCAGAAAAAAATATAAATAGGACAATTGACCACGATCAAGACTCGTGCCAGGAGTACAACATACTGTCAGTGTTTGAAGATCGGTCTAAGTGAGCACTGGTAACACTCTTCGTGTCAAAATGATACAACCCTGTCAGCTCATTGGACAGAATTCAATACCATGTCTGATGTAAGCTCAGTAAACTAGGAATCACCTCCGTTGCATTAAGAGGGACCTCAGAAAGCCAACCTCACACTGTGGATGCTGGGTGCTTCTTGGAGATGAGCAGAGAAAACTCAAAGCTGTCCACTCTTGCCCACACGCTCACCTCTCACTAACCATCATAGCCAGCACAGTAAGCAAGGGAAGGGTAGCAAAGGCACCCGACTAGAATGGGAGAAATAGACCATCTGTATTTGCAAATTACACAATAGAGCTGAAGAAAAAAATCCTTAAGTGTTAGCAACATGTCATCCTGTGTTATTTCCTTGCTTGTTTGATTTTTAAGTTAAGTTGGTCCTGGGGCACATACCACACTTGAGGAAGTAGAGGCAGGAAAATAGAGAATTAGAGACCAGATTGGAGTCCTTTATTGAGTTACAGACCAGCATGGGACCAAGAGCAAACCCTGGTTTAACAAGCTCCCCTGAGTAGGGTGGCTGGATTGATAAGTCACTTACACGGTCCTATTTAACAAATTGTATTTCTTGTGTGTTGTGTATGTAGAATTCAAACACGAGCTTTCACCAGACATGCTATTGAATTCTTCGAATGAGTTGACATGGCCGTGTCATTTTTGACATATAGAGTGTTAGCACAGTGGTCACTTTCTGTAGGCCTGCACTTAAACCTGTCCTGGGCAGTGTGATACCTGGTCATCTTGGGGTCTCTGCCCTGGACCTCCTGGTCTGCAGGCAAACCACTTAGCAAATAAGACTATCCCTTACATTAACACAAGGGGGCACTAGAGGATGGTTCCTGCACTTGCCTTCCGTCTAAATGGATAGCCAACATAACATAATCCTCAGTGCATTGGAATCATTTTTAGTTTATCTTCAGATCAGCCTCACAAGGTGAGGGGTTGTCTGGAAAGCTATAAGACTTGAGCACAGGGCCAGCCACCGTTTTATCTGGGGCTTTACTTCCAGGGGGCTGGTCAAGTTCTAGATTTCCTTTCTCCTGCCTTGCACCGTGTTAGCATCCCTGTCACCACTCTGATGTCACGGCCTATTCTGATGTCATAGTCTAGTGTCAGAGTCTTCTCACCAGCCTAGATTCTGTCCCTAGAGAGAGCAGGCAGGCAGCTGGGCAGGGCTGGGGCAGGGGTGGCTGGTGGCCCTGGGGGCCTACCCTAAAGAACATCTGCCAGCCTACCAGCCCATCCCAAGATGAACATCCTCTAAAAGGTAAGGTTTGGAAAACTTTCTTCCTGTTAGTGATGGTGCCAAGGTGGAAAGAATCCACAGGGAGTGTGGGGTCGGCATGGCTCTGTAAACGCCACTCTGGAACTTTGTCTGTGTCCTAAGTGGCTAGCACACATGACACCTCTCCTTCTGTACATGGAGAAATGGCTTTCTGAAATGTGATGTCTCCCTCCATCCATTTATTTTCGTTCTTCTTTTATGTGTGTGGGTGTTTTGACTGCATGTCTGTGTACCATGTGCATGCAGTGTCTGCAGAGGACAGAAGGGGCACCAGACCTCCCAGGAATGGAGTTACAGGTGGTTATAAACCTCCATGTAGGTGCTGGAACTAGAACTTGAGGTCTTTCGGAAGAGCAGCCAGCACCCATAACTGATAAACCAGACCTCCAGCCCCTTCAGTTTCTTTTGACACAAGGGCAGGCTGTGCAGCACATGCTGGCCTGGGACTTGCTTCTTTTGAGACAAAGGCAGGCTGAGCAGCACATGCTGGCCTGGGACTTGCTGTGTGTAATAACTCAGGCTGGCTTCAGATTTGGAATCCTATCTCAGCTTCCTGAGTGCTGGGAGTGGAGTCATGTGTGCCAAGAAAGGGATGGATCTGTAGCTGGAGAACTGACGGTTTCTGGGTTGTGATTAAATCAAGCATAGGATGGACTGGGAACAGATTCTGGAATTCTCCTAGCAGGGAAGACCTTAAGCAGCATCTTGTAGGAAGTTGTCATTGACCTCAAAGCTACAGGTGTGAGGAGACTGTAAAACCTCGGGCATGGGATTTTAAAAGCCTCTTCTTTAATTGTCGTGGAAAATTAAGACATAAACTGATCAGAAGAGTCTGAGGAAACTATGTGTACTTATCACACAGACGATACCTGTCCAGAAGTCACAGCCAGTTTTGTCTGGATGCTTTCACCGGTTCAGGCACACATCGGTCACTCCATCCCCTGATCCCTGGGGATTGTACCTAATGCCTTATACATACTAGGCAAGCCCCTCTACCTCTACATTTTGAGACAAGATTTTACGTTGTTGACCAGGTTGGCTTTGAACTTGCTGTCCTTCGGGTTCACCCCTAAAGTAGCCAGGATTTCAGGCCTATGCCACTAGGCCCAACTCATCCATGTAACTTTAAAGGAGAAGGATTTGGTTTTGTTTTTTTTAATCAAAACACGACACCCATATCTATAGAATCTACACTGGAAGGGGGTTTGCTTAAAGGAGCCAAGCTTTTTCCTGAGTCCCGCAGTGTGTAAAGGAGGTACAACCCGGGATTCAGAAAGGACCCAGTGTTGGCTTCCAGCAGAGAAGATGGCTTCTGAGGAGTCCCAGGGCATCATAAGGGAAGTTAAGAAATCTTTCTGGGAAGATTTTGGCTCTTTCCAGAGAAGGAGGCCTCAGGCACAGTCTTCTGAGGGCTTAGCCTTGATGGCTGGGGAGAACTTGATGGGGCTGTGGCTGAGTAGGGGAGCTGCTGACCCAAAGCAACACAGAGTACCTTCCAATATGTAGGGAGGCGAATGGGTTGGTTTAGATACGACCCTATGACCTGTACAGACTGCTGAGGGGCCTGTATAAATCAGTGCCGGCTGAGAGGCTCAGGGCAAGCAGAGCTCAAATAGATCCAGTGCATCAAAGGTGGGGACAGTCTGTCCTCAGAAACCTAGTTGGCTTTTCCCAGCATGCTTGGCAGGGAGCAGGCATTCTGACCTGGGCCCTCCTCTCAGGGCCTCCGCTGAGCCCAGCGGAGGATAGAAACAGGCATTGTGGGGAGTTTTAAAGTTGGCAATGCATGTAGAAGAAGCGGAGTGTAACGGAAGCCACTGCCTAGGAGGGACCTTCTCACCACAACAGTGACGTGAGCATCGTTTTCCTGACCGGCAGCTGCCTTGATTACTAATGACTTCCTTGTAGCGGGCCTTTGGAATTAGCAAGTCGGACAGACCCGTGTATTGTTGTCATTATATACCAGACTGGCACACTTGACCTTCGCCTGAGGTGAGTGACGCTTGGGCTGCAGCCCTTTCCTGGTGCCCTCTGTGTCCAATTCGTCTATTTCTGCTTGGGTTAGTGATACACTCCCGAAGGTCAGGGCTGCTATCTACACAGATCAAAGCTGGTACAGAGTCTCATTGCCTAATGTTTCGAACAGGTGTGGTCTAACTAAAAAGTGTAAAATTTTGGATCCTGACTTTACCCTTGAGTTTCTACGAGACTTTAGACAAGGTCCTCAGCGCATTAAGCCTCAGTTGTCTTTTCCACCAATGGGAAACCAAGAAAAACATCTATATCTCAATGTGGCTTCTAGGGCAAATAGCAACAAGAGGGACAGTAAGACAGAACAACACAAAACTACCAAGTGAGAGAGGGCCACAAGGAGCAGCTGGGAAACTCAGTCATGGTCCCCACTGTCCTGAGCTCCTCAGCTGACCATAGATCCCCGTGAGATGTGCGGTGGTCTAACACAGATGTGAGACAGACGATTGGAAATGGCTTCAGAGAGAGAGATGTTTGCATATGTCCATGTATGTGTGTGCATGTGCATGTGTGTGTGTGTGTGTGTGTGTGTGTGTGTGTTTCTATACAGGGCCCATTCACGTTGGGGAGCAATATCCCAGGCAGCCTGCTTTAAAGACCAGAGATGCAGTGCACAGTGCAGGGAGAATGTCCCCGGAGGATAGTACGGACAGTGGTCCTTAATTCCACTTTCATTTCTGGTCTCTCCCAGCTCCCTCTGTGTCTTTGCCCTCTGCAGACTTCTGCAGACTGGCTTCTTTGTTCTGCCACAGCTTTGCTGTACAGGGTGGTCCAGCTGACCTTGGCTGCACCTAGGCTTTTGACTATTGTGCCCAGTTTCAGATTTATCCACAACAAGTGGCAGAACCACTCCAAGCAGGTTTCCAGCTTTGATCTGAGCAGATGTGGCCAAAATGGAACAGGATTGTGCCTGAGGGGTTCCTGAGTGTGTCGTGAAGGAGTGTCAAACCCTGCCCTTTCTCTTGGTTCCTGACCACCTCCAACCTACCAGTAGCTCTTCACTGCCATCCTCAGGAGCGAGAGCATAAGGCAGGCAGCTACTTCCTGAGCCTGGAGATTCCAAGTGGCTCCTTTCCCAGCTCAGCCAGTCAGGGAACTGTGAGCTCAGATCCAGTTTTAGAAGAAGACAAGCCTAGCTGGCAAATGGGTGCTGTAGCTATAGTGTGGAAAAGCATTCTGGGAAGCAACTGTTCAGAGACATGAGCAGGGTGTTCGGAAGATCCCCAAAGCCACTCCCAGGCTTTAGGTGTACAGCACAGTAGCTGCCCTTTTGCACCCATGACTAAGTCAGACACATTGACAGGGGAAGCATAGAGCTTCAGGCAGGAACGAGCTGTTGCCTTTCTTTGGAAGGCCACCTTCTACTAAGGGTGCTGTTGGCTTGGTCTCCTCAGTCTGCCTACTTAGGCAGCATCCTTTGTTTGGTGTTTGGTGGTCTCGGATGATAGATATTTTTCTAATTTCCTTCCTTGATGTGATAAAATACTCTGAAAGGGCTTATTTAGCCAGCATTTCCATGTCACAGTTCATCACTGAAGGAAATCAGGGCAGGAACTCAAAGCAGGGGCCATAGAACACTGCTGCTTTTTGTCCATTTATAAGCTAGCCTTCTTAACTAGCCCAGGCTCATCTGCCTAGGGATGGTGCCACCCACAGTGGACAGGGCCTTTCTACATCAATTAAAAGTCAAGACAGTCTCCCACAGACATAACCAAAAGCCCAATGTGATCTAGGCAGTCTCAATTGAGGCTTCTTTTCTCAGATGACTCTAGGCTAGATCAAATTGACATTTAAGGTTAGCCAGGACAAACATCTGTCTCAAAAAATGAGTTCTTGCAACAAATAATAAAGAAGCATCAGTACAGAGCATTTTCCTTTGTTTGGAATTAGCTTTAGAAATCAAGGCCAAGACTTAGGTAGCAAGTGGTGGATCGGGTCATTTGGTGGTAAATGCAACCAACTCTGTTCCATTCACCCATCATCTTAGTCCCTTTCTGTTGTAATGGAGTATGGGAACTGATTTGCAAAGAGTGAAAGTTTGCTCTGTTTCCTGTGCTGAAGGTTTTAGGGTCAAGATCAGCCACCTGCACCTGCTTAGAGCTTCTTGCTGGCCAGAACTTTCTTTAGAGTCCCAAGGTGGCTCAGAGCAAGACAGACATCCAGATCCTCCCTCCCCTCTTCCCTCTCTCTCCTCCTCCTCCTTTGAATCACATAGCACCGCTATTTTAGTTAACAAAACCGTGATTCCTTTCATTTATGATGATTAGCATCCGGCATTCGATGCTCACCTAAAACTGCTGTTTTCGACCGGCAGAAATCTTTATCACACTAAAGGCCTATCTGTGAACATCCTGTACTCTGGTACACAAAGTAAATTAACTTCCTGTGGTAGCCAGCTAATGAGAACTGTGTCCACAGCTACAGTCTTTTCTAACTAGAGGTTAGGCTGCCTTAAGAACATACTTTAAAATAAATATTTAGGTAAATCATAGTGTAGAGGAGAGACATAACCTTGAAAGCTGTGCTGGATTAGCACGTGGATTGATTGGCACAAAACAGACTCCGGGACTGGATTGTGTGATTTAACAGTGAGACCACACAGGCACATGTCTGTAAGCATGAATTCATTCCGGATGTTCAGGGAGACCTTCCTGACTGGAAGTAACAGTAGGAGGAGACAAAGTACTTCTGACCTGGAAGTGTAAGCCATGGGCCCCTCCCCCATCTATTGTATGGCTTTCAATGATGAAAAAATATTCATAAACATAAAATAAATATAAATCTTTTTTAAAAAATCCCTACAACCAAATGATCCTTCGGGCCGCCTCCACAGTAGGTCTTAGCACTGTGTAGTGACAAAATGTCCCAAGAATGATAAGACCTGAGAGTGGCAATCTCTCCCAACAGCCATCCCTTACCCTTCTCATCAAATAGCACTTTGTTTCCTGTACTACTTTTGCAGGTAAGCAATGCTGAGGTAAATCCAAGAGTGAGAAGACTGGTCTGTATCTCCAGGTCTATGCCAGTTGACTCAAGATGGCTAGCTCGTATCCCTGAAGTGCTTGACACAGTTGACAAAGCAGGCATCAGCCAGACACAGGGAAGAGGGGGATGGTGAGGGAGGGGGAAGGGAACATGGCGGCATTGCACCCAAACATGCTCCTGACACACACCGAGGAAGAGGGGAGTCATCTATCCCTGCATGCCTGTGTGTGCCAAAATGAACTCCATGGTTTCTCACAAAGCTGCTTTCCCCAACCAGACATAATGGCATACACTTCTAATCCTAGAGCTCAAGAAACTGAGGCAGGAGGATTGATGTAAGTTTGAGGCTAAGCTGGACTACATAGTAAGGTCCTCTCTCAAAAAAGCAAAACCACAGTAACGAAAGAAAAATAAGTCTAATACCGTCCAGTTGCACTGCACCCATGCTTCCAGCCTTATTTAATCCTAATCGCCTCTCAGGCATCCCCAACCCCAGGCAGGTTACTTTTTGACCCTCTTAACAGCTCACAACAGACACTAAATTCTGATGGAGATGTTTAGATTGTAGCAACCAATCACACTACAGGAAGCCTACACAGGCTGGGTGCTGTGATACCTCCAGGCCTCCACCTGGATTTGTACCTGACCCTGTAGTTTTGACTCACTCTTCAGGGCACAGGACATTGTAGGGCCGGTTTCCCTTAGATGAAAAGGCCCGAGGTTGTGTGTCTGCACAGGCCCTCACCAGCATAGAAACCCAGATGTTTGGTGTGTACTTTGTCACACACCTATAGGGTTCCTTAGTCCAACTGAGAGACAAGAAGCAGGCCAATAGGCAGCATAGCCTGGACAGCAAGGTCTCACGTTGAGCCTCCTCAGGACAGACTGTCATGTGGCCCTGTGTACATGCACACACTGGATCACCTGCATACTGCCAGCAAGATGACATCCACTGAGCATCGGAAGGGTGGCCTTCCTGCCTCCCTGCAACTACAGGCAATCATGAGCCACCTGCTGGGAGGTGAGCTCTGGCTCTTTGCAAGAGCAGCTCTTGGTCACCGAGCCACCTCTCCAGTCCCTCAGGGTTGCTTTAATGTCACCTTTCCTTTCCATAGTGCATTCATGTGTGCCAGCCAGTTCTCATTCCATACAGAGCAACCCCCAACTGGGTCCATTTGTCTGTTTCTAGTGCTGTGATAAAACACCGTGACCAAAAGCAGCTGAGGGAGGAGAGGGTTTAGTTCATCTTCCAGCTCTCAGGCCTCACTCCATCACTGAGGGAAGCCATGGCAGGACCTGGAACAGAGACCATAGAGGAACACAGTTACTGACTCGCTCTGTTTGCCTCCTTAGAGCTATCCGTGGGCAGTGCTGCCCACAGTGGGCAGAGCCTTTCCACACCAATCCTGAAGGAATGCAGATAGGCTTGTCTTCAGGACAGTATGGTGGAGGGCATTTTCTCAATCCAAATCCCTTCTTCTCCTGTGTTTTTAGCTGTGTCAAGTTGAAAAAAACTAAAACAAACGACCAAACAAAACACCTAGCCAGCACATATGTCTGTTGTCTTTTGCTTTGTTTTGTTTGTTTGTTTTGACAAACTCTACCTACTGTAGGCTGGCCTTGAACTCGTGGTCTTCCTGCTCCTGCCTCTCCAGCACTGAGATGATAGGTATATACCTCCACACTCAGCTGTGGCCACCTGCGAACTGAGTAGCTGCCTAATTGAATAGTTGCTCGGTGGAGTGTTCAGTCCTTCAAAGGTCCTACTCCAAGAGAGCTTCTTTCTAGGCTGTTGCTTGACATCACCCAGTGTCTGTTGTATGCCCAATGCCTCTGCTTCCCCTGAGCGTACTGCAGCGTGGTCCCCACGGAGTGAATCGCACTGACTAGCCAGCGGCCTGACTCTAGGGCTGGGGATATACCGCTCAGTGGTGGAGCACTTGCAGAGGTAGAGGTCTGACTCATAGTACTGCCCCCTCCCAGGACTCCACTAGTGGGTCCTGTGGAAACATTGTGTACCCAGGGCAAAGCTGCTCTGGGATCCGCAGTGAGTCTCTCTCTGCCCCTAGCGTGGTCATCAACATCTACTACTGAGACGGGGTCAAGGTCAGAGCTCCAGGATCTCATTTTTATGTGTCGACCCACTGATCCTTTGCTTTCTAAGTTGAATCTTTTTGGCATTTGTGGATCTAACTTCTGGTGTCTCCTGTTCTGACAGGATTCCTATTTCAAGCACCCCCTAAGGTAAACACTAGGTATTGATTTTAATTCATAAGTATTTAGCCCAGTCTGGGGAGCTAGCATAGACAATCATCTGACCTTGGTCCCCAGAACTTACTTTTGTTTTTTTTTTTTAAAGGCAGACATGATAAGATGCCTTTGTAATCCCATCTCTCTCAGACAGAGAGACAGGTAGATCCCAGAGGCTCCCTGGCCAGATAGCCTACCCTCATCAGAGAGTTCCAGGTTAATGGCAGACCCTGTCTCAAAAAACAAACAAACAAACAAACAAAAAAAAAAACAGGTGAATGACTCTGAGGAATGACACCTGATGTTGTCCTCTGGCCTCCACATGCACCTTCAATTACATGGATTTGAGTGTGCACATGCACACACACACATGCATGTATGTATAGACATAGACACACACACACACACAGACATGTATATATAGACACACATGCACAGACACACACGCAGTTTTAGCCCTTTTTCCTGTATATAGGAAGAAGTAGGGTACAGGGGACTCTAATGAGAAGCACCAGCCCCATGAACCCCACCATCCTATTTTCTATTCTGATTCTCAAGGCAGTCATTTCTACTCTTAGTTAACACAGTGGCGTTAGCCTGAGTCATTTGCCCTCTGGCTCAGGTCCTGTCCTGTGTTGTGCTGCAGAGAGGTCAGAGCAGAAGCCTGGGAGCCTCTGACAGGAAGCCAGTCCAGGAGCATGTGCCATCTCTCCAGAGCAGCCTGTACTTTCTAGAGTCCACTGACTTGGTTTCTCCATGAACATCTGCCCAGAAGTGGATTGAAGTGCCAGGGGGTCAGGCTGTTTGTTAGGAAGGAGACTCATAAAGATGTTACCCCATGTCCTTTCCCTGTGCCCAGGTTCTTAGACTGACCATAGATGGTTCTGGGTTCCATGTTCATGTCAGCAAGGGACCACTGCTTTGGCGAGTCTTATGGTCCAGGTCACCCACAGAAGGGAAGCTGTGCCCAAGGAGGAAGAAAGTCTGTATTTGATCACTGTTGGCAGGTTGTTGGTATTTGGTTAACATCTGTCCTTCAAGCCCAGCTTGCATTCAAGAAGATAATTAGCGTCTCTCTGTGGCCACCTGTTTGGCTCAGTGTGGATGGATGCAGGGCCTGGGGCCTAGCAGGTGCCCAGGAAATACAGCAGGAACCAGCCTTCACACGCACTTTGGAGATTATGCATGCCCTCCCACCCCTGACACACCCTAGGCAAGGTTATGGTGAAAGGTGAGACCCAGAAATGTTTGCTTGGTTTGTTGTTTGGTGGAGGTCATCCAGGTTCAGCAGAAGGTCCTGGAGCTCTCCCGGCTGTAACCGGATCATAGAAATGCAGCCTCCCCTGAGCACAGGTGCCTCTCCTGTGCTCTTGGATAGGAGCTGTTTTGTAGCACTGAACCTCAGGGAGGTGGGGAACTGAGCAAGTGTTGGAATTTTATTAGCTGTTGAGCTCCTTGCATCCTCCTGCTGGCAAGATCTGGAGAAGTCACTCACTAATTGAATCCTGTCAGAATGCCTCCAGCACCCTTACTGCAGATTTCAACTAGCCAGAGTGATGTTTCTCAGGGACTGGCCCCTTGTAATGCTGTGCTGTGTATTCAGTCCAGCAGAGTGAGCTGGAAAACGGTGTGGGGACGTGTATTCTTTATTCTTTCTTTGTCTTCAATAAAACTCTTTGAAAAACTCTTTATTGAGGTGTGGCTGACTGGCAACAAACTGCTTATATTTAAAGCAGGCAGCTTAGTAAGTTTTGGCCAACATATATAAAATAACCTGAAAATAATCACCATGGTCCTTTGATAATGTACGTGTCTCAGTCTCCAAATCTCCTCTACCCTTTTAAATTCCTCCCCAGGCTCTCCTGTCTCCTCAGATGACAACAAAACTTCTGGCACAATGGCTAGCTTGCACTCTCTAGAAATTATTCCCTTTGATTTTGATTATATTATTTATTGTGTGTTTACATGTGTTGTCATACACTCTGCACACATAAAGGTCAAAGGACAGCTTGTATGTTCTCTCCTCCTTCTGTGTAGATCCTGGGGCTCACGCTGTAGTTGTCAGGCTTGGCGGCAAGCGCCTTACTCTCTGAGGCATCTCTCCAGCCCTAGAACTTACTACAAATCGAAGTGCACAGCACGCACTCTGTAACTGGCGTCTCTCACCCAGTTTAGACATTTATTTTTGTCTTTGTATCTCTAGCTTGTTGCCTCTATTACTAAGCAGTGTGCCAAGTTAGCCATCGTTTATTGATGGACGTTGAGTGGGTTTCTGTGTTTGCCCAAGACAAAGAAGCTCATGTGAGCACACATGTTCAGTTCACTGTGTGGATTTTTACTGTCTCTTCTTTGGGGTAGTGTACCTAGGAGTCAGATGGTTGGATCACAGAACAGATACATGTTTCAAACTTTTAAGAACCTGCTGATCTGTCTCCCAGAGTGGTTTTAGATTTTAAGTATCTATTGGCAGTGCCTGAGACCTGGGGAGGCGTAGACAGAGTCATCCCTCTCACAGCAACCCAACCCTGGGTAAGTGTTGAATGCAGGCTTTCCCAAATAACAAAATATGTATTTTGCAATGGTGCCTGTGTGTGCCTGTGTGTGCATGTGTGTATGTGCATGTGTATGTGTGCATGTATGTGTGTACATGTGTCTGCTTCCCATCCTGTTTAAGCAGAATCACTCTTTGTCCCTTGCTGCTGCATAGTCCAAGCTAACTGGCTTATAAGCCACCACAGATTTGTGTGTTTCTTCTATCTTGACGCAGAAACACTGGAATTATTGAGGTGTGCTACTGCACCTGGTTTTTAGGTGGGTTCTGAGCATTGAGAATGCTCAGCCAGGCAGCACACTGGCCAGGACTCATATGCACAGCTCCTGCTCCCAACATGATTCTTCTTGCATTGAACCTAGAGATCATGTCTGCCCAGAAGACAGACACATGGCCACTGGACCCCTTCATCTGTGCTTCCCAGCAAGGCCGTGTTGACTCAGTTCCCTTTCCTCTGCTTCTGAGGCTCCTTTAGCTAGCATGTCAGAACAGTAGTGGAGTCCAGCCTGCTGGCCAGGACCCTTGCCCTAGATTTCTGGCTATATTCAGAGAGCACATTTTGTCTAAAGGTGAATGGCTGGTGTGCCGATGAGCCATTTGCTCCCAGATCTGACTGGTCATGTAAAATCTTTCCATTAGGAATGTGTACATAAGAAGGCAAAGTATGAGCCAGCCAATGGGTGTGCACCTGGAATCCTTACACCAGCTGTGGCAGGAACAAGTTCAGTGCCAGCCTGAGATATTTAGAAAGACCTGTCTCCAAAACAAAAACCTAAAAACAGAAATCACAGATCATCTCAAGAGATCCAGGAAAGTCTAACACAGCTCCTAATAAAATTCTTAAAGAAACAAGGAATAGAAGGAACAAGACTATGATACATGTTTAGCCAATGCCACTAATGGAGAAAAATCAACTTTTCCTAAACTCAAGAATGAGAAAAGAGGGCTGGAGAGAGGACTCAGAGGTTAAGAGCACCGTCTGCTCTTCCGGAGGTCCTGAGTTCAATTCCCAGCAACCACATGGTGGCTCACAACCATCTGTAATGAGATCTGGTACCCTCTTCTGGCTTGCAAGATACATGCAGGCAGAACACTGTATACATAATAAATAAATAAATCTTTAAAAAAAATGAGACAAGAAAACCCTCTCAACATTGAGACCCAGTGTTCTGAGTCTTAGCTAGAGCAGTAAGACAAGAGGAAGAAAACAGATGCAAATGAGAAAAGATGACATAGCCCTATGCTTAAAAGACCCTCAAAAAATCCCACCAGAACAGCCTTAGGCCTGATAAACACTTTCTGCAAAGCAGCCATGTACAAAAGCAATATAAGAAACTCAGTAGCCTTTTTATATAACAAGAGTGGATTTGCTGGCCTGGAGTAATGGCTCAGCAGTTAAGTGAAGTAGAAACTTATGGGTTCTTTGGAAAGTCAGTTGGATGGTCTTTTGCAGGAGCAAACATGTGAAGGAACATTTCACTGAGACACATGGACATGTGATGAAGGATTCTTTGATATGATACACATGGGTTGGACCGCCTTACATTACGTAGTTGAACTGCATTTGTTGGGACTCCATAGATAAAAGAAATGCACCAAAAACCTTCTGGTGGTGTGCTGCAGTTTCTTGCTGCTTCCACAGACTCAGACTCATTGGATGAACGTGCTAAGGCAAGACGTGTGCTGAGGCAAGGCACATGGAGGACACGTGATGTTCAGAGGGCCAGCTCCCCAATACCCACACCCTTGGGCCAGCTCAGCCCTGCCCCTACCACAAAGGTCAGCTCTACTGTGCTGCCTAGACAAGGTTCAGGGTCTGCTCTCCCAGGTGCTGCAGGAGGTGAGGGACAGGGCCAGCTCTCCCGCTCTAATGACCTCGGCCAGCATTGCTGCCTGCCATAGGTGGCAAGGGGTGAGGGGATCTTTCCTCACTGCATGGTAGATAAGTGAGGCCAGCTCTCCCCCACTCACTCCCGTGGAACTGACTCGCCTGTGCCTCTGCCTGCCACGATCCAGCACCAGTGGGGTTCTGGGCCATAAGACGGATATGTGGAGCTGACAGAAATGAAGAGTCTGACCACTAGTTGTCTTTCAAATAGACGGCCCTGAGTTGCTCATGCCATCTTTATTTATACAAGGTTCAGAACAATCAAGCATGAGCAGTTTCAGTTAATCTCTCTTTAATCATTTTCCAAGAATCATTAACATTTACTCATTTTGGTTTCTTTTCCTCTTCCCTAATCCCATGTCATCATTAATTGACCTACGCCCCATATCTAAACATCAATTAACCTTTATTTCCTGTCTAAGCATGGATGTTATATTGCAAGCCGAGTGGTTATATTTATCCTGGCACATCCCACTCATACCGTGCCCAGGCCAGCAGCAGACAGGTGGTTATGGAAATGATATTCAAGCTCCATGGTTAGTCTTTAACAGTATGAAGTTTTATATTTTTATAGTCAGTAGGGAGTATGATATCCTACGTAGAATAACATTTTTCAGGCGTGGGTCTAACTTGTATGGATGTGTATCACTATGTGTCACTTTTACGTGAATGGCAGTTGTGGTCCTATTCTTTATGCATTCTCAGAACGGTAATGATTAATTCAGTGATGGTTTGAACATGCTTGCCCCAGGGAGTGAGGAGGTGTGGTTTATTGGAGTAGGTGTGTCACTATGGGTGTGGGCTTTATTACTCTCGTCCTACGTGCCCGGAAGTCAGTCTTCCACTAGCAGCCTTCAGATGAAGATGTAGAACTCTTAGTTCCTCCTACACCAGGCCTGCCTAGATGCTGCCATGCTCCCACCTTGATGATAATGGACTGAACCTCTGAACCTGTAAACAAGTCCCAACTAAATGTCCTTTATAAGAGTTGCCTTGGTCATGGTGTCTGTTCACAGCAGTAAAACCCTAAGACAAATTCCTAATTATTAACTGCTGGGCATAAGTTCCTATTCTTCCTAGCAGTTTCTACTTGTACTTTACCTCCAAGGGGAATGGGAGATTTAGATTCTTGTGTTGATTTTCTGGCACTGGAGGAAAGTCTGACCTTTTATGCCATTTCTTTCTTTCTTATATGTTCTATAAGTTCTTAATGTCATCTTTTAAGAAACTATCTCCTGAGGTCTTGGAATATAGCTATCTCTCTTTTAGAACAGTCAAGTAAGCAAGAACTATTAACCATAGTGAGTTCCTTCTGCTTACTCAAAATGACTGCACAGGCATCCAGGAGCAACCAGAGGAACCGGTTTTTGTGGTAGATTACGAAGAAACTTGTAGAAACTTTAGAAAAACTATCAAAGACTCGTCCATCGAAGAGGTTTTTGTTCCCAGTAAACTCAGCCTCAATCACAACTGACAAAAGCAAAACTAAGAAGTACCATAAGAATAAGTACAGTGAAAGCTGGAAGGCTCAAAGCCCATGCACTGCCTGGGATCAGCCCAGGGTCTGCAGTAACACCTCTACAGGTCCTCGCTAGGTGGGTAGGAATCTCCAAAGGGAGCTCCATGTACAAAACACTCATTCCCAGAGGTTATAGGATGGCTTCTGCCACTCACTGCTAGTGTGTGCTCTACTGTGCTACCCCACTGTGCTGCCCAGGTGAGAGACAGGGTCCCTCTCAGGAGCACTGCAGCTGGCTAGGGGCAGGGCCAGCTCTCCTGTGATATCCAGGTGAGGGGTGGAGCCAGCTCTGCTCAGTCTTCAGACACTAACTTGTCTCCAGGCAGCAACCCAGACCAGGGACATTGGCCTGGCCTTTGGTGGTAACAGACTCCTGCTGCTGTGGGACCTGGGACGCAGACATGGCCCCAGTGGCAGCACAGGTCAGAGCCCCACCAGGTGGCATCACCGGCTCCTCACATCAGGCTGTTCCTCACCGCCCTTGAGTCTGTAGTTCTGCCTCTCTTCACTGTGCCCACATCCTTCTGTTTCTCTTTCTCTTCCATTTCTCCACCATGTTCTTGCTCCTCTTTGTGGCACTCGGGGTCTCTGAGTGTCGGGTCGTCTCAGGAGTGGTCTCAGGAGTGCTATGTCCTGCTTGTGCATTATGGCACTGGGCAGGGGTCATCTCAGGCATGATCTGCCCTGCCAACAGACCTGCAGGGTGCCGGGCAGCTGGTCATCTCTGGCTAGCTACCTGTCCAGGCCCCATGGCGTCAGTCTGGTGGTCTTCACAGGCTTGCTCCTCACTCAGGACCTCCTGAATGGTTCCATGTGAGAATCCTCTGTCTCAGACCCACTCCCACTTGGGGCCCATGGTTCCAGGCAGAGGTTCTAGTTGTCATCATGGTCATAATGTTGTACCCCCGTTCTTCCCTCACCCCCTCTCCTTGTCCCACCCTTTCTTGTATGGCCTGCATGGAACTGGACTAGCTCAAGGTAGCTCTCTGTTCAGTGCCCTGTGGCGCCAGACTGGTGGTCATCTCAGGCTCGCTTTTTTAAAGGGAATGTTGGGCCACTAATCATTCAGATGTTCACAGGTCAGAACACTGAGTGTAGACATAGCCTCTCTCCTCTCTGCCCCCTACTGTGGCATGCGTGATACAGCGGCCACCCCGAAATGCCTCTAGTGGCAGGAGTACATGCTAACGGCTCATAGGACACCTCCTCTCACACTGTTCTTCAGTGTCCCACACATTGACATCTGTTCTTTCCGGAGCATCTAGAATCCACCCGTTTGACTGAGAGCAGCTCTCTGAGGTCCTGTTTGGCTTTGCACTTTTACTGCACATTAATACTGCATCTGGAGCCCTGTGAGGTGAGCAGCCAGCAACTCACTCAGCTCAGTGCTGTGTGCTTGTTCCCAATCGGGAAAACTTGATTTCCTGCTAAATATTATAGAGTTTCATAGATGTGAAGTCAGTCCATATTTATATAATACAAGTGGTAAAACACCATGACCAAGCCAAACAGTGGTGGCACATGCCTTTAATCTCATCACTTGGGAGGCAGAGATAGGCAGATCTCTGAGTTTGAGACCAGCCTGGTCTACAGAATGAGTTCCAGGACATCCAGGGCTACACAGGAAAACTGTCTTGAAAAAACAAACAATAAACTGAAAGCCTCAAAACCAACTAATGAGCCAACAAACCAGTCAACCAGACAAACAAACAAACTCATGACCAATAGCAGGTTGTATAAGAGAAAGTTAATCTTGGCTTATGGCTCCAGAGGGATAAGAGGCCATCATAGCAAGAGGCATGGCAGCAAATGAAGGAGTGGGAAGCTGTGAGGTCACATCCTCAACCGCAGGCATTTCCAGAAGCAAGGCAGCCATCCCTCCATCCCCAAACAGCACCACCAACTGAGGACCAAAAGTTCAAATACTTAGACTATGGAGACATTCTCATTCAAACATTCCACCACCAAGTTACATGCCAGGAATCAGTTAATATATATAATCAATATTTACTGCACATCATTCTGTGCTGAGATAGTCAAAGGAAAACAGATCCTACTGGCAGCTTCCAGGGACCTCCCTCCAACTGTGAGGCGGCACACAAGTCACCCACACACAAGCCACGGGGAGCCTCGAACGATGCTACTGGTGCCTTGTGCTAGTGAAGGGTGCACTAGGATTGGTGCTTCAGCAACAGCTGAGGTCAGGGGAGCCTGTTTGGAGGAAGTGGTGTGCGATCCTATCCTGGAAGAGGTGGGTTGGGACCGGTGTTGGAGAGGAGCCAGCATGGCCATCTGCAGAGTTAGGGACTAGCCAGGGAGGCAGGAACAGAGAAGGGTGGGATGCGTGGTGATGTCTCAAGATGATGCTAGAGGAGCCAGCAGCAAGCCATGCACCACAACGGCCCTCCCAGAAGGGGACAGCTGCAGTCTTGGCCTTGTCTCCTCTGGCTGCAGGTGGAGAGTTGTTCAGAGCTAAGCAGGACAGTGGTGGCTGAGGGTCCTGACGATGGACGGCAGTGTCAGTGGGTCATGATGCTGGAGAGGGACAGCCTCAGGGAGTAGAAGCAAGCTCCATGCCTAGTTTGCTCCTGGTGGTCCTGTGGTCCCAGAGCCCAAGTGAGTTCTCAAAGCTCTTAGCTATGTCGCTTTGTGGCCGTGTGAACCCTCTTCGTGCTCACCAGTCTCAGTTCCTTTATTTGAAGAACTGGATTGTTGCAAAGATATGTAAGGTGTCAGCACCGTGCCTAGCCTACAGTGTCCTTAACAAGTGATGATGGCATTGGTGGGGCATTTTGGTTACCAGTGAAGCATCCCCTCATGCTGTACAGGAAAGGGTGGGTAGGGAGTGGTGGCATCCCCTCATGCTGTACAGGAAAGGGTGGGTAGGGAGTGGTGGCATCTCTTTACATTTTTTTGTTGTTATTGGGGGGAGAGGGCTCATGGTTAAGAACACTTGCTGCTTTTCCAGAGGACCCCGGTTCGATTCCCATCACCTGCATGGCAGCTCACTACCATCTACCACTGTCCTAGGGGATCCAATACCCTATCCTAGCCTCTGCAGGCACTGGATTCATATGGTACACAGAAACACAGGCAGGCAAAACACTGTGCACATAAAAGAAAAGGAAAAAAATGTTATTGTTATGTAGTACAGGCTGGTTCAGGCTCCTGAACTGGTGCGATTTCCCCTGCTTCAGCCTCCCTGAATAACTACCACCCCACTGAACCTGGTGCCTGCCTCCTGTCTAAGCTTTCCTCCATGTTATCCTCCTGGCGTTGCAGCTGAAGTGTTGGATACAAAGTCTCTCTTTCTTTCCATGGAAGCTTTCCTCCCAGAGAACCATTCTGCAAATACAGCCCAACCACCAGGGGGCGCTGGTAGCAAGTAGATGGCATAACTCTCCTTTCATTGGGTCAAACTAGCCAAGGCCTTTTGTGTGCTTCAGTCTGATGATTTTGCTGTGGCTCAGACTTGCAGAGCTCTGGCAATTATACGGGAAATCAGATGATCACAGCAGCTCCGGCGTGATGAGTCTCGAGAGTCAGCAACTGTGTTAATTAATAAGTTGTGTTGGCTTCAGAGCTTCGCCAAGGGGAGATCATTTATTTTTTAATAGCTTTGGAACTAATCTACATGAGTCACGACAAATGGGCAAAAAATTGCTAGGCATTATCCCATATGCAGTGCACCCCAGCTAACATGTTGGCCAAGTCTCTGTGGAAAGATGAGTGCGGACTGTGGTTCCGGTGGCCAGTTGTGAGAGCTGTTCATCTTGGCATCCTCTTGGGGAGAACTGCTGGGCTCGAGAAACAAAGGGAGCTCCCGGAGGGATCACTGGGTCATCTTGGAAATGGACCCAGTGCAGAGAGAGGCTTGGGGAAAAATCTATACCCTGACAGGAAGAAGGGAGCCGCTCAAGTAAGGCCCCATCCTGTGTGCACTCAGAAGCAGGAGCCTGTGGGTGGTCCGGGCAGCCTCCTCCCTTTTTACCCTTTCCAGGTGCCAGTTGCTAATACAAGTGAGTTGAAGCTCTCCTCAGCATCAGCCCTGCCCATTCAGCCCAGAAAGAAAAGACAGCTTGCAGAGCTCATGGAAATCAAAGACCCAAAGGGCCCTGGACCAGCCTAGGGCAGCTGGATGGGTCAGCATCAAGCAAGCATTTGCCAATCCTGCTGACTCCACCATAAGGCCCCAGGGAGGGAGGCGGCTTAACTGAGAGGACTTGGGTAAAGTCTTTACAGACATCAGAGCCAGCGGCTTACATTCTGTCCTGAGAGCCTTGGGCAGAATGAATGCTTTCTACAAAGTCTTGGCTCCTGTACCAGAATGAATGGCCCTCATTTAGACAGCAGCTCTGTTTTGTGCTGTGCTGTTGAGGAAAGGGGATAGGACTCTCACTGGAAACATGTGCTGTTGTGTACCACTTTCTTGTGCACTAATGGCCGGTATATGAGGAAAGCAAGGGACGCTGTGTCCATGCAACAAAGTGATAGACTACAGAAAGACTGTTGGCTAGTGACAATTGGATGTGCGTACCTAGGGCTAGGGGGTAGTGGTGGTAAGAATGCACAAATGCTATTCTTATGTCTTCTCGAATTTCATCCTTGACAGGAATGTCCAGAAGCAAGAAAGGCTTTGGCCAGGCAATACCTTCATTTGAGAGCCAGAGAAGAGCTAGAGGAAGTTGGACAGGTTGGAGCTGTAGTGCGTGTGTTGTTCAAAGATTTGAATGTTTGTCAATTTATGTGAACATTCTTCAAGTTGGTTCTGAGGGAGGCAGACAAGAAGACAAAGCCAGTGACTCCACATTGGTCTCAAGAATTCCACAGACCTTATTGTGGGGTTGAATTTGAAATATGTGTATCTGTGTTATAGTATATATGTATGCATGTGTGTATATATGTGCCTCTGTGTGTGTGCATGTGTGCGTGTGTGTGCATGTGTGCGCACGTGTGTGTGTGCGTGTGTGCGTGTGTGTGTGCATGTGTGTGTGTGTGTGTGTGTGTGTGTGTGTGTGTGTGTTTACTTGCTGCCATAAAGTGGGCCTGGAGCTTTCAGGCAGCTTCTCAGCAGCACTGTAAGCTAGAGTTAAAGGTCAGCCTTAGAGAAGTACAGCCAATTACATCTTTAAAAAAAAATGAGAGGCATACATAGACATACTTCTCTAAATCGAAAGAAACTTTCTTGAGGTGTGGAAATTTGCTGAGTGTGACAAATATGGCGACGAGCCACCCAAAGGCAGATAAGCCTTTTTTTTTTCAATTGTTCACTTTTATGTGTATGGGTATGCCTGGTGGTCACAGATGGCATTGGATCCCTGGTATTGGAATTTCAAATGATTGTGAGCCACCAGCATTCCAGGTGATGGAAGAACAGTGCTCTTAATGGCTCAGCCATCTCTCTAGCCCCTTGATAAGCTTTATTTGTTTGTTTGAACTTTAGGGCTTCAAGAGGGAGAGCCACAGGCTTGCCTGCTCACTCCCAACCTTTAATTTGTTATTGCTCTGAGATTCTTGGCAACTCTTTTCATGATAAGCATTTAAGTGTCTACAGCTCACATGCAGGCCAGGGGTCCCTACTTTATATGCTGCTTGTCTTCTGGGGCAAGAGCTCAACGACTGGGGGCCAGGTCATGCTCCATCTGGTCTCTATGGCGTCAGGGTCACAGTCTTGAGAAACACAGTGGACCTTAATTACGTGTGGATAAGGAGCAGTGGACTGTAGAATGGCTGGGAGCCTTGGCTAGGCCGCGAGGCAGGACAGGAGACTCCCCCAGTGGTGTTGTGAGGAGCCTTTAGTAAATGCCTTCAGAGCACACTTGCTCTCCTTCCCGACCACAAATCAATGAGTAAATCCATGAATATCACCAACATACAGAAGCAAATTCCAAATGACATTGCTTAAAAATTGGTAAGCATTTATTAGATCAGTAAAAAAAAAAAAAAAAAAAAAAAAAAAAAAAAAAAAAAAAA
>NW_021620993.1:7737570-7768701 GCF_004785775.1 Grammomys surdaster | reverse complement strand
TGGGGGAGCAGCTGGTGGGAGAGCAGCTGGTGGGGGAGCAGCTGGTGAGGAAGCAGCTGGTGGGGGAGCAGCTGGTGGGAGAGCAGCTGGTGGGGGAGCAGCTGGTGGGGGAGCAGCTGGTGGGGGAGCAGGTGGTGGGGGAGCAGGTGGTGGGGGAGCAGCTGGTGGAGGAGCAGCTGGTGAGGGGAGCAGCTGGTGAGGGAGCAGCTGGTGGGGGAGCAGCTGGTGGGGGAGCAGCTGGTGGGGGAGCAGCTGGTGGGGGAGCAGCTGGTGAGGGAGCAGCTGGTGAGGGGAGCAAGCAATGCTGGACTTGCCAGCTGCAGTACTGTCTGGAAGGAACTGAACTTGTAGCCTTGCTGTCGAAGCTGCCTACAGACCACTCAGATGTCCATACACAAGTCTGCATTCATGCTTTACACTGAATTCTCTGGGGCTTGATTAGCCATTGCTTCTAGGCATGAATCATTCCCAGCCGGCTTGCCCCAGTGCAGACAGAGTTGGACAAATAGAGACTTGTTGAATGGAATGTGAAATGTTCGCCAGCCAGTTACCATTGGCTGGCAACATGTTTTATGAAGTTATAAGGTGATTGGTGGCTGTGTGGTTTTTGGTTTGTCGTCTTGTGTGGTTGGTACGAGTTAACGGTCTGAGGACAGAAGCCTGGGGTGGCTTCTGCACCAGAACTCTGAAAGCTGGGTACAGAAATACGGGAAGTTCCCACTGACGAGGCCCCAGTGCAAGTGTGCTTCGCCCTCCATCTTGCTGTGTTTTATGGCTTGTCCAGGCAGTGAGCTTCGAACTGACAGAGTCAGTACACTATAAATCAGATCTGCCTGACTCCGTGTTCTCTGCTCTGTTCTGTTCACTATGTGATCTGAAAACTAAAGGCTGGAAAGACTCACAGCCACACTTAGGTGATAGGAACCCTTTACCACGCGGCCACATAGAGCAGCGGTTCCCAGCCTGTGCATGGGAACCACTTTGGCAAACCTCTATCTCTGCATCACAATTCATAACAGTAGCAAAATTACAGTTATGGAATAGCAATGAAAATAAATTTATGGTTGGGGTCACCACAAAATAAGGGAACTGTATTAAAAGGTCACAGCATTAGGAAGGTTGAGAACCACTGTTCTAGAGGAATATATTCAGCCTTTTAGGGGAGGAAATTACACTTGGTGTAGATTTCCTTCTGTCTAATATTTAAAGTTATTAATCAAGCATTTTAAATTATTTCATTTTCTCTTCTATGTTTTAAACTTTTATTTTTTAATATTTAATTCTTTTATTATTTTCTCTTTTTTTAAAGATTTATTTTATGTATGTGAATACATTGCCACTGTCTTCAGACACACCAGAAGAGGGCATCAGATCCCATTATAGATGGTTATGAGCCACCATGTGGTTGCTGGGAATTGAACTCAGGATCTTGGGAAGAGCAGTCAGTGCTCTTAACTGCTGAGCCATCTCTCCAGCCCCTTCTCCTCTATCTTTTAAATACTATTTCTGAATAAGATTACAATCTGAGTCTTTGATACATTTTAGTCTACCTTACTTATTATTTTTCCCTTTCAAGCAATTTAAGGCTGCCTCAGCAGGTCCGTTCCCTGTGTCCTCCTGCTCCTCCTGTTGTCATAAGGGTGAGTCCCATAAAGCTCAGGTGTCTGTTCTCATTAAATTTAGTTTTGTTTTGGGCGGTGTTGGGGATGGGACCCAGGACCTTGGAAGCTGTCTATCACTGGGCTACATCCCAGCCCATAGTTAGTGCCTTCTAGACCTAATACTTACTTACATTTAGCTGTATGTTAAATAGTTTAGGTCATCTTCAGCTTTCTCTACATTTCTGTGCTGTTATCCGAGATCATTTTCATTACTCTAGGAGCCCTTAGCATTTATTGTGAAGGCTGTGGAAGCAATGAAGTCTGCTTTTCATCTTGTTTTGTATGAAAACATCTTTATGCCAATTTTTTAAAATTAAGTTTATTCTATGGGTGTGTGTGTGTGTGTGTGTGCGTGCGTGTGCGTGCGCGCGCGCACGCGCCTGGTTCCTTGTAAGCATCAGATCCCCTGGAATTGAAGTTATAGACAGATATGGACTGCCATGTAGATGCTGGGAATCAAACCCAGGTCCTCTGGAAGAACAGCTAGTACTCTTAACCACTGAGCCATCTCTCTAGTCTCCTTTCTTTCCTTTGAAAAAACAATGTGAGCCCAAACTGGCCTTGCATTCAAGAATCCCCCCTGTCTCAGCCTCCTTGAGTGCTGAGGTGACAAGCATGTGACATCCATGTGCCTGGCTCTTTTTAAAGTTTTGAACATGAACTTATTTTCCTTCTGCTGTTTTATATTTTTTGTTTAGATTTATTTGTTTATTTATTTATTGTATGTAGATGAATATACTATTGTTCTCTTCATACACACAAGAAGAGGGCATCAGATCTCATTACAGATGGTTGTGAGCCACCATGTGGTTGCTGGAAATTGAACTCAAGACCTCTAGAAGAGCAGTCAGTGCTCTTAACCACTGAGCCATCTCTCCAGCCCCTGTTTTATATTTAAAATTCAACCATTGACCCAATAAATAAGCAGGGTGGTGAAACCCAACAGTTCTCAAGGATGAAATGTCATGTCTTAATGAAATTGCCTCAAGGAACCAATGAGCACATGAAACAATGTTCAACCTCTCCAGTCACCAGAGAAGTGCAAAACAGCTGCAGAGAGAGTCCACCTCACCCAGTCAGAGGGCCTGTCAATGAGAGAACAAAAGACAACACAGGCTGCTGAGGATGGGGGTGGGAGGTAGAGGCTAATGCCCTGCTGAGTGTGAACTGGTCCAATCACTATGGAGGCCAGCATGGAGATTAATGCCTCAGCTCCCACCCCTGAGTGTTTGTTTACCCAGAGTCTGCAAGCCCACACAGCAGCACAGTGGTTGCCCCTCATCAGCACTCTTTACAATGGCAGAGATGTGGAGCCAGCCTAGGTATCCAGCGTAGGAGGACTGGACATGGAAAATAATGTGGTATGTAAAACACAGTCGAGGGTTTTTTGTTTTGTTTTGTTTTGTTTTGTTTTGTTTTTTAGAAAGCTGATGTTAAGTTGTTTGCCGGAGAGTGGATGGATACAACTAGAGATAATCCTATTAATCAAATCAAGCCAATCTCAGAAAGAGAAAACAGCCCTTTCTCTCCTTCTGGCTCCTAGGTTTGACATAGGCAAGTGAAATCACAGAGAACACAGGCTGACAGGAGAGGGAAGGCCAGGGAGAGGCTCTGGGTACTGTGTTTTGAATCAGAAATGGCCCCCAGGTGGTGGCACTGCTTGGGAGAGTTGTGGAACCTTTAGGAAATGGAGGTTTGCAGAAGGAAGATCACTGGGGGTGGGATTTAAGGGGCTGTAGCATGGTCCCACTTCCTGTCTGTGTCCTGTATGTGAATATAACGTAAACTCCAAGCTTCCTGCTTGGAGTCCATGATGGATGCTATTCCTCTGGAACCTAACAAATCCTTTTTTCCTTTAGAGAAGACAGAGTGTCCTCTAAAATACCTCTGATCAGGGTATTTTATCACAGCAATAGAAAAGCAATCAATACAGGGAGGGGGTATGCTCAAAATACAGTAAAGTCAGGGAGCCCTCAAAGGTCTCCAGACAACAAAGGCCATGTCCTCTGTGCATGGCTGCCCACCAGAACTTGATGGTAAGACACTGTTACTGACGTCATCAAGCACACACTTTGGATATAGAAACCAAGCTGGAAGTGGGCAGCCATCTTCCTGCTGCCCAGCTTCTGTAGTGTTGGAAGCTGCTGTGCACGTGGGTAAGATGCCTTATCCTGCCGTGGACCCTGTATGCTACAAGATGTACCCCTAGGAGCAGTAATGGCAGGGTATCATGGGTGGCCACCTGTTTCTGACTGGAGTTGAGACCCATTCCAAAGGAGCAGTAAACCTGGTAAAGCCGCGACTGGGGACAACTTAGACCATAGAGAGCTCCTACCGTGACTGTTTCATATAGCCGCAGGTTGAACATGATACTACTCAGGACATCTTGCTTTCAAATAAAACATACCAAGATTAATTCTAGCATAAGAATGCAATTTTTATAACAATACCACATATAATGAACATACAGCGTGAATCTCTTGGATTGTGATGTGTTGACTGTATACAAGTGAGGGTTTGGAGGGTTTTTTGGCCTAGAGCTCTCTCAGCATCTTGAATCTGTAAGTCAATGTCTTTCACAAGATTTGAGAAGATTGGTGGCCATTGTTTCCTCCACAGCTGCTACTGCCCTCTTCCTACTCTTCCTCCTGTGGGACTCGAGTTACATGTATGTTAGCCTGGTTGTGGCTCCCACATCCTCACCTGTTGTGAGTTTTCCCCCTTAAGTAGTCTTTCTTGTCCAGTCTCTGAGCTTTCTAAACTTGGTTTCAGCTCTGTTGGTTCTGCCGTTTTCTAGTCTAGTAAGTTCGTACGTCCAAACCTTTTATGTCCTAGGCTGTCTGGTCATTTTTATGTTTCCAATTACACTGGGCATTCCATCTGTTTACTCATTCTGTTCTTTGCATCTTTTCCTTTACCTTTGGGATCATAGTCAGTTTGAAAGCAGCTTTTGGCCCATCTCCTCTCAGGCTCTTGGGATCTCAGCCGTCTGTGGTCTTGAGAGATGGTTTTGCTTCTGCGAACGTTCTCTGTTGCAGTAACTGCCCAATGGCTTCCTGCCGGCTGGGGAGGTGCATTTTAAACATCTCTGAGAGGCTGTGAGGACAGTCACCCAAGTCTCAATTTCTGGGAATCTAGCTGTTTGGTTTCCTGTGACAGTTCCAGGTCACTCAGGTCTCTGGTCAGCTACACTGCAGGGTCTTGTTGAATGTGGCATCTGTTATGTATCACATGTTATGTTTTGAAGTAGTATAAACTTAAGCTCATTTACATAGAAAATTTCTTTAATATTTAACTCAACTACTCATTATCTGACATTCTCTTCAACATTTTTTTAGCTTTGTTTTGGTTTTTGGTTTTTTGGTGTTTTTTTTTTGGTTTTTTTTTTGTTTTTTTTTTTTTTTTTTTTTTTGAAGCAGGGTCTAACTATGTAACCCTGGTTGTCCTGGAACTCATTATATTGACCAGGCTAGTTTTAAACTCAGGGATCTGCCTGCCTCTGCTCCCTGAGTGCTGGGATTAAAGCTGTAAGACAACAGGTCTTTCACTCTTTGTTAATATATATACTTAAGACGATCATTGGTTTTAAAAAGGTTTTATTGTGGTCAAATATGTAGATAATGGTCTGAGGAGATAGCTCAGTGGATAAAATGTTATCCCCAGAATGTAAAAAGTAACTTTTATTCATCTGATATAATTGTCATCTCAGAGGCTTATTGCTGAATAAGTTCACCCTTTCTAGTTCTTTCTGAACTCTGGCTGGCTGGTTCAACTCAGCTTTTCTGGCCCAAACTCCTCTCCAAGCTGACTGATTCAGTCTGACTTCTCTCTTAGCTTCTCACTAAATTGCTCTGCTTGGCCTCAAACTAACTTTGGCAATCTGTTTCAATCTTCTGGCACCTTCTCATTCCCTGGCTCATTCTGTCTTCACCTGTGTCTAGCTTGTTCTCTCTCCAACTTGTCTATGTAAAACTGTCCCTGTAAAAACTGGCTCTAAACTCCATGAATTGAACTAGTGTTGATCTCCCTGCCTCTGTCTCCTGAGTACCACTGTGCCTGAACCTAAGCTTTTCTTTACCTGAAACTTCCTCTATAACAGGCTGCCCTTGAACTCAGAGACTTGCTTGTTTTCTCTCCTGAGATTAAGGTGTGTCTGAATTCCAGTGGATCATCCTTTGCCAAAACAGCTGTGTTGCTGGATTTAAATTCCTCTACATTAGAACCCACATAAAATCTGGCTGGGTGTGACGGCTCACCTGTAATCACAGTGCTCTAGGAAGGTGGAGATGGGATCCTCGGAGTAAACTGGCTAACTAGGCTAGCTGAGCCAGAGAGTTCCGAGTTCAGCGACAGACTCTCACTAATATATAAGGTAGAGCCTGAGGAATAGACCTGACCCCTGGCCTCCACATGCTTGTGCCCACACACAAATTCATGTGCACACACCATAACTACATATATATATACAAAAAATTACTAAACATTTAAAAGTAAAATGCACAAATATAAAACATACCATATTAGCCATTTTTAATATTTTTATGTATTCCTTGACAATTTCACACATGTATACAATGTATCTTGGTTGTATCCACCCTCACTCTATACTTTCATGTCTTTTTTTTTTTTAATAGCCCATCGAGCCTAACTAATGCTGCCTGAATGAGCATTAGCAACTTACCCATGGCCACATCCCCAGAGAAAAAGGTCTCCTCCTCCCTCAGCAGCCATTGGCTGCCAGGCATCTTAACGATCTTTAAACATACAAGTTCAGTGGCATTAACTATATTCATATCTTAGGAGCCCTCATTTCCACTTACCCCCAGAATTTGTTCTATCTTGAAAAACTGAAGCTCCATGCTCGTTAACTAATGACTTGCCTCTTCCTCTTCCCTGGCAACCCCCATACTACTATCTGCCTGGGTGGATTGAGTTTTCTGGGAACTTCACATGAGTGAATCACATGGTGTCATTTTGTGACTGATTTATCATGTCCTTAAGCTTCATTGTCTTAGAACATGTGCCAAATTTTCCTTCCTTTACAGGCTGAGTAGAATTCCATCTGTAGGTATGTGTTACATTTTGTTCATCCCTGTAACTGTCCCTGTAAAGGCTTCCTCTGAACTCCACAAAATAAACTGCCATTGAACTACCTGCCTCTGTCTCCTGAGTGCTGGGATTAAAGGTGTTGTGTGTGTGTGTGTGTGTGTCACCATGCCTGGACCTAAGCTTTTCTTTACCTGAAATGTAAGACCCTGACCCTCACTCAGTCGTCAGTGGTACTTACCTGGAGATGCCCCCAGTGAGACACCAAGATGCAGATGGATGCAAAAGCAGGAGGTTTATTTTCCAGCAGCAGAGTTGACCTTCAACTAGTCCCTCAAGGCGGGCTAGTTACTAGGAGGCGACCCCAAATGGCTACTACAAACAGTTTTTATACTTTTTAGGGGTACAGGTTACATCAGCAAGGTTACAGTTCAAACTTACTGGCTAAGCATATTGACCTTTAAATCTATTGGCTAGCAAGCATGACACACATTTGAACTCTACCTGGGATTTTCCAGACGGTCAGGTGACTATTAGTCAATACTTTCTGAGAATTTTTTACTCAAGAATGATCCTGTGAGTGGAAAATGGAACTTGGCCTACCTTTGACCCTAGGTGGGAACCTGAAACTTGACCTAAACTTGACCTGAGGTGGGTGGGTGTAAAGCTGGCAAAAACCCCTAGGGCCCTTAGAAACTTGCTCTATACCAGGCTGGCCTTGAACTCAGAGACCTGCTTGCCTCTGTCTCCTGGGATTAAGGTGTGTCATCTGCCAGTGGACACTGGGTTTCATCAGCATGTCATCTCTGCCCTGTGTACCACACTGCCATGGATACTAGTATTCAGACACTTCTCTAGGCCCCGCTTTCAGTTCCTTTGGGTATATTTGTGTAGTTGCCGGGTCACAGGGTAACTGATACAGCAGCTCCACCATTTTCATTCTCGACAACATAAAAGCTCCAGGCTCTCCAGAGTTTCCCCAGCACTTGTCCTTGTCTGATTTAGTAGCCATGGTAATGGGTGTCTGCGGTACCCACTGTGGTTCTGATGTGCGTTCTGCTGTTATTGAAGCTGAACTCATCTTTTCACGTCCTTATCCACCAATTATTTACATATGTTTGGCACATGATCTGTTCCACTTGTTTGCACACTTAAAAGTTAAATTTATTGGGGGGGGTGTATTTGTGCACATGCATGCCAGCATGCACACACACAGGCTTGCCACATGTGTAGAGGTCCAAAAAGCAAATTTGGGAAGTCAGTTCTCTCCTTCCTAGGGGCCTTAACTGAACCAAGCTTGTCAGGTTTAGTAGCAAACATTTGTATCCACAATGGTTTAGTCAGTGAAGAGACACCATGGCCACACCAACTATTATAAAAGAAGGCATTTAGTTGGGTCTTGCTTAATCATCATAGCGGGGGGCATGGCAGCAGACATGGCAGGCACGGTGCTGGAGGAGTTCTACATCCAGATCGACAGCCAGTATGAGGACAGAGCCTGGCAGGGGCTTTTGAACCTCTAAGCTCACCCTCAGTGACATACTTCCTCCAACAAGCCCACACCGCCTCTGATCTTTCTCAACTAACTTCATTCCCTGATGACTAAGCCTTCAAACCTGTAAGTCTAAGGGGCCATTCTCATTCAAACCACTACATTCCAGTCCCTGGTCCCCACAGGCTTGTAGCCGTATCGTAAGGCAAAATTACATGCAGTCCAACTTCAGAAGTCCTCATAGTCTGTCACAGTCTCAACACTGTTTAAAATTCAGTTTCTTCTGAGACTCAAGGCACTCTCTTAACTGTAATCACCTGTAAAAATCCAAATAAAGCAGGTCACATGCTTCCAACATACAATGGCACAGGGTGTATATCGCCATTCTAAAAGGAGGGAAGGGAGCACAGTGAGGAGAAACTGGACCAAAGAAAGACAAAAACCAGGCGGGCAAACACCAAACTCTGCATCTCCGTGTCTGATGTTAAAGTGCTCCTCAGATCTCCAACTCCTTTCAGCTTTGTTGGCTGCAGCACACTTCTCTCTCTTGGGCTGGTCCCACTCACTGCTAGCAGCTCTCCTTGGCAGGTATCCCAAGACTCTGGCATTTCCAACATTACAGCTTCATACAGTGGCCACTCTGGGTCCCCATACAGGAACATCTCTGACTCACACCTGGTCTCGGCAGCTTTCCTTAGCTGCAGAGGGAGATTCCTCAACCCCTTCTTGCATCCTTGACTCCAAAGCCAGAAACACATGACTGGAGTCATCTGCTTGCTGGGGCTGGAACTTGGCCCCCTATTCAAATACATTTTCATCAGCTTTCTGTTTTTGATGGGTTCCTTCACAGCTTAAGCTTTTCTTGAAATCCTTTTCCCAAGTTGGAAGCTCAGCTGGGTGGGATCTCACACTGATGTCACCACTCCCTTAATTTCACTTCACACCAGGCTTTTCTTCAAACTTTTTATCTAACTGAGCACTGGACTTAGGTCCACTACACTTCCCGGTGCTCTTCTTCCCCTCATACTGTACGTTCTGCATTTTTTCTTGTTCAGCTCGCTCCTTTTCATTATAGACCTGCGTAAGAGCGAACACTAACAGCGACAAGATACAGTCGATGCTAGGCTGTTTGAAATTTCCTCTGCCAATGTCATTAGTCCAAACTCTTTGATTTAGCTTCAGGCAGATTTTTTTGGACAAGGGTAGAAAGCATCCACATTCTTCACAAAAATATCACAAGAATGGTCTCTAGAACACTACCTAATTCTTCTGCTCTGAAGCGTCTTGGCCTGGGCCCCCATGGTTCATATTGCCCTCAGCACTGTCTTCTTGTGCTCTAGCTTGTATCCTCTGGCACTAGTGGCCCACTAAGCTCTGCTTATAGTTCAACTGCTTTCCTAATTCAAAGTCTCAACATCCACATTCCGCCAACAAGTGTCCTGGTCATGCTTGTCACAGCAAAACCCAGCTCCCCAACACCAACTTTGTCTTAGTTACTGTGCTATTGCTGTGAAGAGAGACCATGACCATGGAAATCCTTACAGAAGAAAGCATTTAATTGGCGGTTGTTTATAGCTTCAGAGGTTTGTCCACACAGGCAGACACGATGGTAGAGAAGTAGCTGAGAGTTCTCCATCCAGATCCACAGGCAAGAGTCACAGTGGAAGAGAGCACTGGGCTTGGCATGGAGCCTTTGAAACCTCGAAACCCAGCCTCAGTGACACACTTCCTCCAACAAGGCTACACCTCCTAATCCTTTCAAACAGTGCTGCTCCCTGATGACTAAGCATTCAAATATATGAGTCTATGGGGTCCATTCTCATTCAAACCACCACAAACACTGCCTCCTGAATCTGCCCCTACCTCAAACAAATGGAGCATCTAGTTCCCTATTCACCACACATCTGTAACATGGCCCCATGGCTAGCTCCCAAGATCTTCTGTATTGCAAACCTCTCCCATAGCTACTCTCAACACTTCTAGACTGTTCCAGCTTGCAGACTCCCTTTTCCACCTAACACTGGCAGGAGTTTGCCCACCTTTAAATATTCACTCTACACCCCTGGAAATAGCCATGGCTGTAGTGACAATTTTGAAATTCTGATTTCTTAAAAAAAAAAAAAACCAGAAATATGATAAGAATATGTTTTTGTTTTAATCCCAGGTGTGGGCTGTGGGGCTGCTTCAGACTGTCCACAGCAGCCGACTACCATTTGCTTCAAATATGGTTTGCTAGCTGAAGACAGTTTCTACAATTGGGATTTGGAATTCTGGAAAATATTCAGAGGGTACATAAATGCTAGTGCCCCAAGAGGCTGGGTAGGTTGTTGGTTGGCTGTTGGTTGTCGTTGGTTGCAGTTTGTTAAGTAGTTGTGTGCAAAGGAGAAACAAAAGAAACTAGATATTTGCCCCCAGGAACTCAATGACTCTAATCAGCAGGAAGTGATCTAAGGATAAGATCACCCCTTTTCCTTTTCTCTTCGTTCTTTTCTCTCTCTTATCTAGTGTTAGAGGGTTAAAGAGTGGAAGAAAAGGGTGGAGAAGGGTGGAAGAAAGAGGAACCTGCAAAGTAGCTAAAGACAGCTTCACCTGGCAGTTTTGAGTCTCCTCCAACAAAGCTTTCTTTTCACACATGGAGTGGTGTAGTTCGGTGGTTTCATTACACACACACACACACACACACAGAGAGAGAGAGAGAGAGAGAGAGAGAGAGAGAGAGAGAAGCCAGAAGTCAATCTCAGACATCATTCCTCTCTCACCATCCACCTTGTTTACTGAGACAAGATCACCCCCTGAGACCTGTGGCTTGACACATAGTTAAGCTGGCTGCAGGGACCTGCCTGCATCCACCTTCTTGGTGCTAGGATTATAAGTGCAAACCCCATGCCCAGTTTTGGGTGCTCAGGATTGAATTCAGGTCCTCCTGCCTGGACAGCAAGTACTTTACTACTCATTGTCTCCACCGTCCTCAAAGCGCTGGGTTTTAAAAGCTGGAAGGCGGAAATCAGCCAATCTTATGTCTTCTTACACAGATGCACACTGAGGTACAGAGAGCCATGTGACCTATCGTTCATGTCACTTGTGAGCCTTCTCAAGCTCTGGCTGACGTGTCTGTTCCTACGTGGCCTCACATCAGTTACAATGTATGATATCACAAAGGCCTTTTCAATCCTAAGAAAATGGATGTGGCTCACGAGTCTCTCTCTCCTCTTGTAGTCAGTGACCACAGCTGCGGCTTTGAGACATAACTCGGGTACAAGAGGCTCTTCTGTTTGTCTCGTGGGTTCTCTTTGCTATGACATTTTGTTTGTAGTTACTGGAAGGATCCCACTTCCAAATACCTTCCCAGGGCCTTTAAGCACCCTAGGGAGGGCCAAGTTCTGTGTGCTTTCTGTAAGCTTAGAGGCTCTTTTTTCCCCTGCCTACCAGGAAGACAGACCCACTCCAGAGTGCCTCCTCTAGGTTGACTTGACAGGGCATGAGCTGGGAGTGAAGAGGGGGTGGTGGTGGCCAGAACAGGAATTAGATGGAGTTCCAAGGCACATTTCAAATTCTGCCATTCCCAGTCTGTCCAGGCACTGGGTTTGCTCATTGCAGAAGTGCTCAGTGGTGCTGTGAAGCCCTCGGATGGGAGCTTGAGAGGCCACTACCAAAGCAGCCAGTCTGGACTCCTGTAAAACATCCTGTGGGGATTACATAGGAACGAGGGGCTCAGAGAGAAAGGAGGAGGGCTGGGAACAGAAGGAAAGGATGGCCCGAGGGGGTGGGGGCTGCATGTGTGTCTGGGGGTGGGGATGTGGATATGCTATGGCTCCTGGCATGACAGGAAGTGAAATGGCAGGACTGGGACAGCTGATGGTGGATTGACTTGGTTTTAGCACATCTGTGGAGAAGATGCTGGTATGGGCTGATCTGAGGGCAAGGTTCACTGCCCACACATACAGTGTCTAGAGTGAAGGCCAAAGGGTCTCCATCATCTCCACCCCAACCCCTGCAAAGGGCTAAAAGGGGAAGAGAGACTGGAGCAGCACTGTTTTCCAGCCTCTGTGAGTGAGAATCAGGGAAGTGTGTTCTAGTTTCTGGTTTTTCAGAACAAGAAAATAATGGACTAACTAGACAAATTTAAAATCTTGCTATATGGCTCAGCTTGCTTCTGTTTCAAATCTTTAATCATTTGGAGCCCAGTATAAATATAGACACGTGACTGAAAATTTTTAACTTTGTTCTTGTGTGTATATGCATATGTATTCACACATATACTCAAACACACGTGCATGCATGTGCACACACACATCAATGCACAAATGCACGTATGTGAGAGTGAGAGTGAGCTTTTCTGGGCCCTCACTGGTCTCTGATGGGAGAATGCAGACATGCTGGGAAATGCTGATCCTGCCATAAATTAGACAAAGGAACTAAACGGAAGGGATCCTTTGTCACAAAATCCTCCTGACATCCCATTCCAAATAAGGTAATGCACAGAGAGAGACTCAGAAGCCGTGGTCATTAGGTTCCCTATCCTTTGGATGTTTAGACTGTCTGCAGCAGGAGGCCCTTCTTCTTTCTGATTCTTGACAGTTCATTTCTATAAAAAAGAAAGAGAAAGGAGGGGAGGTAATCTTCAGTTAGTGGCCCTGCCTCTCTTGCCATTGTTTTGTTATTATTGCTTGTTCACTCATCTCTCATACAATACACCCAGATCACAGCCTCCCCTCCCTTCATCCCTCCCCATCCCCTGTCTGCCCCCAATCCCCTCTCCGTGTCATCACCCCTCCCATCCACTGCTTCTCCATTTCTCTTGAGAAAAGAGAAGGCCTCCCAGTGATATTAACCTAACATAGCATACAAGACACAATAAGACTAGACACGAACCCTCTCATCAAGGCTGAGATGAGGCGACCCAGGAGGAAAAGGTTCCCAGGTGCAGGGACTATCTCTTTTTAAGGCATATTATTCTTCTTTCTTGTGAAAAAGAAGGCACTCCTGCCTGGCACCGAGTTTCTGGTCCAACAGATTTCCCTTCATGAATGTTCCAGACCATAGTCTTTTTCAGCAGCCACTGCCTGAATGCTTGTGCAGAATCTCCCATGTGCTTGGAGAGCGTTTGTGAGCCTAGACTTTTAAATTGCTGTGTTCTGTTTTCCCTGCTCCAATGAGGGGCGGGGAAGTCGGTCAGAGGTAAAAATAAAAATGCTTCTGGATTCTAATTAACGAGAGAAAAAGTTGTGGTGCTGTAAAAAGAATTAGGCAGGAGGGGCCAATTTAGTTAAGAGAAGGAAAAGGTCCCCTCACCTCATGGGTGGGGCCTCTGTGGCCACCCACTGTGGATTCTCCAGACTGAGCTTCTTCAAGCTTACAGCCCTCGTCTATCCCAGAGGAGAAACGAAGCGGAGGGTCAAGTGGCTGCTCTATTTCGGAAGACAAGTCAGAAGAAGGGCACCTCCATCTCATCCGGGGACTTCTGGCTGAGAACAAGGAACAGCAGGAGGGATTTTTAACAGAAATGAAAACAACGTGGAAGTGGCTATGGGTGATGTCACCAAGCTCTAGCAGTCCCATCTGTTGGTTGATTGACACCAAGGATGGGGTGGTGGGTGGGAAGGACTGAAATTGCAGGTCGGATGGAACCCCAACACCTTCTGTTCCAACCTCTAGTTCACAAGACAGATCCAGAACATATGATAGCGGAGAGATGAGGGCTTGAGCACCGATCTCCTCTGGGCCCCTCCCATGCTGGACCCACGCGAGGGACCAGCCTCCTCCCCGGTCATGATTGGACCCAGATAGCGCCCTAGGTGCCAGGTCAGGTTCCCGACCACGCCGATACGCTTTAAGAGGCTGAGCTGCGCTTTCGCCACCTTCGCGCGTCCCTCCAAGGGAGTTAGCCTTTGTCCAGCCGGGTGCCTGGAGCCCAGCGGCAGGGGCCTGGGGCTCGGGTGGGTGCGCGGGCCTCCGGGCGAGGCCGCTCGTGCGCGGGGCTGGCCGCTGTCCGCGGTGCTGAAGCGGCGGGCGCGGCGGGGAGGCGGGCCCCCAGCGCAGCGCATCTCGGACCCCAGCGCCGCCCTCCTCGCGGGCTCACGGCGGCTGCAGCCCGCACAGCACCAAGACGCGCTGAGAGCGTGGCGGGAAGGTGGAGGCTGCCTGAGCCCCCGCGGCCCCGAGGCCGGATCCACATCCACTCCGGAGAGCCCCTTCCTGGGGTGAGTCGGTGGGCTGACCGGGCTGGGCAGGAGGGTCCCCGGGGCGGCCGGCCGCTTGAGCTATATTTGCCTTCCCCCAGCCCTAGCTGAGAGTATCCTGCAGGGCTGAGCTCAAAGCTCTGCCCCTGCACTAGCCCCAGTCTTGGGTCGAACCCCCTTTGCTCTCACAGGAGGGACAAAGGATTTAGGCAGAAGTAGGAAAGGTGTAGGCAATTTCTCATCTTGTGTGCAGCCAGCAGTTCAACAGTGGGAAGGATGCTGCCCCGGCTAATGTCCCAAGGGAGACACCTTTCCCTCTCTGTGCTGGGGACTGGCTCTGGGAAATCCAGGCACTGAATTCAGCCTAGAGAGAGACCAGCCATCTTTTAGTAGAGAAAGGCAAGCTTCAGCCTTCAGAGGCTGCGAGAGAGAAGTAAACGCTCTTTCCCTATCACCTCCTTCTCCTCTCCCTAGACGCCTGAGGTTCAGTCAACGGGGCTTCAAGGGTGAGGATCGTGCTCATGCACCTGAGAGTTAGGAGCTTTACCCAGGCAGATGTGCTCTGCAGTGGATACTGAACAGGCTGTGTGTGTGTGTGTGTGTGTGTGTGTGTGTGTGTGTGTGTGTGTTTGTGTGTGTTCGTGTTCCCAGCACGGAGAGGGGGTTTTAAACTCCAGTGGTGACTGTCACAGGAAAAGCCCTCTCCAGCCTGCCTGTGCCTCTGAGTAAGCAGTTTGAGGTCACTCTGGGAAACTACCCAGCTAGAGGAGCCTTAGGGCCTCCTCAGCCCTTAAGACTGCCCCCCTCCTGCCTTGAGCCTTCAGCTGAAGGGGGAGATGTGTTTAAACTTGATGGGCCACCTCTGCCTTCGCTCCTACCAGCAGTCGGTTCCCATCTCCATCACCTGGCAAGGTCAGACAGACCTGGTGACTCCTTGAGGTGGGTGGGTGGGCTGCTGGGGGGATTACCTAGACAAAGGGCTTTTGGTTAGTTGGGGGAGATAAAGGAGCGGAGAGTGGGTGAAGGTAAAGGGGGCATATGCCAAGGCCCTGGAGGTCTCTGGTAAATCCCAAACTGTGAGGTGCCTGTTCTGACCCAGATGACCCAGATGAATCCTCTGGGTCTTAATGGGTTCACCTGGTGGACCCGGCTGTGTGCTTTGCTCTGTCTAGCCTAGGCCGTGTGTATCGGAAAGGACTCTGGTGGGCATGTGCCCTCAGTCATCCGACCTCGGCAGTGCGGGTGAGAGGAAAGGTGGTGAAGATTCGTGAGGTAATGTGCAAGTCTGGGGTCAGTGTGAGCTGCAGTAGTGCTGCAGTGCTGTGGAAATGCATGCCAAGAGTGTAGCATTGCTCATTAAGCAGACCGCTGGGTACCAGGTACCATTTGCTTGTCACTGATGCTTTATAGAGAGAAAAGGTCACAAGGGAGGAAGGATAACAATGTGTTCTCCATACACATTTTTCTTATCACTTCTTTCTACCTCAGTTTTTTTTTCCCCCCACTAGCTTGTATTTTGGCTAAATGAATGAACCCTTTAGAGAATGATTCTTTGGAAGGATGGCTGACTCATGACTATACTCTGATGTCCTTGTTGGCGTGTTTCATAAAATGAGAAATCCAGAGATATACTGGCAGGCCAGCTAAGCAGAGGTCGTTGTTTTTGTTTTAGGAAAACAGTGCACTTGAGTTTTGCCGGTCATTTGTTCTGAAAATTTTACCTTCATCGTCAAAAAGTTTTCCATAGTTAGATCAAGTTAAGGGGTGTGTGTATATTTTTAGCATACTGCATATCTGTAATGTAATCAGGCTACCTATTTTTACCCATACTCTGAACAACTTAAAACCTCCTTAATAATTAAAGCAGGCTCGTATCTCCTCTGTAACTGAAGGAGGTACCACTTTGAAGGTTGCTAAATCCTCTAGCTGATACTTAGTGATACATAATCCTAGACCCAGTTCACATTCTGTTTTGCAAATACTTTTGTTGTTGTTGCTTATATCATGGATAAGTCGCACAGTTGAAGTGTATGAGGAATATGAGCTGAATCTTCCTGTTAGATTCTTCAAGGCAAAGGATAATGAGGTGCAATGAATGCCTAGCAATGAACCAGCATTATTTTGGTGAAAGTGGTTGAGCCTGGGTTGCCCTTCTGTGCCCCCAATGCATGGTTTATAAAGTGGAGAATGCAATGTTGACCTGGAGTGCAAAGCCACAGCACCGGCTTGGCACACAGGTGTTCAGTAGTACTCTTAATGTCTCTTCCCACAGTTTGTCTCCATTGGCTAAAATTTTTATTCTCAAATTTGTGAGGGCCTTAGACGGCCTCAGCAGCTAACCTGGGATAGCCTGGTCCAAACTTGGAGGAGACATTCCCAAGGTGGGAAGTGCCTTTGAGTCAGATGTCATCCAGGAATGTTGGCTAGCTAGCCCTGGAGCCTAGGTAAAAAGGTGAAGGAACTGTTCCTCCAGAGATTTAACACCCAAGGCCCTGAGCAGCCTCTATCCAAAGAAACAACTCCCAGGAAGGGCTTCGGACTGCAGCTGAGTCTGCAATTGGGTCTGCAGCTGAGACTGCAGCTGGGTCTGCAGCTGAGACTGCAGCTGGGTCTGCAGCTGGGTCTGCAGCTGGGTCTGCAGCTGGGCCTCCTGACCTCTTCTAACTGCATCTTCCCCAGCAATGCCTGTCTTCCCATCTTGCTGATGGCTTGCCTATCCCCATGGCAATAACAACTAATCCTGGGTGCCAGGCATTCTGAAAGCAACTCAATTGTAAACTAGCCAGTAGAAAATCATTGCCATCTTAACTATGCCAAGGAAGAGCCGGAGTGGCTTGGTCACAGGTATCTAAGGCTCAACTCTCACACCTGTCTCTCCAACATGATGAGAGACCTTACACAAACCCAGGGTCCCAAAGGAGGAAAGACATGCCAAAGTCACACCCCTTCTCCAGGTGCAGAATCCAGTTCTCTCCTCATAGTGTGGTGACAAGTGTCCCAGGTGGGCGAAGGCAGATCTAATCACAGTTGTGGGTGCCAGCGTCCAGTGTGCTGTCTCCTGCCAATGATCTTTTCCCCACTCCTTTGATTCCCTGGTGCCTCCCACTGTGCTGTACCACAGCCCTGGGGCCAGCCTGGGTGATGCTGGTGGCTCTGTGGGAGAAGCTTCCATAAGCCTTGACACCTGTGTAGAGCCTCTTGCATTAAATGCCATGGGCCAGACAGCTCCCTCTACTGGCTTCCAGCCTGGGAAGCCTATTTGCAGTGGACACTGAAGTTTATTCCAGGGATGATGAGGTCATGTAAAGGTCATCCAGTTGAGTTTCTACCTCCTTTTATCTAATCCTACCTGCTGCTAAGAGCCTGGGTGCTGGGTATTCACATAAAAAGACATGACAAACGAATCATTTACCGAGCAGAACTCTTGTAGCTCTTTTGCATAAACAGCCTGCCTCTGGCTCTTAAGCATACCCTGCTTTCTTAATTGAATTGTTCCATTCCCTGGGCTGCATCTTCAGGCTCCAGGCTGCATCTTCTGTGTCTCCAGCTGTGATTATACTAGTATCCCCAGGAGCTTCACCACTTCTTCCTCTTACCACCTGCAGCCAGGCCCGGTCCCTTTTCCTGTCACATTTTCTTTGGATTGCACTCATACCTTCAGGCCATGCGGTTTCACCCTGATTCAGTTCCTCATCAAGGTTGACATTTTTGCATCTGGCCACCTTCCCGAATGTGATTTCTCTGAGCCTTGCCTTGTGCGTTTTAGGGACAAATTCTGCTCTTGTCACTACTTTCCTGAAGAGCCTTTCCCTGCTAGCTCCTGCTTCTGGGAAGACCTTTCTGCAGGCCAAGTCTGGAACCCACACTGCAAAGAGCAGAGCCTCCAGATCCAGGGGTGCACTTTGCTCTCCATGCCTAGGCAGGGTTTAAATATGGCCAATCCTGCCTGCACTCCTCCAGATCTAACCTGCCGTCTCCAGGGCACTTTCCTCCCTGCTCTGACCTCATCATGGCCATTCATGGGAACCAGAGTCTCACACTGTGTATCAAGTGCACTATTAGGCACCAGACCATGGGCTGCATGATGTCCTAATGCCCTGCACTTGTGGTTAGCGTGACCTTACTTGGGAAAATTGGTCTCTACAGATGTAATCTTTATGGCAGAGTTATTCAGGTTCCTATTGCAGCTTGATAGAAACACACACATATACACACACACATACACACACATGTGTGTACATGCACACATACACAGGCACAGTACACATGTGCACACACATGAAAATACACTATAGGGACACACACATAGGCACTTACACACATCATACATGCATGGATACATACATTTGTTTGTTTGTTTGGTTGGTTGGTTGGTTGGTTGGCTGGTTTTTCAAGACAGGGTTTCTCTGTGTAGCCCTGGCTGTCCTGGAACTCACTCTGTAGACCAGGCTAGCCTCAAACTCTCGAACTCAGAAATCCGCCTGCCTCTGCCTCCCAAATGCTGGGATTAAAGGCATGTGCCACCACCACCTGGCACATACATTCACATATACATGCAAGGATACTATACAAGAACACACATGAACATGCATCACACACATATGCACATGCAGGAGAACACTCTACAAAGACACACACAGGCACATACACACACATACACATAGGCATACACATGCAAACATGGGCGTGTACAGTACACATACATATACAAGGTCACCATATAAGGGCATAGGAGGGGAAAAGCAAGGGAGGAGTAGAATGACGTCACAAGCCAAGGAATTCCTGAGGCCAGCAGACACGAGGAGAAGCAGGGAATCTGCCTCTAGAGCATTTGAGGGGAGCACAGCCCCACTGACACCTTGACTTTGGATCCCTTGCATCCACAGCTGTGGAAGAATTATGTTGTGTCCACTCCCAGGTTTTGGCAGCTCCGGGGTAATTCCAGTGAGAGCTGACCTTCCTAGGCCCTCAAGATACTGACCATCTGCAGGGACTCAGAGCCTCTGGCACCAGTGTATGTTGAGAGCTTTCCTCTTTCAGCCTTCCTGCCACTGCTGAAGCCCCTGGAGATAGAGAGAGGTCCACACCCAGTGCTCAGAGCTGGGCAGGACTCAGACAAAAAGAGAAGGGTAGGTCATCTCTGGCCAGGTGAGCAGAGGCAGTGGGGAACACAGAGATCCACAAGGCGTAGCTCCTATAGATTGAAATGTACAAAAGGGTTTGAACTTAAACTTGTTACTGTTGGCACCAGGAGCCATGGCAGGGAAGCTGCAGGGAGAAATGGCGTTTTCAGCCGATTGTTCCTATGATAACCCATGAGGGGAACATGCAAGCTGAGGCCCTGGATGTAAGCAGGAGGATGCAGCTGATCCAGATGGATTCGGTAGTGACTTTGAAGGACTCAGGGATTTGTTGTATTTAGGTATGGAGAGAGAAAGCAAAGCCAATGACCCTCAGGTATGCAGCCAGTGCCTGGGGACAGAAAGAACTGAGTGAGGAAAGAGAGTATCTTAGTTACTGTTCTATCGCTGTGTATCGTGATCAAGGGAGCATATAACTGGGGGCTTGCTTACAGTTTCAGAGGGTGAGTCCATGATATCATGGTGGGAAGCATGACAACAGGCAGAAGGGTATAGCACTAGAGCAGTAGCTGAGAGCTTACATCTTAACCCGTAGAAGGTAGAAGGCAGAGAGAGACTGAGTCTGGTGTGGTCTTTGGAAATCTCAAAGCCCACCCTGAGTGACACACCTCCACCAACAAAGCCACACCTCCTAATCCTTTCCAAACAGTTCCACCAACTCAAGGGCTAAGCATTTAGATATCTGAGCCTACAGGGGCGATTCTCACTTAAACCACACCACAGTGGTCATGTGGTGGCCATGAAGAAACAGGGAGAGATGCTGGGCTCTGCTGGGGCAGACGAACAGAGGCTGTGCAGGCAGTTCTAGAGCTTGGAGGGAAGGCAGCACTTCTACTACTAATGGGGCATTAAGACAGAAAGGGATCTGTGCCATGGACATAGACATTGTCCCACAGAGTAGAAAGACTATGGATAGCTGACCTCTGCCTGGTCCTGGGGGGACAAGAAGAGTGGAGGACAGTGAGCGACAAAAGCATCGGGAAGCTAGGACTTCACAAGTGCATGGTTAACATGACATGAAGTATATTCCTGTTCTGGAGTGTGGGACACTGGTGGCTCATCCCACACAGGGATACAATAGCTTATTGAAGGTTGTGTTGCTACTGTTGCCCTAAACTCAGCAATCCGAGTCCTGGGAGTTTCTCCTCAGGAAATGAACCGCTATCTGTGGCCACAAGCTGCTGCCAGCAGTCTGGAAGCTGAGGGTGGGTTGAGGCCTCCAACCTGGTTGGATGACAGGTACCTGACCCCTGGTCCCTCCACACCTGGTTGCAGTTGTGTCCCTTCTTTGCAGGGCCCGTCGCCATGGGCGGCTCTGCTCCTCCGATTCTTGGGGATTGTGCCACGCATGCGCCAAATGATCCAGTCCCTCTCTGATTGCTGCCTACCAGGTTGGTCTGTGTGCACTGGTGTGGTGGCTTTTCTGATGTGACCCCAGGCCCCGTTCTCAACCACAGGTTTCAGCATGAGCAAGCATTCATGTGGCCCATTTGTCCCCATCTCTGTGAGAATTCATATATTTAGGAAACATAACACTGTGAAATATTTAAATGGATTCTAAGATATATGGTGCAACATTTAGTCATCTCTCATCACCTCCCTCCATCTCACTCTCTTCCCAAGAGAGCTGCACAATTTGTCACAGTGGAACATCTGCAAGATGTTCCCAAAGCGAAGGAAAGGTGCCTCTCGCGGACACGCCTCCATGCACACCTCTGAGATTACAGTAAACCACTCTCTGCTTTTTCTCTGGCCCCAGTATATTTTGAAGATCCTCGTGTGCCAATTCAACTAGATCTATGTCGGCTTAAAGTAATGACGTAGAACTCTACAGGGTATTTTGCTAACTTCCCTTTTGATGACTGATTAAGATTCTTTATAGCCTGTCACTATTCCAGAGAGCACTGTGGTGTGTGTGACTTAGCACAGCTCCCAAGGAGTGAAGTCGTTGGATGACACGGGTGCACGTGATAAATATCAGCAGGCTCTACCAGATTGCTGGCCAAGCAGAAAACAAAGGACCTGGGGACGTGGTTCAGTGGGTCAGGTCCCACTGAGCAAACACAGAAGCCTGAGTTTATAGATCTAGCACTTACCTAAAGGCTGGGCATGTCTGTAATCCTGTTGTTGGGAGTAGGGTGGAAACAGACAGACCCTTAGGTGACTGCCACCAGCCAGCTTAGCTGATGGGTGAGGTCCAAGTACAGTGACAGACTTTGTCTTAAAAAGAAGGAGAGCTGACAGAATGGCTCAGCAGATTTGGGTCCCCACTTCTGAACCTGATGGCCTGAGTTCAATCCTTAGGACCCACAGGTTGGAAGGGGAGAACTGGCTCCTGCAGGGTATCCTTTGTCCTCAACAGAAGCACTGTGGCACGAGCATGCACACACACACACACACACACACACACACACACACACACACACACACACCTGTCTTCTAATAGTGTGGACTGTCAGCTTCCTTGATGTTGTTCTTACTCTGTTACCAGGTAAACAGCCAACAAAAAGGCACTTCCTCAGTCAGCCTTTCATTTCTCCTGTTGCCTTTGAGACTGGGTAGGTCTTGGTCTGTTTGTTGGCCAATTATGTACATTCTGAAGCTTGCTAATCATCTGTTGCCATGGTACCCTTTGGGTCGGTAGAGTTTATGCTGCTGTGGAGTCACTCATTCTAGTTGGTATGTCTTCTGTTGTATATTTTTTTCAGTATTTTCTCCATGTTTGGTTGGTTGGTTTTTGTTTTGTTATACTTAGACAGGGACTTGCTATGTAGATCAGGCTGCCCTCAGACTTATGCTTGTGTCACTAAGAATATCTGAATGCTTATATCAATCAGAGGTTGGGAAAGAGAGATCTAAAGCCCTGCATCCAGATCATTCCCTGGAGGACCAAAGCTCGATGCTCTCTTTCTCTAATCTGTTTCGTTTCTCCAGCTTGACGCCTTGGGGATCACAGTCATTTCACACTTGACGGTTAAGCTCAGTGTTGAGCTGGACTTTTAGTCCAGCAAGGCTTTGGGAGGTGGTTGGGAGTACCTGGCATCTGACCTTGATGTGGTCATTTCTCCTAAGGTATCTCTCCCCTGGGCTGGTTCTGACAGCTCAGACTCACAGAACACCACAGTCTAGGCAGTTAAAGCAACAGAAATTCAATCTCTCACTTCTGGACACTAGAATCCCAAGGTCAGAGTGTCAGCAGGCCTGGCCCCTTCTGAGGCTACTTTCCTTGGCTTGCTTTCTCCCCGTTGCATGGACTCTGGAAGTCCACATCCTGCTCTGCCTTTCTTAGATGGACGCTATCAGAGGAGGTTAGCCCAGCTCCATTCTGTTAGAAGCATTCCTTTAAAGACTTTAGCTCCAAGTACTGTCCAGTTCTTAGGACTTCAGGTTGGAGTTCAAATTAGGATTTGGGGCCTTTCTGTTTAGCTCATAACAAAGTGAGATAGTGAGAGCGAGCGCCATTTCTTGCTGAGGAGCTGGCAAGCAAGATTCCTAAGCTACCCAGCAGGTGGGTTGCAAATCTGAGTCCAGCCCCACTCTCTTGGAGACCTGACTGGCATCTAATGCAGGGGACCCACAGTCCTGGCTCCCTGCTCTCTGGTCACTCTCCTTTGTCTTGCTACCCATGGTTTAATAAAATAACTCACTCTCCCTGAGCAAAGCACCTAATCTTCAAAGACTCTTTCTTCCTAGTTTCTCCCCTCTTGGGAAAGGGTTTAAAATACTGTGGTCAGTTGATTGAATGTGATTTTGTCGCTCTGGGAAATACCATACTAAAAGGTCAAAAGTGTTTAGAATATAAAAAAAAATAGCCAGTGATCTCACATCCTCACAAACCTGCATTTGAATTTGATGTATTTTTCTTCCCCTTCATGCATTTCCCATCTTAGGCATCTAGTTAAACAAGCTACTTCACAGCCAGTCCTTCACCCTGCTGTTATAGCTACAGTTTCCACTCTTTATGATCATGTTAATACTCATGCAACAGTCCACAGAGCAGGTATCCTCCTAATGCCTGGGTCCTCCTTCAGTTGTTGAGCATTTGACTTTTCCATTGTGTTATTACTGATGGTCAGATAGCAAGCATCTCTGTACAGAAAGCCTTCTGAGTCTCTCGGTTCATTTCCTGAGGAGAAACTCCCAGGACTCGGATTGCTGAGTTTAGGGCAACAGTAGCAACACAACCTTCAATAAGCTATTGTATCCCTGTGTGGGATGAGCCACCAGTGTCCCACACTCCAGAACAGGAATATACTGGCTTCCCAGGACTCTTGACCATGACATTATTAGGTTGTAAATGACTAAATAAGTTTGTGGCAATTTTAATATATTTAAATGAGCTTATCAAGGCTGCTAATTTGTGTTGCTTTAATGACCACCCAAGGGGGATACTCCATAATATCTGTAATACTTTTAGTTGTATTTGTTGTCACCTTAAGTGAAAAACAAGTCATGATTGAAGACTAAACAAGTGAACAGTCTTCAGGGGTTTGTCAGTGAAGGGAAATACCTAGGCTCCAACAAGAAAAAAGTCTCTGGTTAATAACCAACAGGTGCAGTTGAATGGCAGCTGTAAAAAGGTCAGTCTTCTTGGAACTGGCTGGTAGCACCAACCCCAACTGTGCTTCCTCCTCTTCAAGAGAGCTGTTTTTCAGGGCTGGCAGCCCCTTGCTGCCCACCAGGCTCAGTCCCGAGAGGATCATCTCTTTTGGTGCCCCAACAGTACAACGCATGTGGAGCAGAATCAGCCCAGGCCCTGTCCTTTTTACCAAATGGATGTGAATGGTACATTCTTTCCCATAATAATTTTGTAACTTTAGCATAATCAATGACAAAGTCTCCTCCCAGACATTATTTTAATTGCCTAGCAACCCATTCTCACAAATTGCTTTTGAATTAATTCTTTGGCTTTGGCACAAAGTCATTTATTTATTAATGACAATGATAGTCAGCGCCTATGTACGGTTATTCTTAGAGCACTGCTTCTGTAAAGCTTCATTCTTAAGGTAACCCCACGGGGCACAGGCTTCAGTTTTAATGATAAGCCTGGGTGTCTGAGGGAAGCCACAGCTTCTATAGCCTTGAGGGCTGTAGCCATTACCTCTGGGCTAACCCCTCCTTTTTTCCTGTACAGAGGAAAAAGGAAGCTGTGGAGCTGTGTGTGTATCAGAAGCACAAACTTGAAGGGACCACAGTGGAAAGCTGGAGAAGGCAGGAGGGATTTGGTTTGATGGGCTCAGAGAGATGGGGTTCATGGTGAATGACTAAGCCACTTGGAGCAACCAATTAATTGATCTCATCTCTGAGTCACCCCGTGCCCATTCAACCAGTGAGTACCTATTAGGTCACACCGGAAGCTGGGAACAATGAGAGAAGGCCACACTCTGTCCTCAGGGAGTTCAGTCTGTGCAGGACACTGGCAGCAAATGAAGTTCCAATAGGGCACACAGGCTGGAGGAGAAGAAAGAAGCCTGGATCCCAAGAAGTTGGCCCTGAGTCTGTTGCTCTACCAAGCCTGCTCATGCGCGGCTTTCACTCGGTTACAAGCATGTTGGATGAGTTCTTTTTCTTCCAGCATTTTGGAAGAAGAGTTTTAGTGTAAGTTCGTAGGCTAAGTTTTAATCTGTGCTGTCATTGCCTATGTAAGTCTGGGTGGCTCCTTGGCATCCATGAAGCTGATAACACAGACATTGCCTTGCGGCTGGGCTCTTAGGTTGCGTCTGTCTTTACTACCAGTGGTGACAGGCACGGAGCGTCTTTCTTCTTCTCCTGCTGAAGCATCGTATCCTCGAACTGGCCTGCAGGGTGGAGACATGCCTTAGTCCCCACATGTGCTTCTGTTTTCCTCTTGCCCCTGGCACTGGGACAGACATTGGATATTGTGTATATCATGAACACACACACATATGCACAGGTACACACACCAATTTGTGTACATAAATTTTAGTGTATCTATGTGCACTAGCCCAAGTACAGAGGAGCCTGGTGTAATCAGAGCCTGGTTATCAATGTCCTGGTGGTGAGTGGAGGTGGTGAGTCAAGGTCCCTTGACCTTGCTGCTTGGTTACCTGAGACCCTTCAGCTAATATATCTAGCTACCTATGCTCCTAAGCTGGGCTCTAACCATTCTGCATGGCAGAACTTGATACTGTTTTGATGTGGCTTACAGTATAAAATAAAAATATGTAAAAAGATGGCACAGTGTGTGTGCATGCACATGTGTGTTTGTGTGTGCATACATGTACATGTGTGTGTTTAAAGGAGTGTGCATGCCCATGTGCTCATGTGTGTGTTCACATGTGTGTGTGTATATATATATATATATATATGCACTTAAGTGTTTGTGTGGATGCACTCTCCCAGGATTTCGAGATTATTATTATATTTTTTATTTACTACTGCACTTTCTTTTCTAGATGTGTTTTCTTTGCTGACTCCCCGGGTAATCCAGAGTGGCTGAGTGTGAAGAGACACACAGGACTGTGTTCTCTTGCCCTGCCCTTCCTTGCTCAGGACAGAGGTGCATCTTTTAGTGAGATTCTTCCAGCTTCCACAATACTGAGCATGTGGCTAAATATCCTGCTCTGGACTGACTCCTGCACACACGAATCCCATAAAAACTGCCCATAAATTGAGGCTGGGGCTCGGTGTAGTCCTGCTACTGGGGAAGTAAGGTGTTCCAGGCCTCTCAAAAGTAGGAAGATTAGGGGCCCGGTGATATGGCTCTGTCTAGAAATTGCTACCATGTGGGTTCATATGTGGGATCTTGACTCTGACGCTGAGTGGCTTCTTTTAGGTAGTTGTAGTGAGTGTGGACTGCGGGCAGCCAGAGTGGAAACTGGAAGACTTTCTGGGCTGCTTTCTAAGAGTCTGTGATCTCAGAGGGGGTGATGGAGAAATGTAGGATCCTGCTTGTGTTTTCCAGGCACCGCCCTCAGGAGGTGCTGGCCCAGTGGTCTTAAGATTGATCTGTCAAGTATGTCTCTGAGGTTTCTTAGCTGAGTAACTAGGAGGGTCCTACAGTTAGCTGATGAGAGAGGAGTGGAGGAAGGATTGGGAGAAAGCTTTAGGAGACCACAAGAAACTCACATTTGGACAACTGGGTTTGTGACGCCCACCAGACTTCCACAGGACATCTGTATTCATAAAAATCTGGACAGAGACAGATGTCTCCAGATGGCTGCAGTCCTGTAGCAGAAGTACCTAAAGGAGCTGACGTCCCTGGGGCCCCGCCTGTTGCCTTCCTCCTAGAAGGTGGCCAGGTAGCCGCAGGTGTTCAGACACAGATGCATCAGCTGCCACGCGGCAGTTAGAAGGTGACCAGGTCTCAGTGGTGACCTCAATTTCCTGGAATCACCCACCATCATTTCCTACCCCATTTCCTACGTGCCCCGGCTTCTCAAGGGCACCCTTCCTTTGAATTGCAGCAGCACGGAGCCTGCTGCTGCAGGGGGCGGCACCTTCGCTCGGATTTTCGCGAGCAGACGTGACGTGGCCGCGGGAAGCCCGCCCCACACCCCGCGCCCCGGAGCTCGCGGGGTCGCACGGCTGCGGCGGCGCAGGCTCGGGGGAGGACGCGGGGAGGTGGCTTGGCTCGCGCGGCGCCGACGGGGTTAAAGGACCGAGCTCAGGGCGGCCCGGTGCTCCGTGCGACGCGACGCCGGGACCCGCGAGCGCTCGCCGCCGCCTCTGCCCCGCGGTCCTCCGAGCTGCGCGCCCCAGGCCCGGCGCCATGTAGTGCCCAGCCGCTCGGAGGCCGCGGGCCGCGGGGATGAAGGGACGCGGCTGCTGGGAGACGGCCTCCGTGCGCTCCTTCTGCAGCTCCGGCTGCCTGAATAAATTTAAGAAGGGTTAGTGCCACCGGTTTCCCGAGGCCGGGCTCCCCTCGCAGGCACGCACGCACGCCCCGCGCCGGGCTTTGCGGCAGGACCGGTCCACGCGAGCCTCTGATGTCACTTGCTCGTGGCGTGGGGATCGCGGGGAGCCTCGGGGAACCCCTTTACCCCGCACCCTGCCAGAGTACGCTGCGCAGTGGCTTTGCGCATGGCGAGTTTTGGAAAGGGGGCTGCGGCTAGAGACGAGCGGAGGCCGATTAATCTCTGGGGGTGAAAAGGGAAAAGAAATCCAATCTAGCTGTTCATGGACAGGAGAGGGGGTTTGGAATGGGCGGTCGTGTTTGCCTGCCCCCAACACTTACCCCATTTGTTCCCCAGTCGGCCTGGAGTCTTTACTACCTCAGGGCCTTGAGTCTTTACTACCTCAGGGCCTTTAGGCTCCCTGAGCGCAGGCAGAATTGCAGCGCCATTCATATGGGCCTCATCCCCAAGTCACCCTAGCTCACTGCATGGCTCTCTGGAGTGGCCATTTAGGTCTCAGCAAGGGCCAACCCTGAGAATGCCCCTGTCCAATGGTGATCCTGACTAACTGCCCCAGTGTCCTGGTAGAAGCTTGCTGGTGATTTGACTTCCCGTTGAGAGGAAACTGCTGCTTTGCAATCTTGCAGCCTCCTAGTCTCTCTTGCCTGCCATTTCTGATGCTTGAAAACTTTTTGGAAACTACTGTGAATGAAACTTGCTCCTTACCTTGATGAGTGTTTCTGGTCTAATGCCACTCACTTGGGAAAATCAGGATTCTTTAACCCTATTGCCCTAAAGTGAAGTTAAGACACAGGCAGTTAACTTCACTTAATATGCCTTGATTAGAAACAGCTCTTTTTATGCTATCAAAGCCCCGTGGCCTGGCCTGTAGTAAACCTCGCGATTAATTTTGTTTGTTGACTGGAGAGGCCAATGGCTTCTTGGGGTCTGGCTAGTTCCTGTGTTCCCCAGAGTCTCGAGACACCAAGACTCAGCTTGGAAGTCATGGAGAGTTGGTCAACCTGTGGCATTCTGAACATGGGTGTAGGGTTTTAGAGGTTTCAGTTGTAAACACACTCAGTATTTCATCCTGAGCTGCTGCGATAGTCCAGTCATGTGAATGCTATTCCATGCATGTTCTCTGCTCTTAAAGGATTGTTTTTAATCTCCAGATTTTACTTCAGATATATACTTTATGGATATGTAAAGTTAAATGATGAATCTGTTATCAGTTTGGATCTATTCAGAGGCCAAGTCTTGGTGTAAGAATAAGCATCAGATGTTAAATTGCTTTTCTTTCTGTGTCCATAGAGAGTTTTGATTGCTATTACATGAAGATTCAGGGCAAACAAGGGTATGGGATGAAGTGCCAACTTGCTCTCTGCTTGGCTGTGATAGAAGCCCACAAATTTATGTGGAAATGAAGGTGACCTTGGGGCCAGCCTTCATCTTTACTTCATGTCAAGATCATGCTGGGGGTATTATGTGATGTTTGTAATTTTTAGAATGGGGCCTGGAACAGAGCTTAGAGCGTCATCAGGAGACCCTGTGGCCAATGTCTTAGTCAAGAGCAGACAGATTTCAGGCTCCAGTCTGGAATCCCTCAGGACCAACGGAGGTGTGTCCCTGAGGTGCTCTCTGTATGGGAAGGTGAGTTTAGGAAGTCCTGCATAGAACTTTAGAAACAAGTTGGCTTCAGTTTTTAACCTTGACTATGCCTGCTGAAGGAGGAGAGAAGTGAGGGAGGCTCAGGGTGACTGAGGTCTGGTTGGCATCAACTATGGGAGGTCGGTGTCTTCCTTGCGCATGGAGAGAACTCCAACCCCACTTACTTCACAGATGCTGCTGAACATTTCAGACATGGAATGTCCTCAGACAAGTTCCTCTGTACAGACAGAAAATATTTCCCAGTGAAATAGTGTCCCACACCACGGCCCATCTTGCCCAAGTTGAAGAGGGAGCTAGGGTTGCTGCCTGCTCTGGAGGGCAGGAGCTGTGATCCAGTTGTGACAGGCTCAGCAACAGAACTCTGTGGCCTGGAGAATCAATTCCCATGAGCAGCTCCTCTGAAAGTCCCATTCCTCATTGGGCCAGAAGGAGACCTGGGTTCTTAGGTTCTTGTCTTGACTACTGCCGGATCACATGACCCTGAGTTTCTCCCTGTCTCAGAGTCATCTACAGCAGCCAACTCCTGACCCCATTAAGTGTGCCATGAAGGGGGCTCCAGAAGGGTAGCCTCCAACACAGCTGCAGCCCTAAGCTCTGGGGGAGCAGCCCTAAGCTTCAGTCCTGGCTTCCCTCATTCCAGGGCGGGGGAGATGGCTCAGCAGGTGAAAATCCTTGTCACCAAGACTTCCGGCCTGAGTCTAATCCCTGGAGCCTATGGTGGGTGGAGAGAACCAACTCCCATAAATTGTCCTCTGATGGCCACACACACACACACACACACACACACACAAATGTTTGTTTGCTTTTTAATCTCTTTACCTAGCAGTGAGGCTTAGACGAGATGTTGTGTATTTTGTGTGATCTGTCTATGTGCTTCAAACAGAGCCACTGGAGCCACGAAGGGGAAAGGCCCATATAAAGATGGGGAAGCTCCACTCAACCCCGGGGGTTACGTAGCCAGGCTCACTCTGTACGACATACAGCATGTCAGTCACTGGAAAAGAGAGTCGTAGCCAGGCTCACTCTGTACGCCATACAGCATGTCAGTCACTGGAAAAGAGAGTCACCAGAAACACAGCCATGGGAGGGGTGGGAGAGAGGCAAACCCACATCTGTTTTCTGAGGACACGGCTGAGCTAAGGTGTGCAATGGCCATGAACTTAGAGGAGGCAGACACAAGGAATGGGCAATGGGGAGCTATGAACTCAGGCCTGCTCAGCTGTTTGTTACCACAACACAGCATCGTCAGGGCCCAAGTTTGTGTTTGAGAGTGGTGTGGTTGAGGTACACGAGCAAGTGGAAAGGAAAAAAGCCTAGGTGTTTTAAGTAAATTTACAGTTTTGTGTTGAGCCCTATTCACGGATATCCTGGGCAAAGGTGGTCTGTGGGTACAGGCTAGATATACCTGATAGAGAGATTAGGTGTCCCCAGGCTCAGCAGCACAGCCTTCTGCCTGTGTGCTGTGTGTGTGTGTGTATGAATATGTGAGTCTGAGTGTATGTGTGAATATGTATGTGAGTGTGTATATGTGAGTGTATGTGTGTAAATGAGTGTTTGTATGAGTATGTATGTATGCAAATGTGTATATGTGTGTGTTCATGATTGTGTGTGTGTGAGCGTGTATGTGTCTGAATGTGAGTGTATGAGTATGTGTGTATGTATGAGTGTGTGTGTGCGTGTGTGTGTTAAACTTATACATCATTTTTGGCTGGAATGCAAGTCTGGAAGGCTATACATGGGAGACTGGAGCCCAACATGGTGTGCTCCCAGAGGTTAGACCAGCAGGTTGTACTCAGGTGCTGTGAGTATACTTTTTCATCTGCTCTCCTGTGAACTATCTCCTGTCTTCTGGGCGCAGCTCACATTGGCTGCCCTTGTGTGGTATAGAGAAGCAAACTGAGTGAGGAAGGGCAGAAGGATGTGTTTCCAACCCAGGAAGAGATGGGGGTGATGGCAGCTGGCACAGGCCATGCAGGGCGGATGTCTTCACACAAGCTCCCAGCAAACTTAGTGATGAGACTTCCTGGAGGTGTGTGGTTATAATGTGAGTGCTGGGTACTTGGTCATAATGTGAGTGCTGGGTACTTG
>NW_021620993.1:7735374-7737560 GCF_004785775.1 Grammomys surdaster | reverse complement strand
AATGTGAGTGCTGGGTACTTGGTCATAATGTGAGTGCTGGGTACTTGTGTGCTCTGAAAGCCTGTCAGGTTTTATTGTTTTTGAGATGGGTCTTCACTGTGTGGCCCAGGCTGGCCTCAAACTTACAATTGTCCTGCATCTGCTTCCTAAATACTAGAATTACAGATGTGTGCCACCATGCCCAGCCTGGGGTTTGGTGTTTTTGTTGTTGTTTTGTATCTATGTCCCTCCATTATCTTTGAGGGCTACACCAGGAACCATTCTCAGAGGAGCCCCTCAGAACAACAGGGAAAGCTGAGACAGGGTTCAGGGCCCTTCAGAAAGTCACGGTTGGGTCTGGTTGGGAACAGCCTTTCAAAGGGCTTGCTGTGACATTCATTGTGGGTCACATGAGCTGAGTTCCTGTGAGATCACAAGGCCTGAAGCAGGGGGCTGGCTCTGTTCTAGATGCTCATGTTCTTACTCTGGGTCTCTCTGGGCTCGCAGGGACTGTCCTAGCTCAGGAGCCGAGCCTCCAGGGAAGCTATTGTATTACCCTCTCATTTATTCAGTTGTTTTGGTGCTACTGTGGCAAGTGGCTTTCCTGGGGGGGGGGGAGCAAGAAAGGAGAGGGGGAAGGAGAAAGCAATAGATAAATCTGTTAGGCAAAGGTGAAAAATCACAGAGGACTTCCTAGTGGAAGTAGTTCCTCCTGTTATAGGTACAGATGGGGATAGGGACAGGATAGGGGTCAGGAGGCCAAAGGGAGGTCTGGGAGCCTTGTGATAGGTGAGAAGTGGGAGGGAGGGTCAGAAAAGAAGGGCAGGCAGACCGAGGCTATGACATCAAGGCTTGTGAAGTGACAGCTCATAGTGTCTGGTGTGAAGGCATGGTAAGGACAGCCCTGGCATCTCTGGAGATGACCCATGGGTCATGGAAAGGAGGCTTCGCTGCAGGGCTGTCCATATTAAAATTTCTTCCTGTACTCAGTGGTTACCACTGCTCAGCGTGGCCCCATGAAGGGGGACCTGTGCAGTCACGTGTGTGGAAGCCTCTGGCTGCTCACTAACACACGATACCTGCTCACATACAGACACTGGTGGATTTTAGGCTCCTGTGATTTTTACATCCAGCCAGGAGCAGTGCCTCACTGCCCTCATTTTCACAGGGGACAAAGAAGGTTTAGAGGCAGAAGTCTGACTAGGTAACCTGGGCCACCCCAGGTCCCCCATATGGAAGGAAAACGAAGCCACCATAGGGCTTTGAAGGAGAGCTGTGGCACCCTTGGTGTTAGATAGTGTTTTGTTGCTGTGACGAGACAGGAGAATGTGTTTAGGCCCATCATCGGTACTCGCTTGGCTGATGTTGCTTCTGGGCCTGGCAAGCACAGAACATGGGCTGGGAGCAGGGGTGATCCGGCTCCTCTCAGGAGTCCCTCAGCCAATGGCCAGACCCTCCAATGTGAGCCTTTGGTGGACGTGCTTAGTTTCAAATCATAGCATCCATAAGGGTGCCCAGTTAACACAGCAAGCAAGAGGACTATTGGCATTATTATTTTATAGATGGGGAAACTGAGGCTCAAGGAGGGAAAATGACTGTCCTAAGATCACACAGGCAAGAGTGGGATGGGTGTTTGCATGCCAAGGAACGGAATGTACTGGATTCCCAGGGCCTGGCCCCAGGCAGAATCTGCAAGGCATACGGCTCCTTTTCTGAGGAGGAACCTCAGACCCTGGAGAATGCAGAGGGTACCTTGAGGGGGAATCCTTGTCACTTGAGAAAGTCTAAATGCAGGGGGAAGTTAATATGGGGTCAACAGAACTATGACAGGCATCAGGTTTCCCAGCCTTGTAGCCTGGAGTTTTGATCAGTGGCCCCCAAGAGTCTAGGGAAAGGCAGTTCAGCCACTGGGGACAGATTCATCTATTGCTCAGAGGCTGCAGTGACCCCACTTGGAGCCTTGACAGACTCCTCAATACCCCTCACTTCCACTTATCCCAAGATTGTTATATTATTTTGCTGGGGGGGGCAGAGGGAATACTCTTTTCTTGCAATTATTGGACATGTGTTACAATAAAAGTAAATCTACAGTGTCTAGTGTGGTTGGCTCCCTCCCCCCTAGAATCATGCAGTATTGTGTTTATAAAAAGGTAAAGAGAGAAGGGATATGTTTTGTGGATGTGTAGTCAGGTATGGGGAAGGGGGGG
>NW_021620993.1:7686883-7735274 GCF_004785775.1 Grammomys surdaster | reverse complement strand
GAGAGAGAGAGAGAGAGAGAGAGAGAGAGAAGAGGCCGGCCATGAGCATGTGGAGTAGGGGGGAAGGGAATGGGGAGAGAGCAGGCAAGGGAAAGAGCAAGAGTGAGCCCCTTTTATAGTGAGTCAAGCATACCTGGCTGTTGCCAGGTAGCTGTGGGGCAGAGCTTAGACAAAAATGCTAACATGCAGTATACAAGCTGTTCAGTCATAAGCAACAGTCCTGTTAACAAAAACATTTATCAGAGTCAATGTTTGGCCTTCAGAATAATACAATGATCTCTAAGCAATAAACAGAGGGCCACTCAGGTGCCAAGCCAAAGCAGGAGTAACCCCATTAGGGCTCGGGTATAGGGCAAAATTGGAACAGGGCTCACTTGAGCCCTGGGAAGCCAAGTAGAGACGCATCAGGGTAACCAGTGGACTGAGGAGAATACAGTCTAAGCTGTATTCTCAACACAAGGTTGAGCTGGAGCTCACACCCCTCCCCCAGCTTGGAGCAAAGTTCTGACCTCTTCAGAGAACATCCTACAGGGCAGGCGGCTCACTGCCTGTGTAGGCCTGATTCACTCTCCGGTGCCCGGCTTTCCCGTAAAGGGCCAGTCAGCTCACACCAGCGATGCATCTGATCACACAGAGAACAACATGAATAATGATGGAGCCATGGGCCTCAGACTGCTAAAGATAAGCTTCCTTTTATGTCCTTTCCTCTGACGTTCGTGTTGAATAATGACTGCTGACGCACATCTGCAGAAATAGTAACTGCCAGCATCAGCTGTTGTACCAGGGCAGAAGGGAGCCACGGACTCGGGTTCGCCACTTCACCTGGACAGTATCCTAGGGTTATTGCTGTGTATTCCATGAGAAAAGAGGGCAGTTACTTGGTGCTTAGCTCTGCCTGGAGTAAGTAGTTTTACTTGGGAAGTGGCACAGTGGGATGAGAACCTAGATTACCATTCATCCCTGGAGCCATTTTGAGATTGTTGATTTGTTGGAGATTCCCAAGCCTTCTTCCCAGCCCTCCAACCCACATACTTTATTCTTGGCATAGCGGGGCCACTCCTCTGTCCCTAGACGGCTGTTACTTTTTTTTTCTTTTTGGTTTTTTGAGACAGGGTTTCTCTGTGTAGCCCTGGCTATCCTGGAACTCACTCTGTAGACCTGGCTGGCCTCGAACTCAGAAATCCACCTGCCTCTGCCTCCCAAGTGCTGGGATTAAAGGTGTGTGCCACCACTGCCTGGCACAGCTGTTACTTTTAAGGATGCTCTTGGGACAGCAGTTCCAGTGGCTTCAGGTCAAAGTTTATGGTACTGTGACAGTTCAGGACACTATTGTTAGGTCCCTACTTCTGGTTCCTACTTTTCCTTCATATGAGCGTCTTTTACATCACTTCCCTTGGCCGTGCAACTCAGACAGCTTCCTGTGTGACTCCAGGTTGGATTGTATCAAATGTCTCCAGAATGACTTTCCTTCTGTTCAGCAGTTGGCTTCTGCTCAGATCATCAGAGCAGCCAAACTGCTGCCTGAGCATCTTTGGCATGTTAGGTTTCTCTCTGGGACAAGATCCCAGGAGTGGGACGTCTGTGTACCAGGGTGTGAGCACTTCCCTCTGGTGTCTCAGTTCTCCCTTACCAAAACTGGCTCATTCATGACAGGGACCCTTCCACTGCATGTGTTCTGAAGGGATGTTGTTGATGGAAGGGTGAGTTGTGTGCGTGGGCACACGTGTGTGCAGGTGTACGGTAGAACCAATAGATTGACACTTGGGGGCCTTCCCCTGTCATCTTCCACCTCTCACAGACCCTGGAGTCACTGATTCAGCTAGGCTGGCCAGCCAGCAAGCCCAGGGGTCTGCCTGTCTCCACCTCCCTACCCTCCCCCCCTCCAGGCTCCCCACATGTTGCCATACCCAGCTTTCCATGGATGCTGGGATCCAAATGCAGGCCCTCACATTTGCACAGCAAGCTCTTTTAGCCACAGAGCCATCTCCCCAGCCAGTCCCTCATTTTGTTTTTGAGACAGTCTCACTATGGAGCCCTGGGTAGCCAGGAACTAGGATCCCCTTGCTCTAGCCTCTGAAATGCTAGGCTCACAGGCATATGCTGTGCACAGCCTGTACCTCCTTAAGGTCTTGACTTGTATTTGGTTAACAAAAAGATTAGGTAGTAGTTCAGTGGCAGCGATAGCTTGGTTGTTTGAGGGCCTGGGTTCCATTCCCAGCATTAGAACAAAACCGTAACCAAGGCTGAGTTGTCCCCACTTGTGACATCCCTGGTTGTCCACACCTGGCTCGGCAGCTGCCTTTTCTCCTGCCCTTCCTGGAAACCCAACAGGCATATATCAGATGGCGTGTGTCTGGACCTCGATGCTAACTGGCAGTTCTTAGGAGTAGGGATTCAGAGAAATGGTTCCTAGATCTCTCACCTCCCAGCAAGCCCTGCTGTATAACTTGTGGTCCCAGTGCAAAACTAAAATACAGGTACCTCGCAGAAGTTTTTGTTTCAAGACAGTGAGAACTGATTCAGGCATGAGCACAGGCCCTGGGAATGGCCATTCATGTGGGCTCCTGGTGGGCCCTGGCCATGCCCAGTGCTCTAGTTGGAAGTAGTCTGCTGGTTCACTCTCATCCTGCTGTTTAGCTTTCACAGGGGCCACTCATTAAGAGCTCAGGCCAGGTATTCATGGATTCTTGCTGCTCTGCCCCATAGTAGCTGGCACACACAAGGCCCAGTGCCCTCCCTGAAGCCATTTCTGTACCTGTTTTGACCTCATCCTGTGAGCTTGCTAGTGGCCATCTGGCCCTTCTGTTTACCTTTACCTGCTTTGACTAAGCAAGACAAGTGATCAAAAGCTTGCCTGGAACATTCTGGACACTTTTTCCCCTAAGAGTAGCCCTTTGTCCACTTACTTCTCCCCTCCCCCAAATCCTCTGTCCCAACAGGGACAGTTGCTGCTTATGTTACTGGTAATGAGTAGGGACTGTTGGGACTTCTCCTTAGCTGTAAATAGCACGCTCCTCCCAGGCAGCAGAGACAGTAGTTGGAGATTAACTTCATAGGGCCTGTGACATAAGGTGGCATTCTGAATAAATTCAGTGGGTTACCACAGGGTCAGGGAGTTCAGGGCTCGCTCAGCTCAGCAACAACTAGGATGCATTCCTGGGGTCTCTCATGCAGAGCATGTAATTTTCTTCGGTGGCTTCTGGCTTGCCTTCGCTCTTCCTTTCACTGAACACATGGTTCCATACTTCATCTTTCCCTCACGTTTTCAATGTTTGGATTAGGAAGGCATTGATGTATGGGTTTTCACTTAGATTTGGGAAGAGTTTGGCTCCCTATATGAAGGAACATGACGTAGCCATAAATCCCAGCCTGTCCTAAATTACTACCACTGGCTGAGATTATTTTTGACATTTTTTCCCTCATTGACAAGCTAATGTGCAGTCATAGAAAATTCAGTGAAGGGAAGGAAAGATGGCTCAGCAAGAAAAGTGCTTGCGCCGGGTGGTGGTGGCGCACGCCTTTAATCCCAGCACTTGGGAAGCAGAGGCAGGTGGATTTCTGAGTTCGAGGCCAGCCTGGTCTACAGTGTGAGTTCCAGGACAGCCAGGGCTACACAGAGAAACCCTGTCTTGAAAAAAAAAAGTGCTTGCCACACAAGTGTGAGGACCAGAGTGCCATTCCCGAGCACCTGTGTGAAGGATGGGCAGGTGTGGTCGGCCACTTATAATCCCAGTATGTGGGAAGCAGAGGCAAGGGCATCCCCAGGCCAAGCTCAATGGATAAACTAGCCAAATGGGCCAACTCCAGTTCAGTGATCAAGGAAGACACATAGCAGTATCTTCAGGCCTACACACAAGCACACACATGCACCTGCATACACACACATGTGAACACAAACACATAGACATGCAAAAAAAAAAAAAGACCTAGCAGTCTAGCACAGAGGTGACCAATGTGGCTGTTCTACATTATCAACTCTGTGTGGTGACCTCATGTGAGTCCCCCCTGTTGTGTCAGGGTCTTACTATGTGGCCCAGGCTGGCATCAAACTTGTGGTGATCCTCCTGCCTTTACCTCCCACGTGATAGGATTGCACCACCACACTCAGCTTTTGCCAGTCTCTTGTTCTCTGTCCATGACCCCAGCTGGTTTGAGGGCCTGTCCTCCATTTTGCAGATGTGGGAGCTGAGCCACAGAGACAGAATTTGTATAATTCCCATAATGAAAGGGACTCGCACCCTGCTTGATCCATTCTCTCCATGAATCCTCCACTGGATTAAATGATACTTAAAACTCCTATCAAGAACTGAGGGGACAGCAAGATGGTTCAGTGGCTTGCTGCCAAACCTGATGATCTGAGTTCAATCCCCAAAGAGAAAGGACTCCTGCAAATTGTCTTCTAATGGGCACACAGGCACCATGGCACACACGCACCATGACACACAGGCACCCGTACACAGATGCCCACAGACACAAACACAAATAAGTAAATATAATGCATTTTTAAAGACGTGGAAGAGGTGACTCATTATTGAATAGTAATACTTTACTTCTAATAGGACTGCAGGGTTTGTCTTGGTTTCGTTCTTGTTTTCATCCGTTAGTGTCTTGTGGAACTATGGCTGCTTTGTCAGGTACTGCTTGGTTTTGTTCTTGTTTTCATCCGTTAGTGTCTTGTGGAACTATGGCTGCTTTATCAGGTACTGCTTTTGTCTCGTGTAAACCTGACTGCATGGCTGCAGTTTCTGTAGTCGGGGCAAACACTTTCCATGAGGACTAGTCTTCTCTTAGCTGCATTTCTCCCCCAAATATTTATCATGAAAATCTTCAAAGATGGAAAAAAGTTGAAGGTCTTGTATTGTCAGCCTCCGTGAGCTCACTGTCTGTATACTGCAGTCTCTCACTAACATGCCAGTCTCCGTGTGCTCACCGTCTGTGTACTGCAGTCTCTCACTAACATGCCACTGTGCTCACTTTACCACCTGTCACCCTTCACGAATCCCTTGCCCCCTCACCCCTGCCCCTTCGTCCCCTACCCTCTCATCCCCCACCTTCTCACACCTGCTTTACCCCCTGCTTCCACCCACTACTCCCTCACTCCCACTCCCTCCCTCCTCACCCCCTTATCCCCTCACCCACCCACCCCCATCTCCTCGCCCCCCACTCCCCTCACCCCCTCACTCCCTACTCCCTGCCCCCTTGCTTCCAATCCCCCCAACCCTCACCCACTACCTCCTGCCCCCCACATCCTGCCCCCCCATCTTCTAGTCGTCTATGTTTGTAGTCCTCTTGTTGCTGTTACTGAGTGCTGGGATAGAAGGCAAATCTCAGCCTCAGACTAAGCAGGAGCTCTACTGAAACAGCTGCTTTTTCTCCCAGGTCCATCTTTTTTTTAGTTTTAGTTTTGGAGACAGGATCTCATGGATACCTCAGGCTGACCTCAAACTTCCTGTATAGCTAAGGATAACTTGGAACTTCTAACCCCCTACCTCCACTTCCGAGTGCTGATGTTGTAGGCCTGTGTCTCCACACCTGTGTTCTGTTTTGTTTGCTTTGATTTTTATGCAGTGCTAAGGGATCAAACACAGGGATTCATGCATGCAACGGTTTGTCAACTGAGTCACACCCCCAACCCTCCTCCTAATCTCTAAAAACACTCTTCAAAGTAAACAGCCACTACTACATGAAAACACGCTAGCCAGAACACTCACACCACTGGTAGCCCTGACCCTAGTGAGCACCGTCTTCTGAGTCTGACAGTGTAGTTTCCACACACACCTACAGGAGCTTGTCCTGGGTACATTCAAGAGGGGACTGTTATTCACTAATGAGCTTGTCCTGTGTACACAGGAGTGTTTGCACGACACTCACGGTCCATTCTGGCATGTGGAGATGTTAAAACCATCCTTAGTCTCATGACATGATGTCTCTGTCCTGTGGTATTAGTTGGTATTATCTTGCCATTCACACGAGCAGGTTCCTCTAGCTTGCTGTGAGACATATCTCCTCATGTGATGTTGCTTTCCATCAAAGGTTTGTCTTTTTTTGTAGGTGTGAGCTTCTTAATATGATGGACACATACCTACTCCTTGTCAGTCTGTTATACATTGTCCTTCTGACTTTTAGTGTTTTTAGATTATTTATGGTCATTCATTTGTGTTTTTACATTATTTGGAGTTGCTCTTTTTGTGGACCTCTGACTACTTTTTCATGTGCTAGGTTTGTTTCATGGAAACTGAACTGCACAGCTGTAGTCATTATAGTCAGGAGACATGCTTTCTGTGAGGACTAGCCGCCTCTTACTTGGATTTCTCCCTAAATATTTACTCTGAAAATCTTCAAACACTGAGAAAAATTGAAATGCTTGTATTGTCAGCCTCTGTCTGCTCACCGTCTGTGCTTATTGATAAGTATTTTGATTAGCTATTTAATAGTGTTATTGAGTTATAATCATTCTCCATAGGGAGTTCCTTATTTAAAGCATGTGATTCCATGCAGTTATAACATTTACTGGGTGACACAACTATCATCACAGTCCAACTGTAGAATGTCACTGCCTCTCCTGAGAAAAGCCACATACTCACTAGTAGTCATTCTCTGTCCCTCAGCAACTACCAGGCTGCCTTTTGTCCCTGTAGATCCGTGTGCTTTGGCTATTTCGTCTAAGTCAGTGGTTCTCAACCTGTGAGTTGCAGCCTCTTTTGGGCTCAAAAGACGATTTCACAAGAGGTCACATATCAGATATTTACATAATTCATAACAGCAAAATCACAGTTATAAAGTAGTAACAAGATAATTCCAGTCGGAGGTCACCACAGTATGAGGAACTGTATTAAAGCCTTAGGAAAGCTGAGAACCACTGCTCTGAGTGGAATCATTTCTTGTCCGGCTTGTTTCACTTAGCATGATGTGTCCTTCAGGTTCATCTGTGTTGCAAGATGTCCCAGGGCTACATTTCTCTTTATTGTCCTGTGATAGCCCATTGTGTGGATGTACAACATTGTGTTGATCAACTGATGGCTATGAACACAAAGGTTTTAAGTGGAGATATGTTTTTATTTTTCCTGGGTAGACACTGAGTAACAGGATCTCTGGGCCATGTGACTCTGTTGCTGGCTCATGGTTTAATTGATGAATTGTTTACTACCCTAATAGCCATGTGAACCTGGGAGAATGTAGCCAATAAATGAGGAAGACTAAGTCTCATGCAGTAGTCAGCTTTACTCAGAGCATCAGACACTTCATACTCTGAGGGTTAAGAAGAGTCACAGGAGTAAGGTATTCAATCATAAGGGCAAGTGTTAAAAAAAACATGTTTCTCTATAGAGGTGTTTGAATAACAACAGCTGAAGTAAACTCCTACCCATTACACCTAGGAGGAACATGAAAATAAATTCTAAGAACAGTTCTGTGTTTTGAAGAAACTGGGGTCACAAGACTTGTTTTCATGGAGTTTCCTCACAAGCACTCAAAATTCTCACATAACTCCATTTTTGGACTGTGTTAAGACATTTCCCTTCTTTTACATTTTAATAGCAGGATATTCAGAGTGGTTGTTTGTTTGTTTTGTTTTGTTTTGTTTTGTTTTGTTTTTCTTCAAGACAGGGTTTCTCTGTGTAGCCCTGGCTGTCCTGGAACTCAGTCTGTAGACCAGGCTGGCCTCGAACTTAGAAATCCGCCTGCCTCTGCCTCCCAAGTGCTGGGATTAAAGGCGTGTACCACCACTGCCTGGCTCAGAGTGGTTTTGATATGAGAGGTTGTAGGTAAACTAATTATCATTTGGTGCCTGAGCAAATTAATAAGCAAATCCTATAAGCAAGCAAATTATACTATTACCATTGTGTGTCTGCCCTGCCACCAAGATCTAAACTATGTCCAATACTATTAGTTACATTATTATATTGATCAAAAAAATCTAGAGAATAGCTTTAAAAGAGACCCATATAATTAGTAGTTCTGGTGCCTGATACAACATAAGCTCATATTTACCTTCTCATAGGAATACAAATATCCTATTGCAAAATAGGAAGTGATTTAAATCCCAAGGAAAAAAAATAAAGTCCCTTCTCCAAATGAACGAATGAGTCTCTTACAACCCAGGGTCCAGGAATAAACCCAGAGTCATTAGTAGATGAACTCCTTCCTTGGTGCAGAGGGCCTTAACCTGACCCCAGGTGGGCAGACTTGACTTCTGGTAATATGGTCAATATCTCCTTTTGCCCTTTAGCTATAGGTTTGCCCTCTTCCTGGTGGCTTGCTCTGTCCCCTGTCCTCCATAGTTGTCCTTGATGGCCCTGGGTTGGAGAAGCTGGAAAGGAATCCATGATGTTTTGGAGGATGCACTTGCTGTAGCAGATGCATATCTTCCCAGCTTGCTCCTGAAGAAGTGAGAATAGGACAGGTAAATACCTCAGCCTGCTTATTTCCTTCTGCAGTAAATCCAGGGTGGTTAGAATGCGCATGAGTATGGGCCTGTTGCTGGAAATAACCCTACAACATAGGTAGGAGGGTTTATGAGTTAACCATAATAGATGAATCACAACAGCCAGTTCCACCTGTTGGGCTGCAGAAAAAGAAGTATTAATAGACTGATGAATATCTGGACCATGAATCCCCCCTACACCCTGAGATGAGCCATTAATAACACAGGTATCTGCCTGTGGAGTGGGAGAGAGTTAGACAACTTTTGTAATCACAAAGTCAGTTCCTATGAGAAAATCCCATAGTTTACCAGCTGGATAATTGTTTTCTACCCTTGCATAGTAATCTACAAGTGAAATTTGACAATCTATAGAGTTCTGTGGTGCTCTTTAAAATTGATGTGAGTTAAGGATATAAGATAACAATACAGCAATGATGAAACCCTTATTAATGGTTGCCATGGGGTCCTTCCCTGATTTACTAATTGAGCAAGAAGAATTAGGTAAGCAGTTAGCATTGAATGTCTCTCATGGTGTAAATGAATCCATTCCAAACGTTTACCCTCTTGTGACATAATACCCAAAGACAATTTAGTGGGGAAAATAGTTACGTTTAAAGGCAATAAGGATCCACATGATACACAGATGCCTCCTTTAGTCGGGATTCTAATAGCTGCAGCTCTTCCTTGGCCTCTAGAGATTACGTTCGAGGACCATCCAGTGTTGCCTTTCTTTCTAGCGTTTAAGTTGATTGGTAAGTGCATAGTTAGGTAAGCACGTTGATTTTGTTGCAATTGCCTGGAAATACCAAGTGCAGTTCATGAGTCTGGGATGGGATTGGTAGAAGAATTACTTTTTCTGGTCATGCCCTAACCTGCCGAGGTTGTGAAGTTAGATTCTTCATAGATTCTTGTAAGTCCTCATCAAAAAGTGGAGAGAATTCATTATTCAGTTATCAGTTCCTCGGCCTATGCTGCAGGGTCATCTTCAGGCAAAGGAGGGCACATATAAGGAAGCTCCAGGAAGCGGGCCAAGGGACCCGTCACCGACATAGGTGGCACCGTTTTGACTTTTGATTTTGCCTGCACAGGGAAAGCTTCCAGTTTGTGTGCATTCAGGGAATCATTCCTCTCTTTGTCATAATTAATACCTTCATCATCTTCCCCTTGCTGTGGTTGCCCCTTCAGTGTTTTCAGACTCTGACCCATGCTCCATCTTCTGGAAACTGGGACTACACTTGTGCTCCTCCTTTAAGAAAAAGTGTATGAGCTGAGCATCAGGCCGAGCCCTCCCTAGTTCCTGTGCTCACTCATCCCTCTGGGAGTTCTCGCCCCTCTCCGTAGGCCCACTCTCTTCTCTCATACCTGACTTCAGGTTCCTGAGGGTTAAGAAGCATCACATGGGTAAGGTACTCAAATCCTAAGTACAAGCCACATGTGACAAAGATGGTTTTCCATGGAGACACATGACTAACGACAGCTGGAGTAAGCTCACTCCTTCCTATCACCTGGGAGGAGCCCAGAACAATTCTGCAGTTTGAAGAATCTGAGGGCTCAAGACTTTTGTTTTCTTGGCGTTTTCTCACAAGCATTCAGAATTCTCACAGGGCTCCATTCTTGGACTGTGTTCCTACAACGAACCACCAAAGTATTAGTAGTAGTGACTGCACAATTTTACACAATCACAAACAGTTTGTGGGGGGTCCGGGAGCCTCTGTACACTGATGCTCGTTTTATCAAACTGCATCCAACGGAGTGTTGTAGCATCTCTTGTAGTCTTCCCCCCATTCTCCGAGTGGCTCACATGCTGAACCCTTTTCTTGTATTTATTGGACTTGGTTATCTTTGGAGACATCTTTGCTCAAACTCTTTTCCTATTCTTTTTGGTTAGGGCTGTCCTTGTATTGTTACCTGGTTATTTATACACTAAGGATGAAAGTCCTTTTATGTGAATTTTAAATGTTTGCTTCCATTTCATTTGATGTAATGTCTAAGAGTTTTCCTCTTCTAATTGTCTAAACCAAACTCAAGCAGTGTCCCCTCTGTCTCCTTCTAAGAACTTTATAGCTTGAGTTCTGTCAGGATGTTGGTTCTTCCTGAGTTAACTCCATATACTGTGTGAGTTGGGGATTAGGGTACCAGTTTGAGTCTAATGCATTCTGCCCCAGAAATATTACCTTAAAGGGTTTTTGTTTTTGGTTTTGGTTTTTGGTTTTTCGAGACAGGGTTTCTCTGTATAGCCCTGTAGAACAGGCTGGCCTCGAACTCAGAAATCCGCCTGCCTCTGCCTCCCAAGTGGTGGGATTAAAGGCACGCGCCACCACCACCCAGCGGGTTTTTCTTCTTATTGCCTGTCTTTACACCCATGCTGGGAATCAACTGACCACAGGAGTCAGATGGATGCCCACATTCCCAGTTCTGATGCTGTCCCTCGCTTCACTAGCTGGTTTATCAGACCTTATGGACATCACTTTGTTTCTGCGTAGAGATCCCGGAGACTTACCCATATTTCCTCATAAAGTATTTTAAAGGTCCACACTGACATCTTTATTGCATCCAGACAGGTTTTTTTGCTTTTGTTTTTTGGCAGAGGGTATAAAATTTCTTTTACTAAAGATATAAAACATATACTTTATTTCTGCCTGCCCGGCACTATTTATTGAATGGCTCCTTTTTCCTCTACAAACCTGCTGTTTGAGCCTGTGTGGGGATATCAACCTACTCCCTGGACTACAAGCAGACTGCAGTAATACAGTACATATCTTGTAAGTCAACAACCCCCATTCACCAGGGTGCTGCTATATTTATTCCCCACTTGTAAAGTGGGGACACTGAGGCAAGATGGGCTATAGCCAGTCATACTGTCCCCAAGAGATGATAGCGGTAGTTCTGGGAAACAGGAAGAATGGGGACTTGTTGCCGGCACCTGATGTGGCATCAGACTCTCTCTCTCTCTCTCTCTCTCTCTCTCTCTCTCTCTCTCTCTCTCTCCCTCCCTCCCTTCCTCCCTCCCTCCCTTCTTCCCCTCTCCCCTGTCCCTACCAGTTAGCAGGGCTGTGTGCCACTTTACCTGTATAACTTGAGGCTTTCAAGAACCTGCTCTTTGGAAAACAGAAACTACCACAAAAGAAAAATGCCTTCACACTTCCTTTGGTGCCCATGGAAGGAACAGAGGATCGTGCCACTACCCTGGGTGTCTCTGAGCCCTGCCCTTGTTAGTCAATGGCTCACTCACAGCATGCTCCACTGGAGGCTGAGGTTGGGGTGCCATTCCAGAGGGGATCCGATGTAAGCAAAGCCCACAGTATGACAGAGTCAAGCCGAGTCCCGGGGATGAGTTGATGACAGCACTGTCTGCTAACCCTGCTCCATAGCTCTGCACTTTGGTTGGACATGTCCTCCTGGGTAGGACTCTCTGCAGTTCATGTGTACATTATGGAGGGGCATCACCGTCTATATTAGTCACATCTCACTGATGTGATAAAACTCCCTGACCAAAGCAAACGAAGGAAGGAAGGATTTATTCCGCCTCGAGGTTTGGGATGCAGCCCATGAGAACAGGGAAGGCATCCCAGCAGGAGCATGAGGTAGCAGGTCACAGTGCATCCACGGTCAGAGGATGAGCAAGCAAGCGAGCGAGCGAGGGCAGGAATGAGTGTGCGAGGGAGTGACTGGATGCTTGTGCTCTGCTAGTTCTTTCTTCCTTTTTACTGTCGAGTAATATCCCCACGTGTGAATATACTGCACTTGAATTGTTTTTGCTATGGGGCCACTGAGAAAAAAAATACTGATATGAATGTTCACATGAATGTTTTTGAGTGTGTACAGTATTTTTTTCCTTTTTCTTGGGTCTGTGGACTACTAGGTTATGTGGTATTTGCTAAGATGCTTTCTGAAGTGCTCGTGCCGTTAATTTCCTATTAGTGTGGGGGTGCCCATTTTTACACATCTGTACCAATATTTATTTTCCGAGGTTTTTTTCTGCGTTTTTAAACAGCTGTACTGACTAGTATAGTGAGATGGCGTAGTGAGTAACACACTGACATAACCAATCTCTGAACATGGTACATGTCTATTTACCTGTTAAACTCTCTCTTGGCTTTGTGTTATCCTGGACATACTCCAACTCTGTTTGCTAGTACTGGTGCTATAACAAGTGATATTATTTAAATGTTATTTCCTGGAACTCACTGCTGGTGTTGGAGAAATACCCCCCTCCCCATGCACTGAGTTTAACTCTACAGTGTTTCCCTGGAGTGTTTCCAGTACTACAGGATGGAGTTGCCTTTGGCTTCTTTTCCTTGGTTCATTGCACGGGCTGAGCCACCAGCGTGGTCCTGAGATGGTGAACACAGACTCGGTGTTTCATGCCTTCAGGTTCTACTTTTTATCATTAAGTCTGGCGGTAACTAGAATTTCTGTAAATGCCTTTCTGTCAGGGAGGATGCTCCTTCTTTACAGGGTCCTGTTCTTATCCTGAGTCAGGGTCAAATTTTGACAATAATTATTCGGTATTTAATTTACTATTTGTTCCAGTCTTAATTTGTACTGTTACTATGAATCATGTCCATTTAAAATGTAAAACTGAGTTCCTGAGGTATCTCTGAGATATGAATTTCAGTTCATGATGTTACCCCTTTTTGTATAATCTTAATTTGTTAATGCTTTGTTTTAAAATATTGTACTTCTATCAATAACAGTTGTTCTTAGGCTGCAATTTTTCTTGTCTTGCAATATCTTTCTGCTTTTGCTGCTGCTGTGGCACCGGCCCCACAGGGTGTTTCCGAACCACCTTCTGCTCAGATCTGTATTTGCAGAATTCAGTACAAAGTGTAGGTCTGGGTCTCTTCAAAGGAAAGGTTTTAATTTTAGGTTCAATTGCTCTGTAAAGGGCCTATGTGAATTTTAACAGTTTCCAGTTCATTCCTTCAGGAAGATTTCTGTTTAATGAAGGTGTTGGGCTTACTAGCAATTTTTCATAGTTCAATATCCCTTCATATCAGCCAGATCTACAGCAGTGTTCCGCCGCTCTCCCCTCATTGGTAATTTGTATCGTCTTTATCTTTTAATTCATGTAGCTAGGGGATTGCCAGCTCAGTTGATCTCAAAGAACTTCTTAACATTTTCAGATTACATTTTCACTGTTATTCTGCCCCTCGTTCATTCATTTCTGCTCCTCTTTTTGCTCCATTCACTTTGAGTGTATATTGCTGTTGTTTTTGGTTTAGATTTATTTTACTTACTGTTTGTAGTGGAAGTGGGGGAATCTCTGTGTGTTTTTGTGAACATGGGGTAGAGAAGAAGAAGACGACATAGAGATGCCCGGGTCTTCTGCCCCCACACACTTTTTCTACATCTCATGATGAGCTGGGGTGAGCTGGCCCTGAGACCGGTGTGACCACAGATCTGTGACCTTCACCTCATTCTCTCCAACTCTGTAATACACATTTAAGAGTCCATGTCTGCCAACCCTGAGGGTCCCAAGAAGGACAGACCAGGTCCATGATTGTCCAGTTAGAACAAGCTGTATTTGGGGTGCAGCCAGGACTGGCCAGCTGACTGCATCATCCCAAGTCGGGATTTGAGAGATCAGTCCCTGCTGGCTTCTTGAGGTCATTTTTATAGGAGAGATAAGGTGTTCACAGGGGCGAGAGGCAAGAGAGTCAGCTGTTACACATGGTTAGAGAGATACAGGGAAAGGGAAGGACCAAGGTAAGGATTACATCATGTGAATGGGGTCCCAAGTTTAGTGCAGGCTGAAAAACATGTTTTGTGGTTCACATCAGATCTAAGAAACAGCAACTTATTAATTACAAATAGAAACCTTACCTCACAAGGTCTTAACACAGGACAAACCGGAACTTACTCTTAACGGTCTTAACTGCAAACAGAACTCTTAACTTGAAGGCGTGGTTTTCCTCTCTCACAATGTCATCTCAAGCAGCTGAGTCTTGAGTCCTTACGAAGTCTGCCTCTGTGTCTGCCCAGAATCTGCTTTCTAAAGCTGATGAGGCTGCTCGCACTTTCTTGAGATTCATGTTTGTCTGTGTCTCTTTCCAGTCCTTTGCTTTAAACCCATCTGTCTCCTTACATCCGAGTGTGCCTCGTGGAACGCATATGGCTAGATAGTTTATCTGTGCTTTTATATTTACACTGTAGATGGCATAGAATGTATCATGCTCTAAAAATATATAGTCTGATAAAGTCTCTGATTGTTCCCACTCAGCACTGTAGATAGAACCTGGGTCTTTGCTCATTCTAGTGCTCTCTGCCACCGAGCCTTGTACCCAACCCTGTAAGTCTCTGTATTTTAATTGAACTGCTGAGACCATTTTACTTTAGTGTAAATTTCTGCCTGTTTATCCCTTGGTTCTGGTTTTCAGTTAGAGGCAGATCCCTCAGGGCCCTCAATTGGGCCTGAGGCTTCTGGACTTCAGTGATCTTCCTTTGCCACCGCCACCCGCCAGGTAACTTCGGCTACCATTGCATCCCTCCACATCTGGCCAAAATACTTGAGTTTAAAACTACCAGGTTTTGCTGTTTGTTTTATCCTGCCTATTTTTTATCCTCACCCCCACCCCTTCCATGTTCTACTTTTAGTCTTTGGTTTTCTTTTCCTTAGTTCATGAGCTATATGGTCTCTTCTGAGCTATGTGGTCTTTTCTGGGTGGTTGATCTGGGGTTGACACCATGCATCCTTCACTTTCTGTAGTTCTTGTCCAAGTAATATTCCATCTCTTAACTGTTGTAAGGACCTGAAACGATGCCCATGCTCTTGGTGCTGAGCCCTGGTTTCCTTTCATGGAACCTAATTCTACAAGACATTTTTTTGTGCATTAGATAACCAGTTATCTTCAAATGAATCTTAAAAGTGGAAACAGTACAGCATTTTAAATATTACTTGTGTAGTGTCTTTTCCTGCCTTTTTTGTTCCTATTGTCTGGGCCTGCATTTCCATTTGATGTCTTTTTCTTTCAGTCTGAAGATCAACTGCCCCAGCTTCTCTCAGGCTTAGAATAGCTTTTTACTTTCATTTCCCAAGGGCATTTTAAAAGGCTGTGTATTTCTAGATTTATTTTAGCAGAAGGAGGGTATTGTTCCCATGTTGCCTTGCAGGTGTGCCCTGCCTCCTAGACACGTTCTTCTCAGGGTCCCTGTAGCCCAATCTCAGAAAGAAAACAGCCCCCAAGATGACCATGAGCCTCACAGAGTCCCAGTACTTTTAGCAGTCCACTCTTGGGCTGGAGAGATGGCTCAGAGGTTAAGAGCACTGACTGTTCTTCTACAAGTCCTGAGTTCAATTCCCAGCAACCACGTGGTGGCTCACAACCATCTGTAATGGGATCTGATGCCCTCTTCTGGTGTGTCTGAAGACAGTGACAGCATACTCGTATAAAATAAATAAATCTAAAAATTAAAAACAAAACAGTCCATTCTGTTACTATGACAAACTATCTGAGGCTAGGCACATTTAAAAACAAGGAAGTTTATCCCACAGTTTTGATGCCTTAAAGTCCAAGGTGGAGCAGTGCCCTAGTTGTTTCTGTGAGATCCTCTTGGTCAGTGACATCACATGAGCGCATGTGGAAGAGGTCACATGTCGAGGCAGGAAGGAAGAGGGTCAGGCTCGGTCTTTTTTATAACAACTCATGCTTGAGCACTAACCAGGGTCTCAAGAGAGCATCAATCACTTTCAAGGTCAATGGTCCCAGTGACCTGGTCTCACTTTTTAAAGGTTCTATCATGACTCAACGCTACCACTTGAGCCTCTGCAGGACTGATTCAAACTATATTGAAACCATAGCATCTTTAAAAAAAAAAAAGTGTGTGTGTGTGTGTGTGTACATACACATGTAAAAGTCAAATGACAGTTGCAGGGATTGGTTCTCTCTTTTCACTAAGTGGGTTCTGGGGACCAACTTAGGGCTTCAGGCTTGGAAGTGTGTCCCTTGGTCTGTTGAGCCATCTCATCAGTCCTGGTAGCAGCATTTTTGACATTAATGGGGGCCAGAAGTGTGGCTCATGGCACAAGAGTGTGGTAGGCCTAAGCGTGCCTGATGGGTGTCATGAAGGTGATTCTGTGTAGCCAGTGAGCGAGTATTGCTGCTGCTACCCAGGTCTCTGAGTGTAAGGCCTGAACTAAGAAAAGGGGCCTTACATAGGGCAGAGCCCCAAGACCCCAGTGCCTTCCAGTCCTAAATAGACCTTAATATCCTCAGCACAGCCCTCTAAAGACTGCAGATTGATCTTCACTACCAATTTAATTAGATCCTGGCTGGCCTAGCACTTAAAGGTTCTAGCAATACGGTGACCTATTTAAAGGGACTGTATCAAGGTCACCATTGAGCAAATCCAAGGTAGATCTTGGGTGGAAATTTGGCCCTCTGCAGATGGCTGTAACACAAAACTGCCTGACTATGGGGTTTCAGATTTTTCTAGATCATGTTTTGATGTGCTCATAGAACACATGGGAGGTGTGTCACTGGCCTGTTCGGGTTTCTTTAGCCTACATGAGAGGTTCCCGAGCAGGTGATAGGACAATCTCAGCCAGGCTTTGGGGACCTGCCATTCCTTAAGATTTGAGGAGTATCCAATAAGCTCTGAGAAGCCGCTGCTGAGAAATGGGGGTCTCCAGAAGTGGGGTTGACAGCCCACTGACAAGGGCCTCTCCTCTCAGGCCCTGCACTCAGACACCTCCCCCTCCTCTCTCCCTATCTTTCCATCTCTAATACCTTTTCCTTCTCTGGCCTTGAACTCAGCTCAATCCTCCAACAACCTCAACCTGGAGCACTCCCCCAACCCCCATCTCCAGCAATGATGACACACCCAGGACCATGATACAGCCAGAAGTGTGGGGATTACCCAAGGTTTGCAGTGTGGGACTACACAGCCAAGGCCTGGTCTCTGTAGGGCAGATCATGGAAGAGTCATGGGACTGAAGATCTTCCCTTGCTTTTCTGATTCCTCTCTTAGTTCAAAAAGCACGAATGGCACAAAGTAAGGCCCTAACCCCAGATCCTAGCTTCAGCCGTACTGTGCAGGCCTGCTGTGGCGGTGGCGGCAGCGGCACCAATGAGACACATTCCCAGTCCACTGTCTCTGGGGTCACCCCTTCATCTATCAGGTGCCTGCCTGTGCCTGCCTATGCAGCCCTGCGTGTATGCCCAGCTCTGGCACTTGGAAATCCTTCCCTTTCAGGACACTGGGGCTCCTGTGTCCTGAAAACACAGCCCTTTTCTTTGTCTCCACTTGCCCTCCATTACTGACCCGTGGAGGCACTACCGATGGAAGATTCTAGTGTGACCACACGAGTATCAGATGCTTTCCAAGGATAAGCCGTCCGGGCAGTGTCTGGGCCAGGAAAATGTAAGCCAGGGGTTTCCGGTGACCGGCTCAGTGCTTCTGTGTGGCTTGCTGGATCGTGCTTTAGGCTTGAGTTGCACTTCCTTTGACCCTGAGATGGGCATAGTGGCACAATCATGTGAAATGCTCACCTGTGCGTCTGTCATCCATTCAAGGTCCTTGTGGGGCATGAGTGGGGGTACACACGTTTAATCCTAGCACTCGGGAGACAGACAGCTTTTGAGGTGAAGGTCACCCTGGTCTACATAGCAAGTTCTAAGCCAGCCAGGACCTCGTAGAGAGATTCTGCCTCAAAACAAACAAGCGAAGGTCAAGGCTGACCCCCAGCTCTCAGCCTAGTGACCTGCTCCAGGATCTCCCCAAGGAAAGATCAGTAGTTTCAAAGGACCTATGCTTGGGGCCTGCCCAGGGGTGGCAGACACCTCTGCATTATGCTAATAAAGACAAGAAGATGCCCCTCTGTCCTGGACTGCCACCTAAAAATATCTGGTACTATGGGGAAAGTGTAGCCCACAAATGAATGGGAAGCAGATCAACTGCTCACAGGTGACCAAGCTGTAGAGACGGAGCAAAGCTCTTGCTGACAGGTAAAAACATAAGCCAAAGCAGAGTCTATGTAATGTGGACAGGGGACAGCTTTCATCATGAAAATTAGGGAAAAGCTGGCTTTACTGAGATGTCAGGATAACGGAGAGATCCTGTTCTTTTATTTGGCTTCCCAAAGGACAGCACAGAGCATGGGCAGGGGGAGCCCCAGGATCAGGATGCCTGGAAGCCCACTAGTTTCCCTCCACCTTGATTGCCACTTCTGCAGAGATGGGAGGTGACAGCCAGAGCATGGGGGACAAGTGTCTGAGGCTGGACCCTATCATTAGGAGGTCAAAGCTGGCAGGACCTCAGGGAGCATCCGATTTGGCAGCTCTTGTCTAGGCTGCAGCATGAAGTCCCCCAAGAAACCAGACTCCCTTGGAACATGAGGCAGGAGCTTCTGACTGGATCAGACAAAGGCCCTCAGTGGAAGCTAGTGTGGGAGAGGAGAGCCAGGCCTGGTGGAGACTCACTTTGTCTCCAAACCAACCAACCCAAGAAGCTGGTGCCTGGGGAGGTAGCTGGTGCTGGTGCTGGGTGCAGGCAGCTCCCTTGCTCAGTAAGGCAGAGGTGGGGATGGGGGAGAATTTGATTCCCCAGAGGTTTGGGTCAGAAGCAGAGCATCCCTTCTGCTGGGTCCACACAATGAAGCGTCGCAGACAGCTTCCCACGCACATCAGTCCATTCCTGCTGCCCCAGCTCCCAGTCTTCCTAGCATCCTCGTCACCTGGGGGATGAGACTGCACCAGGTCAGGAGGGTGAGGGGGCATAGATACCCTGGAAAGGGCCAGCTCTCCCCAGTGCTGGGTCCAGGATGCCCACCTGCAGTCCTTCAGGATGTCTTCATGAATCTCATTGGCCCCTCAGCTGACCGGAGGAGGATGTGGGTACCAGGTTGAGCGTGATATCACAGCAGGTGGCATGAGTGGAGCAAGTGACTGTTTTAGACTCCGCCTCCACGCCTCCATACCTTATATCCGGGAGGAGAGGCAGTTACCAGGAGTTGATGACATCATACTGAGGCCAGTGGAGTGCAGCATGCTGCTCCAGGTGATGGCCTTCTGAGAAATGGCACCCTGCCTCTGTGGGCCACCTGACTAGTGCTCATGTGTTTTGAACTTGCCCATGGCACTGATTCTGTGCACACTGGCTCCCTCCAGCCAGTGCATGGATGGAAGGAAACAAGCTTTATTCTTTGTTCATTCTTTCTTGTATTGGGGATTTTTAGATGGATTTTTAGAGCCTCATACTTATTGAACAAACACTCTATACCATAGGGACCCAGACTTTGGGTTGTTTGTTTGCTTGCTTGTTTGGTTTGAGACAGGGTCTCACTAAGTTGGCCAGGCAAGCTTTGAACTTTCAATCCTCCTGCTCCAGCCTCCTGAGTAGCTAGGATTATAGGCTTGTCCTCCAGGGTGTGCTCTGTGGTTCCTATGCAGAGTGCCCTTGAGCATTTCCTAGCTAGAAGACGAGAGATTTCCTGGCAGCTTTGGTATTAGTGGTCTCTAGTGAGGAAAGGGACTGCACTCCACCCTGTCCTGGAGAACATGGCTCACCTTCCTCAGGACACTTTCCTGGGTCCTACATGGGAGAAAGGATGGAACAGGCCCTGGCAAGGCCAGGAAGGAGAGCACACTGGAGCCCTGGCTGGTGTTTCCACCTACCAAGGTTGCACAATTCATTACCACTCGTCATCTGATTTTCCATCCGATTAGATCCCGTCATGTTTTCCAGTGTCTGGGTGGCCAGTCTTCTCAGAGTCTCAGACTCTCGCCTCCTCAAGGGTGGAGGCATCATCCGGTTTGCTACAAGGTAGCTCATTGTTGCTGTTGCTATTGCAGGATGCCGGCAGAACTAGAGCCCCACCGGTTGCCTTGGGAGGCACACTCAGGAGGGCCAGGCCATCCTTTGAGGGTCTGCCCAGTTCCCTGGAGCCCTTGGTGGCTCCCTGTCACATGCTCCCCCTCTCTAGGCTTCTCACTATTTTTCTCCCTGTCACTGCTCTGGGGACACTGGCCAGTCTCACCCCTGTGCTGGGCTCCTGGGCTCCCCACCGCTCTGCCTGTAACTTGAACCTGAGGACCTCTTGAACAGATGATGACAAAGCCAGAATCCCACTGAAAAGCAAGCATTGGTGGTGGGAGGGGTTGGGGACAGGGACAGGACACCTTTACACGTCACCTCTCTCCTGAACTGAACCAGCCTTGCAGCTTTGCTCATTCTTAGTTTAAAAAGCTACCCCCACCCCCACTCTACCCCCACCCCACCCCATACATACAGGGATTCCCCACTAATATCCATTTTCCAAAGATGAAAGAAAGCTCTGCTTCTAAAAATAGCTCACCTGGCACTGCAGTTGCCATAGCAACCTGTCCTTTTTAGGAGCCTCCTTAGGAGAGAAGGCCTGGCCTTGGTGATGCATGCAGAGGGACCTCCTCAGCTAGACTTCTACTTCCTACTACTAATGAGACTTGGAGAGCCGTCGGGGAGCTGGGGCACAGGGACCAGGAACTCTCAGCGGTCTGACCTCTGATGCTGAGTAAACCAGACAACACTGTACAAGCTGTGTTGGTGAATGGGGAGTTCAGTAGGCGGGGCCTAGGGCCCGAGCTCTGTGCTGCCGTGCACTGGGTACTTCTATTCTTCCCCACGGGAACTCACCTCTGCAGCACAGTACTAAAACTTCGTGTCATTGTATGGAGTGCGTGTGACCCTGAGTGAAGATGGCATGCAAGTTGGTAAGAGGTCCTCACCTTTACAACCGAGTTCACCGTAGCCTTGTCATGGAATCAGCAGGTTAAAATATGGTATTATCAGGAGTTTTAGTGGTCAAAAACAAAATTGTCATTTACAGGAGCACGGATGGACCTGCCGATTGTTGCGCTAAGAGAAATGAGCCAATTTGGTCACATCTTGGTTTTGGTTTTTTTCTCTCTCATCTGTGGACCCTATTCTAACACCATTATTTACCCTCGTGTGCCTGTATGGCTCGAGTTATCGAGGCCCACTTGGAAAGAGAAAGGGGGCCAGAAAGAGAGGGTAATGGGGGTGGAAATGATCAAAGCATATGTTGTGCGTTATTTTATACTATGAACATATACTTCCTAAAATACCCTTAGCGTCAGGATTGACACACTTAACATAGGCCCTGTGACTTTCACAGGACACAGGACCACCAGGCTCCTCCCTACACCAGACTGCCATTTTCTTATAGTTACTAGCCAGGTGGCATCTGTGTCTACCTTTTCGAAGAGACCTGGGCCCAGAAAGGAGTCTCAGTGATCAGCTAACCTACCCAGAGATCATTGCCTGCGTCAGTGAGCCCAACCCCCGTGGGCAGCCATAGAGGACGAACGTGGTAGGTGTTAGCCATAGCCATCCCAGGTGGTTGACTAATGATAGCTTGAAGATGTCATGGCCTCATTCCCAGAACCTGTGAGTCTGATGGTTTGCATGCTAGGGGGACTAGGCAGATGTGGTTAGGTTACAGATGTTGAGATGGAGATCATGCTGGTGGAACCCAGGATAATCTCAGAGGTTCTTAAAGAGGGAGGAACAGGAGTCAGAACTACTCACCTGCCAGCCTTGAGGAAGGCAAATACACTCCCCTGCCTAAGTCTTCCGGCAGAGGGGCACAGTTATAACTCCACCCTGATTATAGAAAGTTTCAGGTCTGTGAGTTGATACATGTTTCATTTTAAGCCACTGCTTTAGTTCCCTGGTGCTGCTGTACCTGACCAATTATCCAGCACACTGTGGTGGATTAAGGCAACTGGGATTTATTTTCTAAGTTCCAGAGGCCACAAGTTCAAAATCAAGGTGCTAGCGGGGCCAGACCCCTCTGAAGCCTCAAGGGAAGAGTCTGTTCTACATCTTCCTCTCAGTGTGTCCTGTGTTGCTGGTGATTGTTGGTGTCTACTGGCTTGTACATCCTTCTTCTTTTCCTCCTCTTCCTCCTCCTTCTCCTTCTCTTCCTCTGTCTCTGTGTTTGTGTGTATATATATATATGTGTGTCTATGTATGCCTGTGTATGTGTATATGTATCTATGCATGTGTCTGTGTGCGTATATGTGTCTGTTTGTGTGTGTATGTGTGAATGTATTGTGTGTGTCTTGTGTGTGTGTGTCTGTGTCTGTGTATGTGTATGTGTGTGTGTCTGTGTCTGTGTATATGTGTGTATATCTGTGTTTATCTCTCTGTGTGTGTGTGTGTGTGTGTGTGTGTGTGCTGGCACCCCAAGGACTTCATTTTGCCTTTACAAGTTTCAAGGCCTCTGTCCATCTGCTTTCCAGTTTGACTCCCTGGATCTCCTTGAACATTGAGGAGGATGTGGGCTCCCACCCTGCTCTGCCCAGTTGCCCTCTGTGCCGAGGCCAGCTTCCTGATAAGGCAAAGGCATAGGTTGGTGAGGACTGCAGAAACCTGCAGTGTAGATATTCTAGCTGTACCTTCTTCTTGGCCAGGTCGGCACCAGGGATGGATAATGAAATCTTGTGGGAGCAACTGAGGCAAGATGAGCCTCTCACAGAAGTCCTACTAGAGGGGCCTTAATGTGCAGGGTCCTTGATTGGAAGCCATTGGTTGATCTGGTAAAGACTAGACTCTCCCAGACCAGTTTTGTGATGATCTTATTAGCATGACTGGAATGTCAGAGCATGGGCCCCAGCTCCCCGACTTGCCCACTGTAGGGACCAGTCCACTCCAAACCTGTTTCCCCACTTGCTCTTCTAAGAAATGTGTTTGCTATAGACTGGAGATGTCGCTCAGCAGTGCTTGCATAACATGCACAGAGCCTTAGTTCCATCCCTAGCGTCACATAAACCAGGAGCCATAGTTCATGTTTGTAATTCTAGCACTCAGCGAAGTAGAGTTAGCCAAGTGTTCAAAGCCATCCTTAGCTCTTCATTTCTCAGAAGTACCAGTTGTGCAGAGAGCCAGGTGGAGCCTCAAATACAGCAAAGCAGCTGCCTGGGCTCAGTGGAGGAGGACAGGAAGTAGGTGGGTAGAGCCACCATGGGCTTTGCAGTGTGCTCCCAGAAGAGAGGGAAAGAAAGAGAGATGCCTTGACCCATCAGATGGTTTAGGTACAGACTGGGCATAAAGGACGTGCCAACGCCCACCCCCTCTCCGGGCAGAGAGTGGGTACCGTGTGCACTTTGTATTCCTCTGACTGGCCCCTCACTTCCAGCTGCAGCCTTGAAAAGATAGTCTCCTTGGTCACCCCTGAATCTCTCCAGCTTGCACTCTCAGGAGGCCTCTGCTTAAAGGGAAAGTGAGGCCCAGCATCTCTGCTGGGCACCCTGCCAGTGTAGACCTGAGGGCCCCCACCGTGCTCCCCGTAGGCCTGACATCAGCAGCTGGGCACAGCGACCAGAGACCAGCACTCATCACCTGGGGCTCTGACAACAGACACAGAGCTTCCCAGGGAGCCTACCAGATATAAGGATGATCTACCCAGGGTCCCAGCCCCTCTCCCCAGAAAACATCTTAGCCACCTGGGCAAAATAAGGGTTTAATGTAGGCTGGTAAGTGCCACTTAGACACCTGGTATAAGCCAGGTCCTCTCTCTAGGTCTCAGTGTACCCATCCCAAAGCAATTTGGGCCTGGATGTACCTGGATGTATGAGGCCTTGGCGGAACTTGTTCTCGCTCTCAAGGGAAGCCAGGGGCTAGGCTGCCCTCTCTGCTTTCCATGGTCTTCTTCACTGTTAGAAAGCTGTCCCTCATCCAAGGACCAGAGCCCATCCATCTCTCTGCAAGCACTATAAGTTGTTCAGAACAGAGACCAAGATGGTTTTTACATCACAAATAGTAGAGGTAGCCCAGAAAAGTAGGTGGCTCTAAAGCCAGGAACCAGGACATCCTCCCCCACAGGGAGTTAAGTGACCCAAGCCATCTCAACTCTGCAGTGAGGTTCATATAGGTGATTAAGAAAGGCTGTGGCTGCTCCCCCGCTCCAGCCCACTGCAGATGTCTCTGATGTCTCGGGAGGGTTCTGCACAATCTCTCAGATGACATGGTGGGAGCTGAGCCACCAGCTGCTCAACACAATGCCACCTTCCCAGCTGGATACTCCTGGCCTGACTCAGAGGTACCACTTGCCAGCCACCTACTGGTTCATTGTAAAACATGTGACTAGGGTCAGGCCCTCTCCTGCATTGTGTCTTGAGCAGCAAAGTTTTTAACTTACTGGGAAATGCTCAAGTAGACCTCCTGTTTCCACTGTTTCTCGAAAGGACTAGTGTTTTCTAGAAGGTAAATAGAGAAGGCTTGCTTTCGGGCTTCTAGTGGTAAAAAAAACCCATTAAATGAAAGTCACCTAAGTTCTTCCCAGACCTACATGGATGGAGACATACCCACAGAAGCAGCTGAATAAAACAGGAGCCAAGAACAAGGGCTTCACACACACACACACACACACACACACACACGCACACGCACATGCACACCACCACACACATTACTTAACTGTTTTAGGCTATCCTAGGCTGGTCAGGCCCTGCCCCAGAGCTGCTCATTGGTACATAACCCTAGCCCACCTCCCTCTGCACCTCTCAGGCTCTGAGCAGGTGAAGTCTCCCCACCAGCACCGGGAGGACTGCTGTGTGACCTGAGACCCCCAAAGGAACATGCCCCTGATTAGCCCTAGGACTCAGCTGCTACTGCTCTTCCTATATTAATATAGTTGCAAATTTTCTGTTGAACTTACTGTCTTCAGAAGACTTAGCATGAGCTTAGCATGAGCTTAGCATGAGCTGTATTGATGAGTCATTGAGTTTTTCCTTTAGTGATTGGATATTTATTGTTCTTTGCAGATCCTTGACCCTGAGTTTTATTTCAAGTAGAATGTGGATCATAAAAACTTTAGGACTCTCAAAGCACACATAAGCTTGAGAACCACAGCCCTTGTGACATCACGATCCAAATGCTTGGTCTTGACCTTGGGATAAACTCATCCTGGTAGAGGCCCATATCAGGGAGAAGGAAGCCATGCAGCCATCATCATACTATGAACATGTGGGTGGGTACAGGTGCTAGGCACGTGCTCACATGCTCAGCCATTCCTCAGCTGTTTTCATTGTACTTGGTGGAAATCTGCTAGGGATGTCCCTCAGAAATCCAAAGCTGAGTCGGGTGGTGGTGGCACACGCCTTTAGTCCCAGCACTTAGGAGGCAGAGATAGGCGGATTTCTGAGTTCGAGGCCAGCCTGGTTTACAGAGTGAGTTCCAGGACAGCCAGGGCTATACAGAGAAACCCTGTCTCGAAAAAAACAAAAAAGAAAAACAAAACAAAAGCAAACAAACAAAAAAGAAACTCGAAGCTGACAGAAGGCCACCATTTCTCCTGGTTTAAGGACTACTGTATCAGACAATTTTTAGTTGTATATGTAACACAGCTCACCCTCCATACCCACTGACTCCACATCTAAAAATCAAAACAACCACTGTTCAAAGCACACATGAGAAATTAGGTTCATCCTGAACATATTCAAACCTGTGTACATTTTCTAAGTAATAATGTTATTAACACAGCGTCGGCTAAGTGTTCTGGTTGTTTGTCAAGAAAGGTGGCAGGTTCTTCAATACCAGGAGGTCCTCAGCACCAAGACTGGCACAGACAGATCCAAATATTCTAGAATTCTCTTGCCTGATGCCCCCAAGGAGTCCTTTTTAAAAAGACATATTAAACAATAGGTTTCGTTAGGTTATTTCCACGTGTGTGCACTGTGTGCTCTGCTAGGATCCAAACGCCACACTACAGTTTCTTATTGCACCTCCTGCTAGCCTCTTTCTCCCCCTCTCCTAGTCTCAAACTCCTTTTTAAATCCATATTTGCTCTTGAGATGGAATACAACACTTACCTGAACCCAGCTTGTCTTATTATGACGACCTCCAGCTCCATCCATTTTCCCAAAAACCATTGTGTATCTCTACCATTCGTCTCAAGTGGAATCTAGGCTGGTCTATATCCTGGCTATTGTGAATGGTGCCATACTAAACATGGATGGGTGGTTCTCGGATTCTACCCAGTGTATGTCCAGAGTGATCCTGTCAGTTTCAGGATTGTTTTTGTCCCCAGACTCCCATTACTGGGTTATGATGTCCAGCAGCTGAAGCTGAAGTTTGACAGCCTGAGTGACTGGGTGCACAGCTGCTAGTGACTCAGAGGAAAGGCCAGGCCAGCAGCCAATCAGAACTGAGCCAAGCCCCTGCTCTGCCCATTGAGCACTAAGCCCAAGTCTGCCCGCAGCTTGGCATCTTGGGAACCACACTCTTTCTATTGAAGGAAGCGAGGAAGGTCTGCTGTCTACCTGTCTTTCCAAAGATGCCCAGAGCATCTGTCAGTGACTCCTGTGCCCTCCCAGAACTGGATCATTCTGGGCTGCAGTTGCTCTGGCTGGTGGGGGATGGGACTGGATATTAGTCTGAGACCTCTGTAGCTGGTAGGAACACAGTGTGCAGAAGATGCTTCCCTTCAGTTCCCCCTTGCTCAGGTCCTATGCAACCAGACAGCCTGGCACTGCTGTGAGCTCAGGACACACTCAGAACAGTGACCAAGTTATGTCCACCCACACCACCTTGCCTATTGTGGGAAGAAATCTGTTCTCTCAAAATACACATTCTTTTTTTTTTCTTCCTTTTAATTTTATATCTTGGGTTGCATATTTCCTTCATCTAAGAAAAGTCTTTGCTGATTCTTTCTAAAACAAGGCATTGCAGAGAACTTTAGCAGACGGGCATTGGGAAAACCACAGGCTCATGTCCGATTCTTAGCTATCCCATGCAAGCACCAAAGCAGCAGTGGGACAGCCGGCTGCCCACAGAGGCCTCTATGGACACAGGTCAGGCTAGCAAGACGGGAAGAAACCAGGAATCCTGTGCCACTGTGTGAGTTGTGAGAGGAAACGGGCCCTTGCACTGAAGCCACAGCTGACTGGCACCAGGGAGAGGGTGCCCTGGTGTCTTCTCACACCATCTTTTTGTGAGGGGCCATGTTCTGCAAGGGGGGGAGTAGAAATTACCAGGAAGATGGTCTAGGGTGTGGGTATAGTGACAAGAGTGTGACCTTGATTGTGGCATGAGGGATCCTCATGCAGTCTTTAGAGAAGGAGTGGTGTTGGATAGGGCCTCAGAGGGTAAGGGTGGTGACACTTTGAAGAGTATGTATATATTCCAAGCATCAGAGATACAGGTAATGGGAAGAGAGACCCCAAGCAGGGGTGCTCAAGGGGAGCAAGGGATAGTTGGCATGGCTAGGGATGGGCATGGAGTTTGCCAGAAGTATTACTCAGAGAAGTATTGATTATCCTGGGAGGCCAGTTGTTTCTTCTCAGTTACCCATGCTCTACCTGGTGTGGCTCACCCTGACCTCAGGCTGTGACCTAGTACCCTTGTGCAGGTAGGCACCTGGACTCTGGTCCCTCCACAGCTCTCTGTCATTCCAGCAAGTCCCCCTTTCTCTTACGCTCCCGTTGACTCAGCTGGACATAAGCTCACCAGGCTAAGGTGCAGCAGCCCTGGCCAGGAGCATTGTCGGAGTCGCTCTAGGACACTGGTCACTCTGATGTGGTGTTCTGTCATCTGCAGCCCACACAGCAGAGACTCTGGCTTGGTTGGTTATAACAGTTCTGTTTCTCTCTTCAGATGATTCTGGGGACGACGACGAAGAGCCTGCTGCTCCAGCTGACAAGAGTGAGCTCCACCACACTCTTAAGTCCCTCTCACTGAAGTTAGATGACCTCAGCACATGCAATGACCTCATTGCCAAGCATGGCGCTGCCCTCCAGCGCTCCCTGAACGAGCTGGACAGCCTCAAGATCCCGTCCGAGAGTGGGGAGAAGCTGAAGGTTGTGAACGAGCGGGCCACCCTCTTCCGCATCACATCAAATGCTATGATCAACGTAAGTGCTCCAATGTAAGCAGCTGCCATGGGGCCTCGGGATGGGGAGGGGCACCCTATCCGCAACAGCTCCCTGAGTGAATGGGTGCCTGACAAACCAGGGCCCTGCTCCCTGTGACTCCAAGTTCCTTTCCAAAGCCAACACCTTTCCACACAAACCAGCATTCTGTTTCTATCATCTCCTCCATGAAGCTATTAACTTCTGACTTTGTTTATCATAGAGCTGAGGACAACCTTAGAGCCTCACACATGCTAGGCAAGTGCTCCTCCCTTAAGCTGTAATCCTCTACTCAAGGACAAGTGTTTAGTGTGTGTGTGTGTATGTGTGTGTGTGTGTGTGTGTGTGTGTGTGCACGCGCATGCACACATGTGCACATACACGTGTTCTGCAAATAGCTGGAGCCTCCTCTTGCCTGGCTTACTCTGAGGCCAGGTGGGCCTCACTCCTCTCAGGACCTCTCTGCAACCTTGGCATGTTGGTATATCACTGGGAATGGAACCAGGGCCATGTACTCTACTGCTATACCATACTCCCAGCCCCAAATACCTCTGGTACATCCTTCACTACATCTGTCACCTTTATGCTGCCACACAGCCTCTGATATCTATAGCTGAAGTCCTACCGAGATCCTCCTGAAAGGCTGGGAACTCACAGATGCAAGTTACCCCCAGCTGTTTGCAGAAGGTACAGACCACTCCTTCCCAGTCCCTCAAATGTGGAGGTCTGGCTGCATCTCCACTCTCGCCTACCCTGACTGTGACCTGGCTGAAGCTTCCAGCAGCCCACACCTGTCTGGAACTCTCCTTGTAGTGACCCCTCAAATAGGGGAGACTTTCCCCACCCTACCTCACTGCTGGCTCTGTAAGCGTCTTTGTCTTCCGCATGAGTTCTGACTATGCCTGTGTTTTTATAGAACAAAAAAAATGAAAGCCAGTTGGCCCGACAAGCCCTGCCAGAACCCCCCCTACACACATACACACACACACACACACCTGAGGTCAAAAGGCAAACAATAGCTTCTTACCCAGGTCAAACCTGCCATTTCCCCCAGAAGGAAGGTCCTTTACATTCCTGAAAGGGTACTAAATCCTAGGCTTTTGATTTCAAACTACCCGTGGGACAGGTAGGGGAGGTCCCTTCAACAGTTCCCGGGAGTCCAGGCTCAGTGGCTAGTGCTGCAGGCTCTTGTGTCCTAAGGGCAGGACAGTGTCCTTACCTCCCTCTCAGTATGTCTCTTCCTATGTTTGATGACATCAAATGATACTCCAGTGCCTTTGCTGATGCTGACACTGTAGTCATATGGTTACATAGTTAGGGAGGCCCTGCCCAATCAGCATATAACCAAGTCCTTCCCTAATGAGCCCTTCCCAGGCCTGTGCTGGCAGCAGGAAACAGGCACGTCCTTCCTGTCCCTGGATCTCGCAGCCAGGCAATCTTGCTAGCAATGTGCTGTCACACATGGGCTAGTGGTGAACCTTCGAGTTGGCAATTGGGTGGGGAAAATCTGTTCTGTCTGAGGGGCCAGAAGAGAGTTCTGGAAGTCAGTTCAGGTCCAGCCAAATATCCCTCATAAGAGAATGACTCTTGGGTACCAATCATGGACACCTCCATTCCCTGGGAACAGAGAGCAGGGGTAGTGGCTGCAGAACAGCCTCTGGCAAGAGAAAGAAAGGCCCAGGGCCATAGTGCTGAGGTGAGCCCAGATCTTTCTGATTCCAGAGCAGCTGCAACCTGCTGCCTCATGGAAAGAAACCAGCCCATACCTCCAATTGGCTGGAAATAGGAAGGCAGGAAAACCTCCCCCATGCTTCCTTTCCTGCATCCCCTCCTCAGCATCAGACAGCATCTGTGCCCCCATGGTGTTTTATAGGATGTTGATTGCAGCACTTGGCCTATAGTCCCTGAAAGGGCAGCTCCTTGATCCTGTAAACTCTGTGCCTGGCATAGGGCCTAGCACCTAGGATTTCAGCAAACGAGAGAGAGAGAGAGAGAGAGGGGGGGGGGGGGAGCAAGCTAGAATTGTGACAGAAAGTGAGAGCAAATGAATGATTCACTTGGTGTCTGGCAGAATTCCCCAGCGGATAATTTTTCAACTGATAAAAGCCAACCCAGCAAATCCTGCTTCAATGATTGCTTGGGTAGCTGTGAATTAGCCTGCCACTTAGGGGAAAATCACACAGCACTAGTGGACTAGCTGGGGGTTTCAGAAGAGCCTTGAACCCCTGTGCACCATGGAGAGGTGCTTCTCCAAGCTCAGCACAGGGACATGTCCTTATTGCCCCCACACTCCGAGCCTGGGAACCAGGGCATGCCTTGCACATAGTGTGAGTCTGCACTCAGTCTAAGGTAGAGGGCTGAATGTGAATGCTCTGCAAGCTCACACTTTGGCACTGGGTCCTGTAAAGCAGAAGAAAGCAAACTGCCAGGCTCCTTCGCTTCCCCTGACACTAAGTCTGAAGAATAAGCCGAATGGTGGGGGTGAGGCTGTCACTCTGCTGGCTGGGTTAGAGCAGCAGTCTTCCTTTTTCTGCCCAAGACTTTGTCCCTTTCAGTAGCCACGTGCAGGTCTCACCATAGCTTTACTGTCCTTGTAATCACCCATATTATTTGTGTGCCCGGAGCGGCCATTTTTGCCTCTGTCTTCCTCTCAGGCTGAGCAAAATAATTTGATTTACATTTGAGCAAATCTTCCTGCTCAGAGATTGGGCTGGCAGTTGAGGCAAGGACAGGCACTTGCAGACATTTCATGCATCCTGGGGTGTCCGGTGCCAGCAAGAATGCCCAGTGTTGCCCTGAGTTGAAGACGGAGTTGGCTGAGATTCCTCACAAGTGGGAACAAAGGCTACTCAGGCCTAAGCCAGGAGAACGAGGACTCTTACAGCTTGATCCCTTCTGTCAGTTCCAGAGAGGTGCCCCAGAATCCTTCCCCAGAACAGGGCAGACAAAAGAGTGATCAGGCTGGCTGAAGGGGAAGCCCTGGGAAGGCTGGAGGTCATCCAAGGGCACAGCAGGCACAGAGAGCAGGAAGCAGCACTCGCTCTGGACTCTGGGTCCCTGAGTTTACCAAGGAAGCAAGCATCTCACAAGACAAACCTGGGCCCCTTCAGAAGAGCTGGCAGGAGGGATGGGGGAACCTGGAAAAATCTTGACACAGGATGTTGGAAGAGTCCACAGGATAGGAGCACCTGATTGGGTTGATCTGGGAGGACAAGCCAGTTAGAGAAGGTTGCAAGGGCAGATATAAGGGGGAGACAGGATGTGTTAAGGGGAGACAGATACAAAGATGGGACATTAGGCCAAGCAATTAGGTGCAGGGAGATGTGTAGATATATGTGCACCTTTGAGTACTTCATAGAAATGTAAGAAAGAAAGAAAGAAAGAAAGAAAGAAAGAAAGAAAGAAAGAAAGAAAGAAAGAAAGAAAGAAAGAAAGGAAGGAAGAAAGAAAGGAAGGAAGAAAGAAGGAAAGGAAAAAAGAAAGAAGAAAGCAAACCAATGCAGATCTCAATTTGGAACAATTAAAGAAAAAAGGAGAGGGACAGAAGGAACCACCTGCTCCTGGGGATGGCTGGCTGGGGATGGCTGGGACTCCCCCAAAGCCTCATTTGGTTCATGGGGCACATGGAGCTCCTTGGGCCAGTCCCGCAGGCGATGGGCCATGAGATACAGCATTGCCCTGGTTCATCAGGACCAAGGAACAGGCCCTGGCTGGCTGACCAGCATTCTGTCCCTGACAGCTTGCTCACTTGGGGTCTGGGGAGGTGGATTAAAAATAGATTCCAGAATTGTCTCAAATCAGCTGGCAAACCGGCAGCCAGATGGTGCACATTCCTGCCTGCAAGGGGTGAACTATTTTGAATATGGGAAGGCTATTTTGGAGTTATAATTGAAGCACAGAGCTGCCTCCCCAACACCGAACATGAGTCACAGCCAGGAGAGCCCACCTGTGACAGGGAAGGCCGAGAGCCTGCTTGTTACACAGACCGTGATGTCCAGACCAGGGTGGCCTGGCCTCACTACCCTAGGGACCTGAAGGGGACCAGGAAGGAGTGATAACAACATAGTGGCTTCACCACGGGGGCTTCACCACATGGCCCTCAGTACTTACAGCTTCAGGGGTCCTCATTCTTGATTCTCCACACCTAAGATGGTTAGGTATCTTCCAAATTAGTAACCTCTGGTTCTCGCAGATGGGGCCTGTGGCAGCACAACTCCCTCCCTCCTATGAGGTTGCATTCAGCTAGGGCTTCTTGTATATATAGGCCAGGGAACTACTTACTCCTCTGTGCTGGGGGGAAGGCAGACATCAGGACTCTCCTGGTCCCAGTTTGTCTACTGGCTCTGACCAAGTGGGGGCATTCAGGGAGACTATGTATCTCTGCCATTTCCTTCCCGTTCACCACCTTGAGCTCACAGGCCACTGAAAGACAGGATATCCTTAGTAATTCAGGACCACAAGAGGATCAGTGTGGTAGCCAGGAAGCCTCAACCCCAGAATCTCAGGGAGAATTTTACCCAGGAGCTGAGACACCAAAGTACCTTTGTAGAACAGACATTGGATGCACAGGGTAAAAGGTAAATCCAAGCATGTCCTAGCCTAGTCACAAGTGGAAACAGCCTTTCCTCCCAATGCCCCACCCTGCATTCCTTTGTCCAGGGTTGTTGGATCTTATTGCATGGGCTGGTGGCTGAAGGCAGACTCAGCCACACAGACTAACCCTCCCTCTGGACAGTTAGCTGTCTCCTACCTCCTATTTGAGCCCAGTGGCTATCCACCCCAGCTGCCAGGAGTCCTCTGGTACCTTCCTCATACCATAGAGGAGGGAGACTGAGCTTTAGAGTGGACACTGACATCCAGGCCCAGCAGGATTCTCACTACACAGACCCTCCCATGAGCCTGAGAGGCTGCCCCGGGCCACACATAGGCCAGGCAGAGGACCAGACAGGCTGAAACCCATGGCCTCTGCTCCTGGCTGTGTGAGGGACTGTGAGGTCACTGGCAGGATTAGGATTAGGAACAGCAAAAGCGATTAGAGTTTGTCCTTCTTCTGAGTACAGAGAGCATAGGTTTCCAGGTCAGAAACTGTACATCTCATGGACACCTGCTAAGAAGGGAGGGTGAGTCCCCAGAGAGTGGGCAAGGCCCAGACCTTCCATCCTGCAGCCAAGTGGAGCCAGCCCCAGGTGGAAGGCCTGACATCTTGAACACTTCACTCTACTTTGGGGCAATTCAATAAGCTCCATGCCTACCCCACAGGAAGCCTGGTGCCCTAGCCTGCATCTCTGTCCCTCAGGCGTAGCCATGTTCCCCATCACCCTCTTATAACCCTGGGGAATTGGAAGAAGGAGCAGTGCCTGGGAATTGAAACCTGATCCCCATCCCGAGGGACAGTTGACCCAACAGTCATTCACAGGCTGTACAGGCATCCCAGAGTCAGGTCCTTCATCCCACAAGGATGCTGAGCCTCAGAGGCAGAGGGACTAAACAGGATGAGAAGCAAGGCAGTGCCCATGTGGGACCCAGACACTGCCCTGGCTCCCAGATGGATTCCATCTGCCTTACCTCCAAGGTTTCAGGATACAAAGCCCATGGGTGTGAATCAGGGACTTCAGGTCTCCTGGTGATGGGTGGGAAGGAACTTCCTGGCCCTAGATCTAGCAGTAGCAAAGCTTCACAGGAAATGTGACCATGTCTAGCCTTGGCAGGGTCAGCCAAGCTTTTCCTACCCTCCCCCACACCTTGCTTCCCCACCCCCTCCCCCTTACTGGGCCCCAGGCTTAATCCAGCTTAGTGAACACATCCCTGTGTGCACTGCCCAGCTCAGCATTCCAGGCAGCAGAGCCAGGCTGGCTCCTGTCTCTCCACGGTGTGGCCAGCATGAGGCCTGGAGAAGGCTGGTGGCAGCTGAGAAGACCCTGGGAGCTGGGGGTAGAAACCAGGTAGGTGTGTTGGGGCTGGAAGGGAATATGGGCATGTGACAGTCACAAGCAAGCAGGGCGTCTGTGCAAGGAGCTCCAGCAGTACAGTGACAGCCTGGGTCCTGCCACTGAGCTCCTCCATCCAGAGAGGGACAGAGTCAGCTGGGACAGGCATGTGCCTACTCTACCCACGTATGGTTCAGATGAGGCACAGCTGTCTGTGGGGTGTCTGACTTCCTGTCTCTCTGTCCTTCTACACCCATGGGCCCTGTGGTAGCTTCAGAGTAGATGGAGGTCACATATAACCAGGGTATCTCCAAGCAATCTGCTGCCCTGTTGAGCCAGCCCCCAACCCCCAGCCAGGCCTGGGACCTGCCCTTAAAGGTTACTCCCAATATCGTTGTTAGTGAGCATTCCCCAGGCTCCATTTCTGCCCTTAGAAGACCAGTGGTCTGTGGCGTCAAGAGGCTTGGGGTCGGTAAAGATCCAGCTCCACAGCCTAAGCTAGCAGCACTGGCTCATTCCCTGGAAGACATGCACAGAGACTCAGACCCCATTCCTGCACACACCTCCCTGTGGCTGTGAACGAGCCCATGTTTTCCCAGTGCTCACGCATGCCAGAGAAATGGCTACCTCAGTGCTTATGAGCATGACCCGTACATCTCTGAGCTGAGCTAGGCCTGCCAAGTAAGGGGTCAGGATCTTGTGGGAGCATGCACGTAGCAGGTTGCAGCCGAGCAGAAAGGCTGGCTATGTGGTGAGGCACATGAGGATTGGAGAGGAGTGCAGCCCAGGGGATGGGTGGGGGAAGATGCTTTTTGCTTTTGTTTCTAGAAAGCCCACACCACAGGGCCTCTGTTGTCAGTTTATGGGACTTGTCACTTTGACCTTAGGCTGTCATTTGATGTTGTTTGCCATGTGTCTCTTTTATGGGTTTTATGGATTTTATGAGTTTTATGGGTTTTCAAGCTCATGAGTTATGCGAAAGAGACCAAATAACTCCTCTGCGTTGATGCTCACTGACAGGGCTCAGGAGCCCTGGAGACGTGGTTGAAAGTGATGGGGCACTGTGGAGTGGGGACGAGCAAGGGCAGAGGCGAGAGGCCTTCTGCAGAGCTGCCAGGATTCCCCCACGAGGAAGAACCTGGACTATGATGGGGGCATCCTTCAGCTCTCCACAACAACAGGGCTCAGCACATTCACCTTGTACAGGCCTTCCGGTGGGAGGTGTCTCCTGTAGATGGGACAGATTCCAAATCCCAACCTACTTGTTGACCTGGGCAGTACCTTCTCCAGGGGCCTCAGTGAAGAGACAGCATGAAAGAATGTGGGGACTCGGCCCATCAGGCCCCCACTGGAAATGAGAGTGCTTTCCCCCAAAAAACACTGCACCCTCTGTTGAGGCCCCCTCTCATCTCCACCTTCTGTGACACCAGCCCAACAGTGTCAGGGCCTCTCTCCATAGCCAGCAACCATGGCAGGGACCAACAGCAACTGGGGCCAAACTTAAGGCTGTGGGGAATGACTGACGGGGATGTGGGTCCAGTGGGAGCAGCAGCCAAGGTAGACATTGGACTGACTCTGGTTTAAGGACCTGAGTTCCAGACCTGGCCCTGTCACCTCTTTGCTCTAATGGCCTCAGAACCTCAGTCCTATCACCTTGGTATTAATAGGGTGGATATCTCTGCCCACTCACCTCGCAGGGCTCCTAAGAGAGTCTGGAATGTTCCTGTATTGCCCAGAAAAACGTTTAGACCTGCTTTGCTACCCCTTGTTACTGGGACAAAATGAGCCGAAGAGGTACCTTCTGGTGTAGCCACTGGCCCAGCTGCTGCGCTGTCTGCTGTCAGGGGTCACATGAGCACAGGCTCTGTGGCCATTGTTGTCCAGTCCCCCAGAGAGGACATGGGCTGAGTGGCTTTGCCAAATTCCATCCCTTCAGTTTCCTGGCATTTTTCACCCTTCTCTCCTGGTCTCCTTGGGTAGCTCATGCTGTCTCTCCAGGTCAGCCTGTACCTCAGGGTGGGAAGTACCCTGCCCCCCACACACACACACCACACATCATAGGTCTTAGCAGGGAGATTATGGGGGGAGGGGATGTCTGGAACTATGCCTGTAAACAGAATGACAAGGCACCCAGCTTTCAAGTACACTAGATCCCTGACAGGAAGCCAGGAAGGCCACCGAGGCTCAGGCTGTCCCTGTGGAAGGGTTCCAGACAACTGAAAACAGGAATGGCTCCTGGTGCAGAACTATGGGGAGCCTGCCCACCTTGGAGGGGCTAGTCATTGGTCCATTCCTGCAACCCAGAGGAGCCACTGGGACACCTCTGATCCCTTCCCATTTCTATCAGGTTGAGCCCCAGCTGAGTATTCACTGGGCTCACATGCATTCTATAACAGTCACTGCCATTCAGGAACCTCATGGGAAGAGGGTTAGTACAAACAGAAACAAGCTCGGTGGCATGCAACTGCACAGAGGCCAGCAGCTGAGCGGACCTGGCTTCAGCAGAGCTAGGTGATTTCCCCAGGCTGAGTTGGAGGAAAGAGGAGCCCAGGGAGTGAGGGCATGAGCAACTGGTGCCTGGACAGATGCAGCTGGTATCCTACAAGATCATCTCTAGAGAGTGCTCCAAGTCACCACAGTCCCTCCTGACAGACCTCTGAAATGGCACTGCATTGCTTCACATCCCATGAGTAGCGTGCAGCATGCATGACACCCAGTGGTCCGGTGGTTTGGTGCAACAAGGTAATGCTGGGGAGGGGACAGCTGAAAGCACTCGAGCATCTGCGGGCCCAGGAGCTATGCCCTTGCTGCTGGACAAGTCCAGTGGTCCCTACCCAACCCCACTCCCTCCTAGATAGCTGAGGCCAGAGTTTTCCTCTCCCTGTAATGACAGGGACGTGATGGTCCAACCCTGCTACATAAGAATGCAGTGGTACCACCTATGGATGTAAAAAGAGCCTGGATGTCATAATAGGTCACTAACTTAAGAAAACTTAAAAGCAGTAAGTTGGTGAATTTGTCAATTTGACACAACCTAGAATAAGCCAAAGACAGTCTCAATGTCTATGTTAGGTTGGCCTACAGGCATATCTGCGAGGGACTGTCTTAAGTTAATTGATATGGGAAGATCCCAGCCCACTGTGGGCAGTACCATTCTCTAGGCAGGGATTCCTGAGCTGTGTTAGAGTAGAAAAATGGAGCTATGCCAAGCAAGCATGTAGCCATGCATGTATTTATTTCTGCTCTTGACGGTGGATATCTGACTAGCTGCTTATACATCACACCACTGTGACTTCTCTGTTCTGATAAATCATAACCTGAAGTTGTAAGCCAAATATGTAAGCCCCCTTTCCCTAGGTTGTTTTATGTTTGGCATTTTATCACAGCATGAGAAATGAAACCTGAATAAAAAGTGTTATGGCAGAGCATGGTGGCTCACACCTCTCAGAGCATGGTGGTTCACACCTGCCACCCCATATACACTGGAGGCAGAGCCAAGATGATTGTGAGTTCTAGATCATCCTGGGCTATGTAGCAAGTTCTTGGCTAGCCTCAGCTACATAGTAACACACCCCCACACCCCTAAAAAGGCAGAAAGGTATGTGATAGGTATGATAAAATGGCTTGGTGGAGAAGTTCCACCCTTTGTTCTATGTGTATGTCACTGGAGATGGGACCTATGGCCTCTGACACTAAGCTGTAGTCTCAGCCCTCTTTCTACTGTTTATTCTGACATAGTGTCTCGTTAAGTCACAACCTGTCCCTGAACTCTATAGCCCAAGGCTAGCCTTGAACTTACAATCCTTTTTCAGTCTCCCATGTGGATGGAGTTACAGGCCTGTACCACCATGCCCAGCTATCCTAGTTCTTCTCAAACAAGACTTATGAGCCTCTGATCTGGGAAATATGTGTCTTGCCATTCTACTTGACCAAAGACAGGAAATAGTCTGAGACTAAGCCTACCTTGGATGACTCTGGGGACCTAGAACTCGGTAAGGATATTCCAGCAGACAGCACTAGGGAAAGACAATACCGTAGGTTGGGCATGTGCCAAAAAGGATCCTGGCTGGGGCAAGCTGGCCAGGCCACAGTATAAGGCTTTCACTGTCGTTGGTCTTTCCTAGGCCTGTAGGGACTTCCTGGAACTAGCTGAGACTCACAGCCGGAAATGGCAGCGGGCTCTGAATTATGAACAGGAGCAGCGTGTCCACCTGGAGGAAACCATTGAGCAGTTGGCCAAGCAGCACAACAGTCTTGAACGGGCCTTCTGCAACACCACTGGTGGGCCAGCCAGCTCCAGCAAGAGCTTCAGCGAGGGTGTGTGTGAAAGCAGGGCTGATGGGCTGGTGGGTACATTCTAGCACTGCCCTTTCCCTCTCCTTCCCATCTGGTTCTACTTTCTTTCTGCTATGTCTCTCAGGCCCTATAAACCTGTCCCTTAAAGTAACCTCATGTGGGCTTGTCCTGAGAGTACAGACTCCCTCTGTGGTGTTGTATGTCCCCTGCCTATCACTAACTGGCAACATCCCCCACCCACCATGTCTAAGTTCAAAGTCCCAAACTCTGAAGTTCAGTGAGCCCAGCTATTCTCTCTGAGGCAGGGTTGGCCAGGTGTCAGGTGGCTGCCTACCTAACAAAGTTAGGGTTTCCCTGGGCAGGAAAGCTGGGCTACTAGCAGGCTGACCAAACATAGATCAGGCTTCTGGAAGAAAGTGTCTGAGCAGTGATGAGTTGAAAAGTTTGTCCTATCCTCACAAAGCAAAGTCAGGGTGGCCATAGTGCAGGGTGACCAGGCTCAGGTGTCTAAAGTGGGCAGGTGAGGCTGTCAGGGTAGAGGAGTCTGTCAGGTGGAGGCTGTGCACCTTATGAGGCTGCAAACTGAGCCTCTCTGTGTGTCCAGGAAGCTTCTTGACTTCCAAAGGAGAGAACAGTGAAGAAGATGAAGATACTGAGTACTTTGACGCCATGGAAGACTCTACATCTTTCATCACCGTAATCACCGAGGCCAAGGAAGACAGGTAGGATGCTCTGAGCAGAGATGGCCACTGTAGCCTGGGAGGGCTTCTGCTTCTTAGGGCTACACCTGGCCTTTGGCCATCTGTACACTTGGGTTATTCTTTTCACCTCTGGAAAGATAGTATTGCTTATGTTTCTTTCTTTCTTACACATAAATAAAAATGCCTGAATAGAATAGTTTGCTCCTGGATGTTATCCAGGGTGCTGGCTGGATCGCTTCCAGTCTGGAGGGAGAAAGTTGGGGAGAAAAGACCCAGCAAACCCAGCTGCTCAGAACAGTACAGGTTCTTGTCACTCCCCCCAGCAGCGTCATTTGATAACAGAAAAGCCGCCCGTTCTCATTTTCTGTTGCCAAGCCTGTTTCATAAACTCCTGCTCATTTGGGCTGTTTCTAGAGTCACAGGTAAACATGCAATAGTGACCAGAGAAGGTGTCAGACTCTCAGATCCAAAGGAAGGCCCGCAATGTGGCTTGTCTGACAATCAGGTGCAAAAGGAGAACTGGAAGCAGACAGGGTGGGCAGGAGCTGTGCTCAGTGGACTCAGGATGGTGACAAGTGCCAGCCATTCTTTCTTGACCTGAAACTGAGGCCTCCAGGGAGCAGCATACTCCGTCACTTCCCCATCCCAGTGTCTTCTGGGGTGAGGGCCGTCTAATTAGCAGTGTGTGTGTAGCTCAGAAACTTTCCTAGGAATATCAAATTCGAAAAGAAAGGGTAAAAAGAGAAAGAAAAAATCCGGGTGTGATGGCATACCCCTTTAATCTCAGTACTCAAGAGGCAGAGGCAGATAGATCTCTATTGAGTTCAGGCCAGCCTGGTTTACATAGGGAGTTCCAGGCCAACCAGGACTACGTAATGAGTTCCTGGATTTTTTGGTTTTGTTTTATTTTTTTTAAGGTTATAATATTAGTAGCATTTTAAGTCCAGGGCTAGCATAGCCTGGCCATCTGAACATCCATCCACTCCACCACCGTCGCTCCAGATGACTCTGCAGGGTGGTCCTGTTTCTCCGAGGGTTCTGGGCTCCCTACGATCACTGGTGCATCCTGCCCATCTCCTGGGCCACACTGCCCATCCATAGGCTCCTAGAGCCTGAGCCCCTCAGTCTCAGTGCCCCTGTGGTTGTAACAGCCTATCCCACACGTGAGAGGAGAGGGTACATCAGACCCATTCCTCTCACTTCAGGACCCCCAGTGTGGGAAGCAGAGAAAAGGCACACTTCATCTGTGGGATAGATGGGTCCACGGGCTCCTATAAGGCTCTCCCAGACACAGTGCTCCCCACTTGCCTTCTCCTTGGTCCTGGGTACAAGGACTCTCTAGGCCAGGGCTTTGCTGAGCGTCGAGTTCCAGTGGATGGGACTTCAATGCTGAGAACAACCATGGTGGATTTGGCCTCTCCAGATCACTGCCTGCGTCTCTCCACCCTCATCTCCTGTCCCATAACAGGCATGGATAAGACACCTTTGGGCTGTCCTTGTGCCTCAGCTGTCCAGATACAGGGTGGGAGGGGTTAGAGACGGTTGTCAATAACTCAACTTCCCTTCAATTTCTGCAGAAAGCCTGAGAGTGGACTTGGGACGACCTCTACAGACTGGACCTCAGCAGATAATGTATGTGAAGTGGGAGCGCACGGGAGCCAAGGGTGGCAGGCTCCTCAGCCTCGGAGGTGGGGAAGATTCAGCACTATTAGTGTAGGGCCACCTTTGGGTCCCAGATCTGCCTCTCCTGCAGCAGGCGAAGGTGGCCTCTGCCTTTCTCACCAAGCAGTGTAACAGCATATGACTTAATGTCAGTTCTTGGAGGATCAGGAGGAAGTGCATGGACTTAGGGGACCAGTGGAGCTTGGGGGTCTGCTGATGCACATGTCTGTTCCTCTGGAAGGTATTAGATGGTGCCTCGTTCATGCCCAAGGATACATGCAAAGTTAAGAGGCGAGTCCGCATCCCTGACAAACCTAACTACAGCCTTAACCTCTGGAGCATAATGAAGAACTGTATTGGCCGAGAGCTCTCCCGAATCCCCATGCCGGTAGGCACCCCTGGGGAGGAGGCACTGGGGCTCCTGGGATGCAGTGCATATGAGACCCTGGGGGGGTGGCACCTGAGGGGTGTGTGACTGATTCTTTTGTGTTTAGACTATTCCATAGAGAACAGGTACCTTCAAACTGTGAGGGAAGCAGTCAAAGAAGAATTCTGTGTGGTTAAGAGCTGGGGGATATCCCAGAAGGTCCCATAGTGCCCCCACTTGTTCTCACATGGTAGATAAGGGTGGTAGAGATAGGTAGGTTTTAGGAGCAGGTAGTCCTTCCTGCCAGAGGCTGTCCTGGTTCACTCTTGGCAAATGGAGACTCAGTAAGGTTATTCAGCCATCCAAGGGCATCCTACTATCACCAAGATGCAGCAGCATCTTCACCAAGGAAGGGCTTGCCCCCCACCCTGGTTAGCCAGTTTTACTGTGTGACATGTGAGTTCTTTCATGTCTCTGGTCTCTGTGTCCACACTGCCCAACTGAATCACACACACACACACACATACACACATACACACACCTGGAGAGTATGTTATCAAGGAAGACTTGTCTGAGGCTAATGGGGGCAATCCCCACCCATCCTGCATAGTACAAGAGCCCTCTACAGAACACTTAGTCCATGGTTCCAAACAAGGATTATCTACAGCCCCCATCTGTGGACCCCTGGACCCACTGTTTCTGGCTTTGAGCCTGATGGTCCAGCTCTGGGCATGTGGTAGCCTGATGCCATGGCTTTCACAGAGTTGGCATCCTAGTGAGAGAAGGGGACAGTGTACACCATCAGGGTGACACCAAGTGGCATGTCAATGAGGGACACATGCTGAGGAGGGAAATGGAGGCAGGAGGTGCTGGACATGGAACCTCACAATGGCAGTGCCACCAGCACAGGGCTGTCCTGTGGTATCTAAGAAAGGCAGGGACAGTCTGATAACCACAGACCTGCAACACCCACAGGTGAACTTCAATGAGCCCCTGTCCATGCTCCAGCGACTCACGGAGGACCTCGAGTACCACCACCTGCTGGACAAGGCGGTGAACTGCACCAGCTCGGTGGAGCAGATGTGCCTGGTAGCTGCCTTTTCTGTGTCCTCTTACTCCACCACGGTGCACCGCATCGCCAAGCCCTTCAACCCTATGCTGGGGGAGACCTTTGAGCTGGACCGTATGGAGGACATGGGCCTGCGTTCCCTCTGTGAGCAGGTACAGTCAGCTATTCTTCTGGCCAGGTAGTACTTGCCAGGCTTGTGGTCAGAGCAAGACAAATGGGGTACAGCCTGTGTCTAACTGGGGAACTGGGCCCCCTGTGGCAAGATCAGGTACAGAGTCTCCTAGACACAGTGAGGGGCATGGGAGGAGAGCCTGGTGAGACAGAGTCGGGTCTGGTGATGGGAGGGAAGGACTAATCCCCCAACCAGGGGTTAGTGGAGCCAAAATAGAGGGTGGTCTACAAGGGTCACCAGCGAGTGTAGGCAGGCTAGAGCATAGCCAGAGGCCTGGGACATGCATATTGGGGAGGACACGTCCCTGGTCAATGTCCCCTCTATCTTTTCCCCATGAAGATAAGTCAGCTGTATACATGGTCACATGGAAGCCAGATGCTGAACCAGGCAGCCTTTGAGTAGAGGGCCCAGCACTGCTTTGAGAGCCCCATGATCAGCCAGAACTCTGAAAGCTGCCTGAGCAGGCTGCAGGTTAGACACACTCCAGGGCCCTGCAAGGACTTGTCAGGTGACAGCGGTAACCAACACAAGGTTACAGTGGCTGAGTATGAAGTGGGAACCGGAAAATGCACTGACACTTTTTAGATGTGAGGCTGGCTTGGGGCTCTCAAAGACCTTGGCCTGAACCCTGAACAGTGGTGAGTGCCCTAGAGGCTCCCGGTGTGGTTCAGATACTGAGACACAGTGGGGACTGGAAGACCAGAGCTCTTGTTGTTTGGGGTGAGGGTAGGGCACAGGGTGGTAGGTATTTCTAGCTGTTTAAGCAGAGTGGTCAGTTGACAGGCTTGGTGGTGTATGGTGGTAGAGTGGATGTGGTTAGGCAGAAGGAAGAGGGGCAGATGGAAAAGAGAGACAGCAATCACGGGAGAACACTGGGCTCACTGAATCCCTGAGGGGAGTTTTGGGACAAGGCTAGGTCATGCCATGAGGCACCCTGCAAAGTAAAGAGTCTGGGGCCAGACATCCTGGTAGTTGTGGAATATGGGTGGAGGTGGAGCATGAAGGGTTGATAGCACTGCCACTCTAGGTAGGAAAAGGGCCAGCAGACAGGAATTCTGGGGCCAGGGTAGCAGTCACGGGTGTTCTGTGCTGTAACAGGAAGTTCTGTGGTACTGGAGGCCAATGGCAGGACACTGATAGGGCTCCCACTCCGAAGTGGGGCCAGATTCTTTCCAGAGTATGGTTCTACCAGTCTGTCCCTCACCTATTTGGGACTAGCCTGGAGTATAACCAGGCTCGTGGCGTCTTAGTCACTTCTATTCTTCTGGGATAAAATACTCTGAAGATTGAACTGGGCATTCAATTATGGATTAGCGTTCACACCACAGAGAGTCGGAGTTTCTGATGGTGGAGTAAAGGCGGGGAGCTGCAGGACTAGAACAGCAGCCGAGAGCTCACATCTTGATCCACAGGGATGGGCAGGAAAAGAGCTAACTAGGAATGCCATACCCTTTTTGAACTTCAAAGCCTCCTTGAACAAGGCCACACCTCCTAATCCTTCCCAAACAGTTCCAAGCATTCAAGCACAGGACCCTAAGGGGGTCATTCTCCATCAAATAGCCACATGTGGTAAGGGTTAAATGGGCGCAGAAACCCTCGGTAAAGCGGCCCTTCCAGTTCCTGGACACAGACTCTGCTTCACCCACCCCACTGTTTCCCAAGAGCCAGGCAGGGGCTTCTCACCCATTCCACACCCCCATGGGCTGGGCAAGCCCAGGATGGCCACAGACAGGCTGTGTGTCCACTCAGGATACTATTTTTCCTGGGGAACCCACCTTGGGTCAGGGTCACTAAGAGGAGCAGTGGCCTGCCCTCACTTCTGGGGGGCAAGAGGGTGGGGCCATGGACATGGGGCAGGCTGTCCTCCCCTGGCTGGGTCTGTGTCTAGCTATGCTCATATCCAGCTGGTCTGGTCTCAGGTGAGCCACCACCCCCCATCCGCTGCCCACCACGTATTCTCTAAGCATGGCTGGAGCCTCTGGCAGGAAATCACCATCGCCAGCAAGTTCCGGGGAAAATACATCTCTATCATGCCACTTGGTGAGCTGGGGCTCAGGGCTTCCTGGACGGGAGGGAAGATGTTGTTCTTCAGAGTGAGGGCTTTGCCCATCTGAAAGCCAACTGTAATCCCCAGGCGGAGTTTCGTGGCCCCCTGCCCACTGATCTCCTAGCCTATACCCCATCCCTCCAAAGCTTTGCAGATATTCCTCTGGTTCTTGACCCTGGGTTTGTGGGTGGTCTGGCCAGAGCCCACATGGGGGACCCATGACCTCTGACTTGTCTGGCCTCCAGGTGCCATCCACCTAGAATTCCAGGCCAGTGGCAATCACTATGTGTGGAGGAAGAGTACCTCCACCGTGCACAACATCATCGTGGGCAAGCTCTGGATTGACCAGGTCAGGGGGTCCTTGGGGAGGTGGGGCCTATGGCCCAGGGACTGACCACTGACCACCACCTGCTCTCACTAGTCAGGGGACATTGAGATTGTGAACCACAAGACCAAGGACCGGTGCCAGCTGAAGTTCGTGCCCTACAGCTATTTCTCCAAAGAGGCAGCCCGGAAGGTAACTAGGGCCACATCCTGGAACCCCCCACAGGCCCAGGGCAGACTGTGTGTTTATATGTCCTGCCGATATGTCTACAGGTGACTGGAGTGGTGAGTGACAACCAGGGCAAGGCCCACTATGTGCTGTCAGGTTCGTGGGATGAGCAGATGGAATGTTCTAAGATCGTGCACAGCAGCCCCAGCTCTGATGGGAAGCAGAAAACCGTGTACCAGACGCTGCCAGCCAAGCTGCTGTGGAGGAAATACCCACTGCCGTGAGTTAGGGCGGGGCACCGTCTTTGGGGAATAGGGGCCAAGAGAGAGGCAGAGAAGAAGGCAGGGAAGAGATTGCCACAGGGCCACCCCTGCCCCACCTGGCAGAAAGCATGGAGGTTCGGAGAATCCCTTCTAGCCAGAGAATAGGAGGCCACCATCCCAGAGCAGCCAGCAGCCGCCCAACAGCTCATGGGTGTGAAGATAGTCATGGCAGCAAATCCTGTGTAGATACTCTGAGCAAAGGGACCGGTTAGAGTTCTTCCCTGCAGCACCACAAGAAATAGAATGGAGCTTGACAACGACTCACAGGAAACTGAGTGAGAAACTGACAGTGAAGACAAAAGAGAGAAATCTACGAATGACTGAGATTGAGGATCAGCAGCAAGGTTCAGTAGGGCAAATGCAGCCTCAGGATACAGGTTGGAAGAAAAACATTACAGCATAAATACAAACTCCAGAGGTACCTGCAACTCCAGCACTCAGAAGTTTGGGGCCAGCCTGAGCTCCATAATGAGACAGCTTTAGCTGCACAGTAAGACACCCTGAGCTCCAGAGTGAGTGAGATAGCCTGGGCTGCAGAGTGAGTGAGATAGCCTGAGCTGCAGAGTGAGTGAAATAGCCTGAGCTGCAGAGTGAGTGAGATAGCCTGAGCTACGTAATGAGACTCTGTGTCAAGAAGCCAAAAGAGAGAAGTAAAGTAGGAAGGCCTACTCCTTGGTCACCCCAATGAGTCCCAGAGCACCTCCTGAAATTTTGACTAGACTCCCTGAGCAGGTCCTCAGCCGCATAAGGTCCACAGCAAGGCTGGGAGCTGTATCTAGCTAGCCCAGGGTCCCAGAAGGAAACAGACACTGCTGGAGAGAAAACAGCAGAGGGCGTTTTACATGTATTAAAGTAGCCATTCCCTCCCCCCTTCAGGTCATGCATGTCAGGTTGGCCTGGGACTTGCTATGTAGCCCAAGCCTCAAATTTGCAATCCTCCTGCCTCAACCTCCCAAGAGCTGGGATTTCAGTCATGTGCCACTGTGCCTGGCCCCATGCAGTCAGATTCTTAGAAAGATACTTGTTGAAATCCTGCACCCCAACAACTGTCTTCAGCAATATCAGGAGCCTAAAGTCAGCAAGATGGCATCTTCCAGGTGCTGACAGACTAGCATTACCGATGACTAGAAGAAGAGGGATACAGCCATCCCTCAGTAACCACCAAACCAACAAGTTTTCCTGAACTCACAGGAAGAAAGAGGCAAATAAAAATAGAAAGGAGGCAGAATAGGTTAACAACGAAAGCTGCTCGCTGAGGATAGAGGCGTGGCTCAGTGGCAGAGCACCAGTGTGCTCAGCATATACAAGCACGTGTTCAGTACCAGCACAGAAGACAAGTTCCCAGATGAAGACAGATGAAGAAAGACCTTGGGTCAAGAGAGTCTATAGAATGAAATGGTAAAGGTAAAGATAAAGAAAATGTTCATTTAGAACTTACTATAGTCAAAACAGTTGAAGGCAGGAGGATCAGCAGTTCAAGGCCAGCCTGAGTTACAAACCTTGCCTCAGAAAAAAAAAAAAAAGAAGGCAGTGTTTCAAGAATTTTAATTTTCTTCTGTTATTTTAAATATGGATGTGTATGTATGAGGCCAGAAAAGGGGTGTCATATCACTTGGGACTGGGGAGTTATAGGTGGTGATGAGCTGCCATGTGGGTGCTGGGATTGAACTTGGGGCCTCTGGAAGAGCAGTTTATTTTAAACAATAAGGAACCCAAGACATTTTGAAGGCCAGAGAAAAGACCTATCCTAAGTCTTGGGTCTTGGAGACTGCAGTACAGCAGACTAGTGTGCACACCACAGAGTGACCCTCAGAGGTTTCTGGATCTCTCAAACATGACAGTGGCACAGCAGATCCATGGAAAGAGAAGACTAAAAGAGTCTGGGCCACAATGGTCATCCCACAAGGAAAAAGATCAACCGTGCCTCTGTGCCCCCCCCCTTACATTATAGGAAAATGAACTCCAGATGGCCTCTCCCAGTACTGTTAATAATTCACACTCTGAATGTGAAACTATAGATACCTTCTATCCCTTATGAAAATGTATCTTCGTACACACACACACAGTAGAATGCTGATGCAGTAAATCTACCAGAGTACTTTTGTTCACTAAGATACATTCTTCTCATTAAAAGACACTTTGCACCAGATGTGGTGGCACGTGTCTGCAACACACACACACAAACACATACACACACGCGCACGCACTCAGGAAGTAGAAACAGGGTGATGGAAAGTTTATGGCCAGCTGCTACACAGTGAATTTGAGGCCAGCCTCAGCTACATAAGACCCTGCCTCAAAAGGAAAGAAAAAAGCATGAAGAAAGGATACATGAACAGAGGGAGTACAGGCACAGTGCCTGTACTTGGCAAAGGGTTACTACTAAGAACAAAGACACCATTATGATACAGCCTTTAATCCCAGTAACTCAGGAGGGGAGCTCTGAGTTCCAGGCCAGCCTGATCTGCTGGTTCCTAGCCAGGTTCCTAGCCAGCGATATAGAGTAAGATCTTGTTAGTTTCTGTTCTATTCCTGTTAAGAGACAGCTTATAAAAGCAAGCATTTCATTGGGGGCTTGGTTACAGTTCTAGAAGGTTAGTCCATTACCATCATGACAGGGAGCATGGCAGCATAGAGGATGACAGGGAGCATGGCAGCATGGAGGTAGCATGGAGGTAGGCACTGGAACACTTGCTAAGAGTTCTATTCTGATCTGCAGGGAGCAAGGATGGGGAGAGAGGGGAAATGAGCAGGAGAGGAAGATAGACTCAACCTAGCCGAAGCGTTTGAAACCTCATAGCCCATCCCCAGAGACACACTTCCTCCAGCAAGTCCACACTTTCCAATCCCGAGCCTCTCTACCCCACCCCACCCCCGCCAGGTTAGCAGTTCCACCAACTGGGAATCAAATATTCAAACACAAACCTATGCTTGGGGGCATTCTCATTCAAACCACCACAAGTCTATTTTTAAAAAATGAACAGAAAACAAACCAACAAAACCCCAACTAACCAAACACACACACACACACACACACACACACACACACACACACACACACA
>NW_021620993.1:7642372-7686873 GCF_004785775.1 Grammomys surdaster | reverse complement strand
ACACACACACACACACACACACACACACACACACACACACACACACACACACACATATAGGGGCAGCCTGGCCTATATAACAAGATCCTGTTTCAGAAAACAAAGAACACAGAAAGAGGAAAGAGGGCTGGAGATACAGCTCAAGTTAGTGTGATTAGCATTTATGAGGTTTCCAGGCCAAATCCCTAGCACCCAAAATAAGTATTTTATCATGAAAATAATTTAAGAGGGGAAGCAGTAGCTCACACCTATAATCCCAGCATCCTGGAGGTGAAGGTGGGCAGGTCAAGCTACAGAATGAAAGGCTGTCCCAAAAAAAAACAAATTAGGAGCAAGAAAGGTATGTCTCTGCTCTTGTAGACAGCCTGGATTCGCTTCCCAGGACCTATATCAGTGGTTCATGGCCACTGTAACCCCAACACCAGGAGATCTGACCTTCTTCTGGCTCCCCTGGGTATCTGCTCTCACATAGGCAGAACTCATATGCAGATACACACTTTTTAAAAAAAAAAATTAAAATTAACACAAATAGCTTCTGTTCAACAAATATAACAAAAACAATCCAATGGGGGATGCACCAGAGCCATAACTAGAATTTCACAGCAGACCATGTGATTAGTTGTTAAAAAAAAAAAAAAACATCACACAGGTCAGTGAACTCAGCACAGAGGCAGAACTCTTGCCTAGCATGCACCCAGAGCCACAGCAAAGCGGCCTTTTAAAAAAGCCTAATAAAGCCGGGCGGTGGTGGCGCACGCCTTTAATCCCAGCACTTGGGAGGCAGAGGCAGGAGGATCTTTGTGAGTTTGAAGCCAGCCTGGTCTACATAGGGAGTTCCAGGACACCTAGGGCTCTGTGGAGAGAAACCCTGTGTCAAAATAAATAACCTTAACTGGGAGCCCAAAGCACCACAAAGCACCATTTTGCATTCATTTGATTAGCAAACAAAGGGGCCAAGGTTGGAGACTCAAACCTGCCACACCTCTGTGGAGCATTCTCTGAGTGGGAATGTGCATTGATAGAGCCAGTCTGGAACAAGCCAGAACCCATGTCTCGAAGAACACCCCCCCCACCCCCGCCCCTGGCATGCCAGTCTCCTGTAGATAGAGAAAAGAAGTTTGTTTGAGGTCCAAAGGAGGACAGTGAGCAACAAGGAAACAGAGGTCACAGAGTTAAGCCTGACTCTGAATCCTCCCGAATGACACTGTGAGTGAATAGTGAAAGTACACACACAATCTTATGTTCTATCACCTTTAGGCTGTGCTTAAGATATAGCTGAAACAAACATTCATTTCCTGTTTATCCTTAAGTCCCATCCCCAAGATATCTCATATGTATACACAATGCTCCAAATTCCCCAGAATTCTGGATAAGAGTACAGCCTGACATGTTAAGTGTTTCACTCTAGGTATAAAATTGAGACAAGTTTTTAAACTCACAACTAATCTACAAAACATGTATCTTGAAGAAAGTAAAGAGTGGGGCTGGAGAGATGGCTCAGCAGTTAAAAGCACTAGCTGTTCCTCTAGAAGATCAAGGTTCAATTCCCAGCACCCACATGGTAGCTCACAACTGTAACTCCAGTTCCAGGGGATTCATGGCCCCAGGCATTCATGTGGTGTGTGTACGTGCGTGAGTGTGCGTTCATGCATGCGTGTATATACATGCAAGCAAAATACCCATACACATAAAATATTATTTTAAATTTTGACTAAAAGGATGTTAGGGTCTGTCCACAGAAACACTAACCAAGCAACCACACACACCCCAGAGCTGGAGAATGTCACAGAGCAAACTACAGCAAAACTTAACACAGAGATCAGGAGCTGGGCAGTGGTGGCGCACGCCTTTAATCCCAGCACTTGGGAGGCAGAAGCAGGTGGATTTCTGAGTTCGAGGCCAGCCTGGTCTACAGAGTGAGTTCCAGGATAGCCAGGGCTACACAGAGAAACCCTGTCTCGAAAAACCAAAAAAAAAAAAAAAAAACCACCACAGAGATCAGGAGCACGGATGGTGAGCACAGTGGTCACATTTGAACAGACCTTGCAACCTAACAGCACAGCCTCAACATGCAGATAGCATTGACTGATAGAAATATAAAAGGAAAGGGACCGCTGTACAATCAACATGGGGCATTTTGATATGCTGCTCTGAATTGTGGGAAGGAAAACAAAATCGAGGGCTTCAAGTGTGAACAGCAGAAGTTACTAGTTAGCCACAGAACACTGTTGCCCAGCTGCAGCAAACCCACATGGGCTATATGCAACTTGTCCAAATAGGCTGGACTGTTGGACACACTTCAGAGTACTAAAAATGTACCAGGGATATCATTTGACTCCAAAGCAATTATACTAGAGAAAAAAAAATTGAAGAAAACAAGAAACAACAACCAAGACCTATGGTTATCCATTCACGAAATATGCTTCAAACTAATCAGTATGGCAGAGAAAATATTATGAAAGCCAGCCAGCCAGTGGACCTTGAATGATCACTGGACCTTGGTAAGCGCTAGAACTCAGCTGATGTCATACTAGAAGTGATTGACATGCAGCTTTGAAATGCGGATCACATCAGAAAAACATGAAAAACAAACAGCGAGCTAAACATCCACCTGAGTCAGAAAACAAACGGAAGAAATAGTTCCAGCCAGTAGGAGGGAATATTGTGCGTGATAAAGCAGAAAACCCTAAAGAAGAACACAGTTTTATCTCCAACCAATGAACACAGGCAGCTCCGACCTGGGTGTTCAATATAGGCAAGGCACTGCAGGCAACATGCTGTGTTTGAGGGTCAGCAAAAACAGAGTAGTAGGGGAAAACCTCTTGAGACACAGATGAAAAGGACAAATCCCAGAGAGTGTAGAGAAGCAGGTGTGGGTGGGTGAGAGTGTCCAAGGTGAGGGGTGCGTCCCACCCAGCTGGTGGGCTCTCCAGGCTGGGTTCCTAAGGGATGAGCCCGTTAGGGAAGGGACCACCCAGGTCGCTCATGCCACCGCACCGTCGCCGCAGGGAGAACGCAGAGAACATGTACTATTTCTCGGAGCTGGCCCTGACCCTCAACGAGCATGAGGACGGTGTGGCACCCACCGACAGCCGCCTGCGGCCAGACCAGCGGCTGATGGAGAGGGGACGCTGGGACGAGGCCAACACCGAGAAGCAGCGGCTGGAGGAGAAGCAGCGCCTGTCCCGGAGACGGCGGCTGGAGTCTTGCACAGCGGGCTGCGGCGGGGAGGAAGGTGAGCACAGAACAGAGCATTGGGGGCCGGGGGGGGGGGGGGCCGGGGGGGCGTACCAACACGGACCCAGGAAGTGATGGTGTGCCAGAGCGGGGCGGAGAAGAGTATCCCAGGGTAGAGGGGAAGGTGAGGAGGGGTAATCTTCTGGGGGGGGCGGGGGTAGAGAGGTGAGGAGGGGGCCGTGAGCCCCGGGCATGGCCTAGGCAGCAGGCAACTCACCCCGCCCACTGTGCCTGCCAAGCAGAGAAGGAGTCAGACGGCTATGCGCCTCTGTGGTTCGAGAAGAGGCTGGACCCGCTGACCGGGGAGATGGCCTGCATGTACAAGGGCGGCTACTGGGAGGCCAAGGAGAAGAAGGACTGGCACATGTGCCCCAACATCTTCTGAGCCACTCCTGCGGCAAATACAGGCGCCTGCACTGCCTGCCAGCCTTTTCTTTAATGCACCCAATTTAATACAGAACCCACACACAGGCACACACGCGTGCTGAACACACCACCGCTTTAGAAGGGGTGAGGGCTGACCTGGGTTCTTGCCAGCCCCCAGGTCACCTGTGCCCGTTGTTATCATTGACTTGGGCCCCATGGGCACCCTAGTTCTCAGTTACCACAACTCAGGCCGGCTGGCCGGGCCATGGGCTGCCCAGGTCACTAACCCCAATCCAGGGAGGAAATATTCCCCACCCCCGAACTAGGGAGCCTCTTTTGACTTTTTTAAGAAAAAAAGAAATCTTCATTTCTTTCCAACGATGAGGTTTAGTAAATATTTTTAGCATATCACCTAGAAGACTCACTGTCCTGGCAAGAAGTCCTTTTTTAAAGACATGAAGTCAGGCCCCTTTGAATGGGAAGCACTTTTACCACAGCCAGGCTTTCTATCTGGACTGTCCAAGCTCCAGGAGCGCAACACCCACAGAGGCAGCAGAAGCCTGGCTGGCAGGCGCAGCATGGTGTGCAGAGCCCGCAGGGAGAGCAGGAAGGCAGTCGAAGGCAGCCCCTCATGCCAGGCCTTGGCCATGCTGGGACAGTACTCCAGCCCCAAAGAGGCCAAGAAGGGCTTGAAGGCAGGGCTCTGAGGTGCTTCTTGCCCAAGAATCAGGCCCCCAAATCAGCAATAAGGATCAAACCCTTCATTTAGCCTGGGCTGGTGACCCAGGCTCCTGACACCTGGCCTCCCGCCTTGTCCTTAGGCGGCATCAGGGTGCCTCTCCTCAGCACTCCTGACATCTTTATTTGCCTAATTTATATATATGATATACAAATATATATAACATAGCTATTTTGCTTAAATTTCTATGATATGTGAAAGTGAAAAATGATGAAGACAGTCGTGCCTGTCTGAGTTTGGCCTCCTGTTGGCCCTGCCCTCTCCTTGTAGCCCTCCCAGTGGCTTCTGCCAACCTTAGAAATGAAACCTGTCCCTTAGGCCCTCTGCCTCCAATCCATCTCACTTCAGTTTGATCTGAAAAGTTCCTTGCAGGGCCTTTCTTTCTACTCCAGGCCTGGTTTTGTTTTTTATTAAAAAAAAAAGAAAAAGAAAACACCATGTATGAAATGCCTTACAATGCCCACTCTAGAGATGGGGTGGGGGAGGGATGGAGGAGGATAGCCGGTCTCCCTCAGAGCTGGACTGTACCTCTTCCCAGCAGGCTGAGCAAGCACCTTCTTGACCATAATAAAAACCTTGGTTCTGGAGTTTTCCACAGCCCTGTTCCAGAGTCTGTCTGTGTGTGTGATGATGGTGACAGCCATGTGGGGGTGGGGGTGGAGCATGGAAGCATGGGGCTTTGTTCTGCTCAATTCCTAAGCCACAAGAGGTGAGTGTGGAGGGGGAGGGGGAAGACATGATGGGACAGAGGGAACACCAATTACTGACCCGCAGAAAGGGCAACCCTGGGACACCACAGCCATGGTGCAGAACTGGGCTCAGATCTGCACAAGCCACCCAAAAGCTACCAGCAACATCTATGAAACATCCAGATAGACCTCACAGCCCTCTATAAAGGCTGTTGAGTTCCCTGCTGCCTGACAACTGTGGTGTAGGCCATGTCTATTGTCCTGTTGCCAGGCAACTCGGATGGCTGGCTTCTGAGCCATGGAGCAAAGAGGCAAGAGGCTTGGCCTGCTGGCTCCACCTCCTCTGCCTAGACTTCCAGATGAGGGAAGTGGTGGTAGTGGATACCGCAGATACCAGAGCCAGGACTCGCCATCTGCCTTGAAGTCTAGTACCACAGGCTCCGACCTGGCCCCACAAAACACCATCCAGCCTTTCCACCTACCTGAGTAGGTGGTCACTGTGAGCAGGAGGGGTAACCCTGGGATGGACCTGACTCAGAAGGCAAGGGAGGGGACAAACCATACTGGGCACAGTCCAGACAGGACAAAGGCCTGCACACTGAAGCAGAGAGAGTTCCAGAGTCAGGAATGGACCAGCAGAACTCTGAACAGGTAGTAGTAGCAACACAATGTTCTAGAAAGATCCACCTACACTATGGTTCCCTGTATGAAAGCCTATCTGAGTAGGGAGCAAAGGGCACGGCTCACGTGATAGCTGAATTGGTAGAGTCTCAGCAGCAGGCAGATTCACCCTCCCAGTCGAGACCTGAAGTCGCTGGGCTACATGGGCTAGTAAAGGTGAACTAAGGGGTCTGGGGGGGCTCCGTAGACAAAGCACTTGCTGAGCAGCATAAGGACAGGAGTTTGGATCTCCGGGCAAGTATGGCAGCCTCATGCACTCGGGAGATAGAGACAGGTCAGGTGCCTGCGCAGGCTCAGCAAGCTGGCTAGCTAGACTAGCTGACTGGTGAGCTTGGGCTCAATTGTAAAGCCCTGAAGACAGTCCTCGGCATTGGCGTGGGGCCTCTACGGTATGTACATGTATTTGCACGTACAACTTGCCAAGCTCGCACCACAGTCCAGGGGATGTGGAGATTGGCTGGGAGAGATGACAGATTAAACCGGCCCAGGAAGCAGCACAAAACACACAGAAAGGAAGCGTGCCAGAGACTCACGGAGTGACAGGGTATTGGAGACAGAGTGCAGTGCAGAGAAATCCACATCTGTAGTGGCACAGCAGCCCAAGGGGAGGGGAGACAGAAGCCACTCCAGAAGCACATAGAGCCCACGTGCACTGTGTGGAGCCAAGTGCCACTGTGAGTGGGGTGCAGACCCAGCAGCAAAGGCCTCCACAGCAGTGTGGGCACAATGTAAGGTAAAGGGCCAAGGGCGTGGCAGGTGTGAGAGCAACTCAGGTGACTCAAAAGAGGGCCTCCCAGGCACCCTAGTGGAAGAGTCAGGCTGCCAGTTCAAACAAACAGGCTAGAGGGCGTTCATACTCTTCCCTTTGGACCTCCTCTTTTCATTCCAGCCTCCTCTTTCCTTCTCTAGTTTCCTGTCACTAAGCACAGGCTGGCCCAGGCATGAGGATCTCAGCGACCTCCCAAGATCGGGGTATGCCGTTCATCTTTTGACTGCATAGCTTCGTGCCTCTCTGATCAGTTTCTAGGCACAGCTGCCTCACCTCCCCTGCTTTGCCCCTAACTATTCCCTCTTTGCCCCTCCCCCTCTCTCTGTCAAGCTAATACCAACCACTAGTCTCTCTCTGAGCTTTGTTTTTCCTTTCCACAGATAGCCAAAGTCACTAAAGTAGTTATCACATGACCATCAGTGACCCTTTCTTCCTAAAATAGTGGTGCTTATGGGGGACTCTGACTCTGCGCTCTCACCACAGGCTCATGCCTTTAATAGAGACTGTTTTTACACATAATCTAAAAGCAAGTGTGCACTATGTGCCCCCCCAAACCACATGTCTACCTGAGGAAAATGTCACCAGAACAACTCAGTCCATCTTTAACCATGCAAATGCTCTCTGAAAGAATAAAAGTAATCTAAAAATAAATATTTTTTAAATGAACCCAACCAATGACTAAACTCAAGATAATCAAGCTAGGCAGTGGTGGCGCACACCTTTAATCCCAGCACTCAGAAGGCAGAGGCAGGTGGGTCTCTGTTAAAGACCAGCCTGGTCTACAGAGCAAGTTCCAGGACCAACAGGGCTACACAGAGAATCATGTATCAGAGGGAGAAAGGACATGCAAGTCCCAATGCAAAACCACAAGTAACACATAAAACCAGGTGACATAATGTCCCTAAATTCCTAATTCTACAGCAGTGACCTCCACCAAGAATGAATTGATGAAATCCAAGACAAAGAATGACTGCATGTCCAAATAAGTCGATAAACTGAGTTCCAGGAGAGCACAAACGGCTGAATGAAGTAAAGCCAATGCAAGATCTGACAGAGGAGCTCAAGAAATGCAAGTAATGAAAAACTGTAACCTGGAAATGAAAAAATAAGCTAACTGTAAAGCTCAGCAGAAAGCCTCCCTGACAGAATAGACTCAAGACAGGCTGGAAGATCTGAGTTTGAAGACAAGAGAACTTGGAAAGTCCCAGCACAGAAGACAATACGGTGCATGCAGCACTTTAAAGGGAATGTAGACAAGGCTTTTCCTCCTTAAGGCACTGAAAATTTTTTCAATAAAATCATGGCAGAAAATTTCCCAAAATTAGAAAAAAGATTACAATACATATAACGGGCATTCAGAACATCCAGCAGACAACTAGAAAAGAACACCTGTCACAGGGTAATTAAACTAGTCAGTGTACAGGAAAAAGAAAGCATATGAAAACTCTGTTAAAGACGCTCCTGAACAGTGACCTGAACAAGCGTGCCACCCCGGAGGAACACTGGTGGCAGACTAAAGGTCCATCTTGGTGTACCAATGAATTTATTAGACTGATGTACAGCGAGAGCATGGGTGAGCAGTCAGCTGTGGGAGCTTGGATACAGCCAAGCAGCTGAAGCATCACATAGCCCCACCCCAACATGGATGACAACCTCCTAGCAGCTGCGTCACAGACTGCTTGGTTCCAGTAACTTTCCACTCCCTGCTTTAGCATCTCCCAAGGTCACACACAATGAGAAGTAATAACTGATAACCTAGGTGAGGCTCTTGTGACCCCTGGGCTCTACTTTATTGTTCTCTTCTCATGGCTACTGGAGCCCAAATTCAAGATGGCAGCATGTTAAGCCCAGATAAGAAAATGGCCATACAACTAACACTGTGTATAGAGACAGACCCACGAGATTTCTTGACACATATTTTAAAAGCAAGGCTTTGAATAGTAGTTTCCACCAAACTAAAACATTCCCTCCAGCAGGGAGATTAACTCCAGAGATAAACTACACATTACCTGTCTAGGGAAGCAGAATGTTTCTTGAAGGCCCCACCAAGCATTTTATGAGTAAGTGGCTATTAGTAAGGAGACTGACTAACCAAGCTGAAGAAAGATTCTTGGACCTATTGAGCTGTCTATAATTTATACTAAGAACTCTGGGGTTGGTGAGTCCACACCTATACTGGTGGGCTTTTTGATAATGTAGCAGCTAATGTATCTTCTCCTGTAAGTAACTCCTTATCTATACCCAAAGAAAAACTCATTGACTTAACAAGTCATTCTTTAGTGAAATGAATACTTTGGTCTGCTATGAGTTCCTCTTTTGAAATGTGTTGCATCTCTCCAGGAAAAATCTACCACATACCACCAGAAGGACTTGGAATGAAAGACAACCATCAAACCAGACTACTATACCCAGCAAAGCTGTCTTAATTGAAAGATAACTTTCCACAATAAAAACAGGATAAAGGAATTCATTACCACAAGTCATCTCTACAGAAGATACTTGAAGAAATCCTTCAGACTGAAGAGGAACACAAATATGTGAGGCCACAAAAAGAATTAGCAGCATTTGAAAAAGCAAGAAAGGAGCCAGGCGGTGGTGGTGCACGCCTTTAATCCCAGCACTTGAGAGGCAGAGGCAGGTGGATTTCTGAGTTCGAGGCCAGCCTGGTCTACAGAGTGAGTTCCAGGACAGCCAGGACTATACAGAGAAACCCTGTCTCGAAAAACCAAAAAAAAAAAGAAAGAAAAAGCAAGAAAGGAAAAGGTAAACAACAAATACTACAGAATTAACTAAAGGACAGGACTTAACACATACCTTTCAATAAAAACAATTATTAATGGTTTTAATTCCCCAATTAAAAGACATGGACTAGTGGATTAAACAATCAGGATACAACTATTTGTTGCCTTCAAGAAACATCTGACCAAAGGAACAATCCATCAAAGGATACTGCAGTTCTAAGCATAAGCACCAAATACAGGAGCATCAGGCCTCATTAAACAAATATAGCTAGACATAAAGTCACAGATTAACTCCAACACAATAGTGAGTTACTCCCACAGCCCGCTCTCACATCAGGTAACCCCTGCAAAAACCAGAGAAACATCTGAAGTGACATCCCAGATCAAATGGACTTAACATACATCTACACACCATTCTATCAATACACTTCAAAATACATATTCTCCGAAGCTCATGGAACTTTCTCTAAAATCAATTATATTGCTGGAATACAAAGCAAGTCTTACATATAGCAAAACTGAAACAACCCATTGTATTCTATCTGATCACAGTGAAATAAAACAAGAGAAACTGTAGACTATGCACTAACTAGCAGAGTTACATACTATTGAACAGTGAATTGGTCATTGAAGAAATAAAGAAGGAATGCAAAACATACCTAACCTCTGATGAAAATGAAAAGACAACACACCTAGCCTCCAGGATATAATGAAAGCTGTCTTAAGAAGGGAATTTATAGGCTCTATATGAAATCAGATAAGTGGAGTCTTCATTTAAACTGAATATGAAAGCTTTGTCAACACCTTGGGAGGCACCACTTTTGAAATGTGCTGTTTGAGCTATCTGGATGTCTTTCTGGGTGTTGCTAGGACTACAGAACTCAGTAACGGTCCCCTCTGCAGAATTTAGCCAAAAGGCTGGGACTCTGGGTTATCTTGAGTGAGGTAAGTTGTTAAGAGTCTTGAAAGCCCACCTGAATCCAGAATCAGAGAAGGAAAATAAAAGCAAGTACGAAAATCAGCCTTCTCCATTCCCCTTGTGATAAGACTGAGATACAGATATTAACAGTGAGGAACAGACTGAGAGGGAACCAGCTGGTGATGTCATCAAAACTAGGAGGAAGCCCAAAACAGTCCAAAGAACTCCTGACTTCCGGGATCATTCTGAGATAAAAAGAAGTGATCCTACTACATTTCAGAATTAAGAAAAGCAGAAAAATCAACACTTCAGAACTACTACAAAGGTTTCTTCTCTGCCAGACCAGCACCAAGAAGACAGGATTGCAGCTTCCTCAGGAAAAATGAAATACATGACACTAGAGATCCAAAGAGGCTTTTAGAGAAAAGATCTCTGTGCACAGGTGGGTTTCCCAGACTTGGAAGCAATAAAAGGACAGAAGCCACTAACAAGCTTCCTAAGACTCCTTTAAAGAACAATGGAACCCTGGTGGCTGGAAAGGTGGCTCAGTGGTTAAAGGCACTGGCTGTTCTTCTAGAGGTCCTGAGTTCAATCAGTTCCCAGCACCCACATGGTGACTCACAGATTCTAAATTGTGATTTGATGCCCTCTTCTGGCACACAGGAGTACATGCAAACAGAGCACAAGTAAATAAATCTTTTTTTTTTTTTTTAAGAAAGAAAGAAAAAAAAAGAATCCAAAGAAACACTTAACACAATTCACTTAATGAGCTGAAGCAGCTTGACAACAGACACTGACCTCAGCTTCATGGAAGAAGACTCGACTCTACTCCTGGCCAGACAGCAGCGTGCTCAAGGCCAGCCTGATGGCCCACTCAAGTCATGGAACTGTGTGTCTGAGGGGCAGATGAGCACCCTGTGCTGTCGACAACTAAAGTGAACGTCAAGTTTACATCTGCTTTTAAGGATAGTGAACCTAAGAATTCACTGGCCAAGCTAGCCAGAAAGTCTCCACATGTGACCCTACCTGGGATTTCATCAAAGGGCCAGGATGTATTCAGGACACCCAAGTTAAAGGCCACTGAGAGGAATATCCACTGTAGTTGTCAGCCTGCTCAAGCTGACAACTAAACACAGACTCCAGGCACTAGTAAGAAACCAGTATCTGATCTCAAAGCAAGCCTGACTTGTCCCCTCAAGTATAAGCCAAACAAAGGAAAGCTGAACCCTTGGTGGTGATCTAAAGAAAACAATTCTCTGAAGGAATGTGTAAGCAGAGTTAGATTCCACAGGAAAACTTACAAACCCTCATCTCCAGACCAGGAAGGAGAGTAACAGAAAGAGTCTGTAAGCTCAAAGTAACCTGGCTATGGTTAAAGTCCAGTCACGCTGTGGATTTGTTTAGTTCCAACTTGTTTTCCAATTGTAAATGTTCTCATACTCCTAATCTCCTGATCAACTCCTCATTTTTAAAAGACCTGTTTCCTGGTTTTTTCCAGATCTTTTTTTTTTTTTTTTTTTTTTTTTTTTTTTTTTTGTCCCAGCAGCTGCCCTGGAACTGGATGGCTCTGTAGACCAAGCTGGCCTTGAACTCAGAGATCCCCCTGCTGAGTCAAAAACATGCGCCACCAAAGACACAATCCCAGCTTGTCCTTGGGATTCTTCTGGTCAGCTGCTAGTTCTAACAAAAATGACCTTCACCTTTTTCTGGACAAGAGCATTTCCCTCGAGGCAGCAAGCCATAGCAGAAGCTTATCAAAAGAAAGTGGGAGAGAGTTCACAGGAAAAAGGATACTGGAGAGGCCACTTCTTTGTTAACTAGTCTGAGAAATCTAACCATCTTATTGCAGTCTTATTGGTTATGGACCAGTATTTTATCAAGGTGGAAAGTGCTTCAGCTTATGAGAGCCTTGTTCAGACTACCTCACGTCCTCGCTGCCTGTCATAATAATCTTAAAACTCAATTCTTCAGCTCTCCCTACTTGTTAAATAGAAGCCGCAGGCAGACGGCGTGCCTCAGGTGTCCAGCACTTGTTTATCACACACCAGACTCTGAATTTGACCCCTGGTACCACCACAAACAGAACAGAATTGCTACTGTAAAGGTTACCATCTTTGTCAGACTTAAATCTCACTAGTTATAAGGGAGAGATGGGAGCTGCTGGCTTCCTCGCTCTGCCATGTGGAGATTCTGAGTTGTGTATAATGCCTACAGTTTTCATAATTGTTTTTGCACTGTGGCAGAAAAAGACAAATCTGGAAGAGGAGCTGGAGAGACTGTCCCGTTAAGAGCATACACTGTTCTTGCTGTGGACCTGAATTCAGCTCCCAGCACCCATGTCAGGTAGCTCATAGCTGCCTGTAACTGCAGCTCCAGGGAAGCTACAAATGGAACATGATCCCTATCAGAACTCTAATATATTTTTAAAAAATTGACCAAGTGATTGTGAGATGACTGCCCCCCAAAAAAGGTATGAACACCTTTCAAATAACTGATGGGGCATGGGAAGGGAAAATGAAAAATCAACAGTGGCACAAACCTTTAATCTTGGTATTCTGGAGGTGAAGGCAGATGTATCTCTGAGTTTGAAGCCAGCATGGTCTACAGAGTGAGTTCCAGGACAGCCGGGGCTACACAGAGAAATCCTGTCAAAACAAAAAATTGGGACTGGAGAGATGGCTCAGCGGTTAAGAGCACTGACTGCTCTTCCAGAGGTCCTGAGTTCAAATCCCAGCAACCACATGGTGGCTCACAACCATCCGTAATGAGATTGGATGCCCTATTCTGGTGTGTCCGAAGACAGCGACAGTATACTCATAAATAAAATAAATAAATCTTTAAAAAAAAAAATTGACCTACAAATACTCAAGCTATACATCGTCAAGCAGCCATCACTTTCTCCAATGCACTGGTTACCACCTACCATACTGTGGGTTGCGCTTGTCTCCTACCTGCAGTGTGGCCTGGGAGCTTCATAAGGGCATCTGTCACATACACTGTAGCATCCCTAGTGTCATTCACAGGATGGTACCCTGTAAGTGGTTGCTGTTTTAATGAATACCAAGCCAGAAAGACCAGCCAGAGCAGAGAGGAAATGTAGGCAGTACCTGGGTAGCTGGCACTGCTGCAGTGCGAGCTTCAGATGGGGCCTTAGAGATGAGCTGGGGAAGAGCTGCATGCAATGACCCAGGAAACTCCTGATTTCCCCCAAACTACAGGACACCTGACAGATTAGGATAGGTATCTAAAAAATCATCTGTATAGGAAAGAAGTGACACGGAGAGAAGGGAGATTGATTCGAGACAGACAACTTTCAAACAACCTACAGGATAACAGCAACTAAGATTCCTTTTCAAAGATTTGTGTGTATGAACTTTTTGCTGCATGTGTCTGTGCATTACATGCATACAGTACTCATGGAGGCCAGAAGAGGGTGTTTGATCCTCTGGAACTGGAGCTACAGATAGTTGCGAGCCACCACAATGGGTGCTGGGATGCACAGGTTTTCTGAGAGAATAGCCATGCTCTTAGCCACTATGCCCTCTCTCCAGCCCCGACGTTTTAAATCTTAAACACAATCAGGAGCTGGAAAGGATATGAGGAATATATTCAGACATGTTACTGAGCCAGGGAGCCTAGCCAAAGGTTTTTAATACCTCAAAAGACCGTTCTAGCCTCTACACAGGCTGCTGTAGAATTCCCAGCAACAATTTTATTCAGCTGTGGACTCTGTAAGCAATACTATTGACCAGCTGGGCAAGATGTGCCCACAGGTGCAGTAGTGGCAGGTTTGTTATGGGGATATTAATTGCTCTCTGATCAGATCTAAGGCTCACCCCACAAAGAGAATTTATATTTGGTACTGTAAACCAGTCAAAAGCCTGTAGTCCTAGAAGTCCTGGCTCTAGTGGGGAAGCAATTGCTAGATGGACATGGTATGACTATCTAGCTGCCTTTAAATTAATCGGCTATGGTCAGAGAAGATTCTTTTTGTAGTAGTCATCAATAATTGGTCCCAGAAGCAATACTTTTAACTAATCAAAGTATTGAGAATAAATGACTGTTGAATTCTCAGACATAAATGGGACATCTGGCAGAATTTTAGAGCCAGGAAGGGGGCATGCATGAGAGGACATTTCATGGCTGTTGCAATAGCTGTAATGACCTGCACACGATCTTCACAAGATTGGGGTTATCAATACCCTCTCCTGGAAACGGAAGGATAGTTTATGGGAATCCACTGCCCTCTGAAGATTTATAAGGAATTAATGGCTGGTGGGGAGAGAGATTTTCTTCAGTGTTATAACCAACCACTGGTAAGGTGCCCACACTCCTGTAAACAACCCTAATGAAACACACACCCACACCCCACACATAGAAGTAGGTCTAGTCAGGAAGAAACCCAAGCCTATAATCCTAGATTCTGAAAAGACATAAGCAGAGGATCTCAAATTCAAGGCCTGCTTGGAAACTTACACTGTTTCCAAACAAAAAGTGTTTAAAAAACAGGGGAGCTGGTGGCTGGTAGTAGAGTGCTTGAGCAAAGACCTTAAAAACAAGCTTTCACAAATATCAGTTCATAAAATAAAAATAAATTACATATACTCGAGTATTCCTGGCTTTTCTTCATATTAACAGCTAGTAAGTACTAGATACAGGGAAAGGTATCCCACTGGAATAGTGACAAAAGTAGTAAAGAGGAAATAACTCTAGTCAGAAACCTATTAAAGCTGTGTGAAGAAATTAAAAAGGCTTATTTAGTTAGAAAATTGTAGAACCCTTGCACGGAAATTATAAAACCCAACTGGATAATCTTTTTCTCTCTCTCTCTCTCTCTCTCTTTTTTTTTTTTTTTTTTTTTTTGGTTTTTCGAGACAGGGTTTCTCTGTATAGCCCTGGCTGTCCTGGAACTCACTCTGTAGACCAGGCTGGCCTTGAACTCAGAAATCCGCCTGCCTCTGCCTCCCAATGGCTGGGATTAAAGGTGTGCGCTACTACCACCCGGCCCTACTTGATAATCTAAAACATCTTTTCACCAGATTTTAAAAAGTTCATGTGCATGGTCCAGAGGCCAGAAGAGGGCATCAGATCCCCTGGAGTTAGTTAACAGGCAAGTGTCAGCCAGCTGACTTGAGTGCTGGGAACCCAGCTCTGGAAAAGGAAGAACAGCTCTTAACCAATGAGCCATCTCAAACCCCTAAAAATTATAAACTGGGAAACCATTTGTATCTTTTTAGGAACTTACTAATATAAAAATGTCAACAATCTCAAAACATATTTAAATTTAATGCCTAACCTATTTCCTCCTAGGAGAAAAATCTTGATGCTAACCTTTACTGTTTATACCAAAATAGTTTCACGGAGGCTGATTTAAATAAAAATAATCATTTCAATAAAATGGGTGTTTGTGGAGGCAAGGTTGGGAAGAAAGTGTTTTTCCTCAGTAGGTTAGGAAAACCCCAAACCTAAAAATATTTAGGTTTAGTCAGGTGTGGTGGTGCAGGTCTTTAATCCTAGTACCAGTAAGGCAGAGGCATAAGGATCTCTTGTTAGAGGCCAGCCTGGTCAGCAATGGAAGTTCTAGAACAGCCATGGCGACAGAGAACAAAACAACAAGTTTACCTTTCAAAGTCACCCAAATGGAGCTAAACAGACTTATTTGTGTTGTGAATACAAGAGATCTCAGGTACTTGGCCCACACAAAGGCTGGTAAGCCTACACACAGGCTGACCGACCCTTCAAGACACACTGAACACATGTAGGCCCTTCCCATGTCCTCCACCTTGCAGAAACAAGGGCTTCCAGACAGAAGGGTGTCTGTGCAAACTGTCACTTGGAGTGATCCTCCCTAACAAGTTGAAAAAACTGGAGGCCAGAGCCATGGCGCCACAGTTAAGAGCTTCTGCTACTCTTAGACAGGGCTCAGGCTGGTTTTCAGCACCTACACAAGGCTCACAAATGTCTGAACTCATTTCAATGTCCTCTTCTGGCTTCTGAGGGCACCACACACTTAAGTGATGCACAGGCATACAGGAATGCAAAACATTCATACTCATAAAAATAAATCTTTGACCTTTGCTCACCACTAAGATAACCCCAGGTTTTGATGAGTCCTTCAGAGCAACCTTCCTGTGTGATATCATCTGTGCAACTCTGAGCAAGTGCTGTCTGGATTAGGGGTGGTGCACTCTTCACACCACTACCATTGGCCAGTTGGAAGGCCAGTGCCCTAAAGGACTGAACATTAGTTACCTCCTTAGACTGCTAGGCTCCTCTCCAGTGTCAACCGAAGCACCCCAAGTCTCACAACTGGTGAGACATCTGGGAGAGGCACTGAGAACCTACAGCTTAAGGGCAGGAAGGAGGGACAGCTAGTCAGAGTAACTGAGTAGACATGGCCACAACTTCAAAAGAAAGGGGGGCTGCCAGGGACCCTAAGAATCCTAGTAGCATGCCAGGAAGGTCCAAAGGACCTGTGTTTGCAGTGTTCTTGCCCTCAAGGGCAGATGCCCTCCCACCCCCCAAATATTAGCTGACAACTGCTGAGGATGAGAGTCCTAAGAAAAGTCTGCAGAGCTGGGCAGTGGTGGCGCATGCCTTTAATCCCAGCACTTGGGAGGCAGAGGCAGGCGGATTTCTGAGTTCGAGGCCAGCCTGGTCTACAGAGTGAGTTCCAGGACAGCCAGGGCTACACAGAGAAACCCTGTCTTGAAAAACCAAAAACCAAAAAAAAAAAAAAAAGAAAAGTCTGCAGAAGCTGAATGGAAGCCCAGCTCTACCTTTGGGACACTGATGAAGCTGACAAAATAGATGGTCATGACAGCAGTCCTGGGAAAAGCATGACCCTTTATGGTCCACTCAGTAAACAACTGAAGGCCTATAGGTAACAGGTGGAGTGCAGAGAATACTGAAAGCAAAAAATTGGGATCAAAGCCGGGCAGTGGTGGCACACACCTTTAATCCCAGCACTTGGGAGGCAGAGGCAGGCGGATTTCTGAGTTCGAGGCCAGCCTGGTCTACAGAGTGAGTTCCAGGACAACCAGGGCTACACAGAGAAACCCTGTCTCGAAAAACAAAAAAAAACAACAACAACAAAAAAAATGGATCAAGACAGCAAGAGGTTATACACATACACACCCTCCAGACTTTTTAGAAGCACTAATTTTCATGTGGGAACCTGCCTTGTGGCTTACAAAAATGGAAGATCTGCCATGCAAGCCCTTTAGAGGAGCAAGGGGCCAGAGTAGTGACTTGTTTGCCTTCCAAGCAAGAAGCAAGTTTCTGCTGAGCCCAGCAGTGGCCCTGGCACCTGGCAGATTACTGAAAATGGCAAGACTGACTGAAGTGTAGGCATGGCAACACCTTGCCTTACCATCCCTGTTCACCATAGAAACAGTCAAGCAGTGGAGGGGAACTGGTACCTGGGTCAAGCTGGCTCTGCAAGTGCTCTGAGAAGCAAGTACCATGTAGCTGTTGAACACGGAGTCCCTGCAGTTTCATCTCCTTGCAGCAGAATTCTTAGGATGTTTTAGGCTCATCCTACCCTTTTGGATGATCTTCCCAATAGGGGTCAAGTAGCCAGTGCAGGCACAAAACACTCAGGCTAAATCTGAGTTCTGTGTAAACAGCAAGTGTGGGATTTTATCAGACTTAACACATTACTGATCCCTAAAGGTGCAGCCACTGTATCTGAACATCATGCAGCCTTGGGAAACATGAACCTGTAAGATAAAAAGCCGCGTCTTTCCTAGAGATGACAAGCAGAAAGCAGCCTGTACTAATCCTTATCTTTATCTGGTGGTAGACAGCATTTTACTCCTTAATAGAGTTAGAACCCCTAAATCCTATTTATTTTCCTGAGGATTTTGCAAACTCATGACCTACAAAAAGATCCCTAGAGTTCTAGATTCGGAACTGAACACACCTCTGTACGAACACCACCATAAACCTAGGCAAGCCAATGAAAATGCTCAGTTATGTGAAAAATCCCTTTTACTAATAGTGAAAAGTTAGGATTGGTGATACCTACAGTTAATGAGTTGAAACAAAGTTGCTGGGAGCAGAATGAGAATGTATCTGATAGTCCTTTCTGGAACTTACCCTCTATACAAATGTAGTGGATAAACGTACACACATATCACACCTTTCTTCACAGATGTTAGAATTGTTAAGTATTTATATAGTTTCATGACAACACATCCAAGATAATGAAATGCCCTGTGATGGTTCAGAACAAAGTAGACCCATACTGGCCATTCTTAGACAATACGATGCTCTTGGCAATTGGAAGGAAACCCAAGAGGGGAGATGTGTAGCTGGATGCCCGAGATGAATACTCTGATCTCCAGGGAGAACTTAGCAATCAGGTAGAAGAGAGCCTTATTTTTCATGTTCAGCCTTTTGTAGTATTTGAATTCTTACCATGTCCACCGGTACTTAGCATCTTAAACCCCACCCTTCTCCTTTAGAGCCAGTGAATGCCTTATCATCAAGAAGTACCAGTCAGCTCTTCCATGATGTTCCCAGGAAAGACCCAACACTCAAAAAAGTTAAGGCCAGGTTTAGCACATCCAGAAAAGTTAAAGCTAAAACATCTAGGAAATGCAGATTTTCTGTGTCTGTGGGTATTAAGGAAGTGAGGCTAAAAACAAACAGTGGGGATATAACAGAATGAAGAGAAAGGTCTTGTGTTTCACATAAGAATGTACTGAACGCAGGAGTCTCACCAGTAGAAATTTATAGTAACACATTTTGATTACATGTGTAAGTAAAAAAAAAAAAAAATCAAAATGAGTATTACCTGCCAACAAAAATGCAGGGCCAATTTCCTTTAAACAGTGGGTTTACGGACAAAAATGGACCATACCCTGCCTGGATAGGGTTGACAGAAAGTTGGATTGGGGGGGTGGTAGGGGTAAGTGCACCAACTCAGAAAACCCATCTATTGGAGAATGTTCAAGAGAAGAACTTCTGAATGCTATTCCCCCTAAACAACCTGATGGCAGAACTCAAGTAGGCACTCCCAGCCATATGTGCACAGTTCCCTCACCACCACCTCCCCATCTTCTGCAGAGATCACAGGACACAAGGTGGCAGCCTTGCCTTGATGGATATAAATCCCAAGGTGGTTTGGATCAAGAGTACAAAATCAGTCTTGAACAGGAGTGTGAAGAGTTGAGACTGGAACCAGAATTCTTCCAACAGCCATCAGATGAAGCTCTTGCCTTTGTGGCTCTGAGTAGTTGTCTGAAGCACATGGTCCCTCCTCCTCACTTCCAGAGCATGGGAGGTGCAGGGCTCTCTGGAGCCCAGAGAGTACATAGTAGAAAAGCAGCAGCAAAGGCTCTCCAGGAACTAGCACCACTGAGGAAGCCATCTCCTCCAGAGAGCTCTTTCACACCTGCACACCCTGAGAATCTTTGGAGTTCAACATTCAGAGTGCTATCCAGCCCAGAGATCCGACCCGTCAGAGCTGTCTATGCTTGAGCTTGGATAGTGTGGTTGACTCAGGAAATGGCTCCTCCAGTAACAAAGTAGGTGGTGCATTGGGAAATTTGTGCATTAAGAAACATCTCCAAGTTGTCTGGATACTGCCACATCCAAGATGACTGACAGCTGCTCAGGTAACCTACAGACCTTCACAGCCCTGAGTGGATACCAGGAGATCTGTTACAGGGAGAGTCTTTCTGATACTGGGCCTGTTTTGATCACCCCTTGAGGGTCTTGCAGAGCTGAGTCATGTATCTTTCATATCCCATTGTTGATGCCCTTGGAGCCTCTCCAACTTCAGGATGGTGCTTTCTTCATCCTATCTTGAGGTGCCAGGAGCTGAATGGCTCAGACTCTGTGCCCTTTCAAGAGTCACACAAAAAAAGTACGGTCTCACAGCAGGCATTAACATCTTCTCTTTTAAAAAATAAATATTTATGTAAACTTAGGGAAGAAGATTCAAAGAATCTCCTTCCCAAAGCACAAATGTCTCACATGACTCAAACCAAGATTAAGTCCACCAACTCACAAATGAAATTCCCCTCCCCAGAAGCTGCTGTGTTGAGGGGCAGTGTGTGAAGGAGTTGATCTTACTCCCAGCTCCTCAGTCCCCTTTGGTGATGAGGTCCTCAATGTAGGCATCCAGCTCATCATCTGTGTTGATGTCTATGTCCTGGAACAGAGTGGGGTGGGAGTCAGATGGGGCAGCAAAACAGGCTGGAAAACAGGGCTGCACCAGAATCCTGTTATCTTCTCCCAGCTGTCAGCTTCTGTTTTTTGCTCCTGCCCTACTTCAAAATCTCAGTTAAATCTCCATTCCCAAAAAAGTATGGGAGCTTTCTTATCAGGTTTCCTGGTTCTAACCTGCACACCTTCAAACTAATTAGTGTCTTATAAAAATTGGACTATGCCACATCCCTTGTGACTTTCTGCTCTTGGGCTCAAGCCACATACTTAGAGGTCTCCTACTTCTCCTCCAGTCCACAATTCCCTACTACAGCTCAGTGAGCTCCCAGTATTAATGCAAGTATCTCTACCCTAGTCAGGTGGCTTCCCCAGGATTCTGTCCCTCATTATTTATTTCACAGTACTACCCCATTAATAGCTCCAGCTCCTTCACCAGCCTGTCCCCAGAGAGCAATCAGGTTCTCAGTGTCTATTGTGTAGAAAAAAATATATACCACATCCCTAAGGGCAATGTCCCACTTCTACTCAAGCACATCTGGGGTATCATTTAGATAAGAATTCTGCTTATGGCTTAAAGGATTCTCAAAAAACTATACTGCCTGGGGGTCTGGTTGAGACAAGGCCCAGGCAACTCTAGCTTCAAGCTCTCTGGTCAGGACTCTGAGCAGCCAGGGTTGGAAACAAAGATTCCTGTGAGCAGTTGAGTCCTGTGAGAAGTTCAGTCCCACCCCTGAGACCAGTTGGTCTAGTTCCTGAGAGGGCTTTCAGGCTCACCTCCTGCACTTTTTGCAGGAGAGCTACAATGTTGGTCCTCAACTTCTGTAACTTCTCCTCTGTCTCACGAAGCTTTTTCTCCGATGTGCGTAAGCTCTCCTCTGAGGCTTTTGCCCGTGAATCAGCACGGCTTTGGTAGGAATGACACAGATTCTGGAGCCCCACCTCATACTGCTTGAAGTATTCTTTCTGTGGAAGGAAACAGAGGGGTACGAGGGGAGAGGTGCAGGGGGTGGGGGGTGGGGGGAGGCAATGAGTTCACAGGACGCTTGGTTTTATTTCACTACAAGGGGAAAGCAACCTTCTAAAACCAGGATAAAGAGACCTTAGTGACAGTCCTTTAGGGATCACATGAGGATGAAGACACATGCAACTCAGCCAAGTGCTTAATAAAGGAGAAGTCTTACCTTTACACATGGAAAAAAAAAAAAAGACAAAAAAGACTGTGGGGTCATTCCAGTTCAAGCACACCTTTCTAGCTCCAAAATAAGACTGCCATAACTAAGAGTGTTAGGACCAAAGAGCTACCAAGCACTTACCAACAGCAAATATCCCCAGACTTATATAGTAAATAGTTGTACAGCAACAGAGCCTTTACCTATGAAGTAGTTAAAACAATCTACATAGTATCCCTGTACAGTCTGATTGTACCGATAAAAGGAATCATCTTCATGGACAAATCAACCACAGGCCCTGCTGCCCACTGAAGTCTAAACTGTACCAGTACTCATCTGCTTCTATGGTGGTTGCATAAGCTGCTGCACTGAGAGGCTTCTGACTGCTATGTTTGTGTCTAGACTACCATCTCACACCATGATAGCAAGAGAAACAACATTCTACATAAAAATAAATACCTTGGTTGCACAAAATAAATTTTAAGTCAAATTCAAATGAATATCTTAAAGGCAATTATATTAAACTTTTAATTGTGAGTACTATTTACACACCAATAAGGACAAAAATTAACATAATTGAAACATTGGTTTTAGCAATTGCAACTAGAAGACAAAGTTGTGCCCTAGTACTTGCAAACACTTTTGCAAAAACAAGCTAGATATTATTTTTAGACTTGGACAGTCCCAAAACAGACTGTTTTGGGCTGAGTGACAGTGCCTACTGCTGAGGTTCTGCTGTGCCCTGGCTTTTGCTTTGAATTTCATGATTTGATGCCAAAGGTAACAAATCAAACTGCAAGAAGATGTCTGTTCTCCTAGAGTCTCTGGAGAACCTGGTCTAAACAAGGGTAAAAGCCAAAGCCTGGGCTGGGCTTATTGTGTGACAAGAGTGTGGTGGGTCTCGTGTCCCCGTAAAGGCAAGGGCAGCAGACAATCAGTTTATTGCATGTTTCTGTAAGTAAAGCTATTCCTTGATGGACTGCCTCTGGCTACTTTCGTGCTATAATTACAGAGCTACGTAGTTATCAGACACTACACAACCTACAATCCTATTATTTGCTATCTAGCCCGCAGCATAGTTCAGATCAACAATTCCTTCAGCTCCATTTCCTATATAGTAATGAGGCTTAGACTGATGCTCAAGTACTTCTAACCCTTTCACCCTATCACTGCTCACAAAAGCCTCCTGCCCCACTTCAGAGTCCCCTGCACTTGAAGCCCTAGTTGAGTTTTGTATGATTGTTTGGTTAGGTTTTTCGGTAAGGGTTTTCCTTCTCTACCCAATCTGCCAAGACTCTCTTGGCACTGCCTCTCATCAACATTTCTCTCAGCCTCATGGCCAGAGACCTAGAAGCACCAACTCCACCTCCAGCAAGTCTTTAAGATGGTGGAAGCAGGAAGTCCACTGAGCTACCAGGGTCCTCAAGCTCATCTCTCCATGGCACTAGTCTCTCTTTACCTCTCTCCAAGTCTTGTGTTTTAGGTACAGTGAGTCTAATGCCATTAAAGTTACCTAGGGCAGGTTTGAGGGAAAAAAGGGGAGGGGTGAGAGGCAGGTACATTTGTCCTAAATCTGTAAAGGAGTCTCAAGGGGTGAAGCTGTCCTTCTTTTCTGCACATCAGTCCTATCTACTCAGGTCTTCTCTCAGTGAGAAGGGAAGCTGATGAGACGGTGATAATAAGCATGTGCAGGCACCTAGGTGTAAAAAGCAAAAGTTTGGCCAGACTCACCAGAGGAAAAGATATTAGTTCTTCTGAACTCATAACACTCAGCTCCTTCTTGGAGATGGGGAAACTTGGAGGCAAGAAATACCGCAAGCAATTCCTAAGTAGGAAGAGAGGGACTGGAACTCAGAATAACATGGAAAGAGTAAAGAATTATTGTCAGCCCTAAGGAAAAAGATAAAGAAACACACACCGAAGAATCTGGACCAGGAGGTCAATAGTCTCATGGCTGGTACTGGTGGCAGTGGTGTCAGGCTCAATGGGAAGACAATCAGAGGTGGAAGGCTCTGGCAAGGCCACAGCCTGCTGGGCCACCATAGCCTCCTCCTCCTCTCCACCTTCTTGCTGCGTGTCAGGGCTCTGATGCTCTGGGGAAGGTGGCTTCATCAGTCGTACATCTTCACTGCCTTTCTCCACCCTACGGGGACACAGAGCGTATCATGTCTGTCCTAAAAGGCTACCAGGAGGGGACACAGGGGTACCTCCTCTCTTTGCCCTAGCTGACTTCTGCTATTCTGATCTCCCAGAAGAGGGCATTACCAGCGGTCTCTTGGTGTTGTGTCTGTGGGTACATAGTCAAACTTCACTTTCCATCGAACCACACTCTTGCCCATCTCCACAGCTGTGACACGGCCTGTGTACCACTCCCGGTTCACACGGACCTCTACATGCAGTCCTTTATCTGAGAATTCAGACACAAGTGACAGTCAGAGAACTGTCTCAGTGCTCCCACCTCCTCTAGGACTAGTAATGCTGATTCTTCTGCCTGTCATGGAGCCAAGACACAGGATGACTTGCCAAGGGAAAACACCAAAGAATTAGTATCAAAATGAACAAAAACATAAAACACACAAACAAAAATAAGCCAGGCATTGTAGCTCATCCCTTTAATCTCAGCACCTGGACATTGATCCAGAGGATTATAAGTTCAAGGCCAAACTGGACTATATAATAAATACCTGCTCAAAAATCTCAGAACCACAAATGAAACCAAAAAACCCCGAAGGGACAACTGGACCAAGTGTGGGATAGAGCCCAAGCCCAGGGAACTGCTAGCTTTCAGGAGGACTCTGCTGACAGTGAAGGTTCTATTTCCATCTCCACCACAGCCTGACAGGGATCTCCCCAAACTTGCCTTTCTGAGCCTTCTTGAGTTCAGCTGGGTCATCTTCCCCAGCACTGTCTGAGAGCTGCAAGGAGAACAGTCTATTAGAGGTTTCTTCAATGGCCCCTAAAAAGTAGACTTTTGTGTAACTGGCTACCCATAGTCATCAGCTATAACATGTCTTATGCTGTCTCAGGTATCTACCCTTCTGCCAACTTTATAAACAAAACAGCAGGCAAGCCATGCATCTGAGGTGATTCTGGGCATCTAGATGTACACAAGTGTATAGTGGCCTGTCATTCAGATGAGTCTCAGGTCCTACCTGGCCCATAGTTCTAATCATCTGGGTAAAAAGAGTCCTTGCGAAGTTCAAGTAGACTCAAAACCTCAAGTCATTAACACAGTGGGAGCTGGCACAGGCCCCAGGGAGGCAATCCTTGTGAACTTCATGTAACTACCCACCTCATTTGCTTCCTTCTTTTCCTCCTTCACAGCAAGTTTGCCCCGCTTGCATCTCTCTTTCCTCTTTTCAGCTTCTTCTTCAGCCTCTTCTTCATCTGAGACTGCAAGACTCCGCTTCCGGCCTGAGGTTGCCTAGAGTAGAAGAGTAGAAGTATAAATTGACCATGTTCACTTCCCAAGATGTGTGAAGATTATATGTAGCCTAAAGGAACTATTCAGAAGAGCTATGTCAATCCCCACTTGGAATCACTCAGTACACACAACCCCCTGGTCTGACCACAAACTATCACAGGAGAAGCCTCTCAGTTTACTCCCTGCTTGCCAGCCAGCTGAGACCTCCTTGACACACAATGACTACTATCATAACCTAACAAAGCCATCTGTCATCAAGTTAACAAACTATATCCACACCATGAGAAGCCAACTCAAGTTTGTAGCATACCAAGGTTGGGTGTGCTGAGTGAAAAAAGCTCCCTGGGTAAAAAACTTGCTGTTAGTTCTGAGCAAGTCTCTTCAGCTATGTAGACTCCTTTTTTTCAGGGGCATCATAAAAGCTTTAAGATTCAGTGATCCTGGATTCCCCCAGTGTAACCTTTTTTTCCTACAGCACTGCTAATGTGGAACATAGAGGAGGGAAATCATCTCACCATGGACTGTTTAACAGGTGGCTCTGGCTTCTTGACCACTGGAGTTTTGATGGCTTTTTGAGCAGGGACCTCCCGAAGGTTCTTGGAATTGGGAATTAGAGATGGTGAGGGAGTCTGCACAGGAGGGGTGGGTCGGGGGACAGTCTTGATAGGAGGGTTTGCAGGCTTTCGAGGGGCTTCAGCTGATGGGAGTAGCCTGGAAGTACTAGTTTCTCCTCGGGCTGCTGTAGTAGGTGGTTTTGGAGGGCTGATAAAAGTCATCTTTCGGAGCTGGGTAGTTGGTTTGGGAGTTTGAATAGAAGGGGGTCTGCTAGGAGCATTCTTGATCACTGCAGGTAAAGGAGGTGACCGAGGACGCTGAGGTCTCCGTACAGGTTCCTAAAAAAGGCCCACAGACAGTGAGAACATTGACTCAAGCTTTGACACCAGAAGAGCCCCACCTCCCATATGTCCCTGGGCTTTACTTCAGTAGAAGGTCTTGTAGTCACTTCTAAGGGCAATTTCTTTAGGTCAGCTTGTGACCGGATGGGCGTGGTTTTCTGCAAAAACAAATATAACAATCAAATTGTATATCTTGGTATAATGAAATAATACCTTTTTGGATCCTCACTATGTGCCTGGGACAGTGATCAGTTCTATTTCTGCAAGTTTTTTATTATCACTAGAAAGACAATACACACACACAGAGTACCTATGTGATTGATTCTTCAAAATTTCTAAAAAAAGAAACCAAAAAGGTGGGAAAGGACTGGTAAAGAAAAGTTGTCATGAGGCCAGGAAACTGGATGGGATTAACACGCTTATGACATTTCCAGCTCCCAAGTATAGTGCACTGTGCAGAGAAGAAAGAAAATTGCTTTTGTAACAAATATGAAATTGGAGGCTGTAGAGATGGCTCATTGGTTAAGAGTGTAGATTAGTCTTGTAGGGCACCAGAGTTCAGGTCCCATCATTTGCAACAAGGATGTGATGCTCTCTTCAGGAATACACAAGTACCTGCACTCAAATTCCTCATACATGTGCACATGAGCACACACACATATGATTTTAAAATAATAAAAATAAATCATTAAAAAACATGAAATCATGAAATACTGAAAACATTTAAATACACATGAAAATTTGATCAACCTTAAAAAATAAAAATTAGCCAGATAGTGGTATCCCCCCCCTTTAATCCCAGCATTTAGGAGGCAGAGGCAGGTGGATCTCTGTGAGCTAAAGGCCAGCCTAGTCTACAAAGTTCCTAGACAGCCAAGGCTATTACACAGAGAAACCCTGTCTTGAAAAACCAAAAATAAACAAATAAATATTAAAATTAATATTTGCTTACTTTTCTAAACACTGGTAAAAAATGCAAAATGATACAAATAATACATCTTCTGCAAGACAATTTAAGAAGATTTTTCTTGTTTGGTTGGTTCTTTTTTGTTTTCTCAAGACAAGGTTTTTCTGTGTAGCCCTTGATGTTCTCAAAGATCTGCCTGCCTCCCAAGTAATGGGATTAAATGAGTGTGCCACCACACCCGGCTTGAGAAAGAACCTTTTAAAAGCCTTAATATTTTGCAGATTCTTTTCCAATTTTATAAATTATCAAGAAATTATTATATACCAAAAATAACATATACATATATTAAATACAAATGCTTTCCTATGACTATTAAAAACTATAGAAATTTTTATTTTTAGGTATTTATGCAAAATTGGAAAGAATCTTCTGGTGATCCTAGCTACTCCAGAGAGACTTAAGTTCTCTGGACTTAAGTTCATCTCAGTGAGCCACTGTATCAAGAAAAAAACACATGAAAAAGCAAGAAAAGGGTGAGAGATTTAACTCAGTAGTAGTGCCTGCCTAATACATACAAAGCTCTAAGTTAATTCCTGTTCTTGGGGGAGTGGAGACGGAGGGGGGGTTGAGGAGGAGAGGAGAGAGGAAAAATTATAAAACTACTGAGTTAATGGTGATTTCTTTTATAATAGTATATTTATTTTTTGGAATGCTTATATATTCTAAATACACTGAATATATAAACTTTGAATATATAAAAAAAATGGTTTATTATCTAAATAATTAACGGGGTGTACTGGAAGTGTTTGGACTAAGAATTCAGGGTTGAAAAAACTTGGTGGGAACACACAGGGAATAGAAGAGATAGAAAAGTCAGCAAAGACTCCTCCTAGACAGACTGCTGACACAGGTTGGCTGTGTCCACTTGCCCATGAGCACATACCTGAAGAGCTTCTAGCTTTTCCTGCTGCTGGCGAATTTTCTCTGTCAGCTGCTTCTGCTTTTCTTCCTGTGTCTTTGGGTCCTTTTTTAATGTCCCCAAGGGAACCTTTTGCTTCTGTTCAGAAGCTTCACAGCTGTGAAAAGAAGAGACTGGTAGCAAAACAAGGCTCCAACAGGGCAGAGATTTGCTGTCCTGCAACTGCCACAGAGCTTTCAATTCATAAAAATGGTAGGTGTTACAGGACACATTTACTCTTCCTTCTTGGAAATATGCCATGTGCAGCAGCCAGAGATGTGAGGCTATGAAAACAATGACCTCAAAGAATACCCCAAGAATGGAAGGAACAGTGGCAGGTATGGTTTATGCCCCAGTTAGCTTTAATTATAGACTTGACAAAAGCCTGGATTGAGGAACTGCCTAGATCAGATTGGCCTGTGGGCATGTCATGCCTATGGAGGACTGCCTTGTTAATTGATGTAGAAGGGTCCAGTCCACTGTGGATAGATAATATCCCTAGGCAGGTGGTCGGGATCTATAAGAAAGCTGGCCAAGCATGAGCCTGAGTTACTGACCCAGTACATAGTGTTTCTTCATGGTTCTACTTCAAGGTACTTCTTGAACTCCTGCCTGACTTCTCTAAACGATAGACTATGCTTGGAAGTGTAGCTAAACTGCTTTTGGTCCTGATGTCTATCACAGCAACAGAAAGAAAACTGCCACAGGGAGGGAAGAATACCCACAATCTTTGTTAAAGAAAGGCTCACCGGTCCTGCTCAGGATCAGGGTTCATGGAGCAAACCCAAGTATCAGGGTAATCTTTTTCTACTGAACTCAGTTGGAAGGGGAGAGTCCTCCATTTCAGACACAAATCTGCAAGAGAAAAATACCCCTCTCAACAGGTCAGCCATACTGTCAACAATTACTGGAATCTTGGCTCCTCACAGCTAGGCTCAAGGCAAAGATGTCCTTGACTTTTGACCTCTTTTAGCTATTATTAGAAAACAGTGATTCATCTTATGGACAGTGATTGCAGCAAGGATTGAAAAAATCATAGGATCTTGATGCTATTACTTCTTCCTTACTCTGGGCTCAGTCAGTTATTCATTCTAAACCCTACATGGTATCAAACCTACTGAACCTGGCCCAACTGTGATATGAAGTGTCTCCAAGGTGTGGTAATTGTCCACCTCACTAGGAGAAACAGGAGGAACTAGCGGGCCTCAATACTGCTCACACAGCCACTGCCCAACAGATCCTGTTCCTCGTGGAACCTAAGTTCATGAATGTTAGTCACGTCAGAAGGCTAGCTTGAGACTAAAGACAAGAATATCATGACAGGAGTCTAGAGAGAGTTCCTGCCACTCAACTCACCACACTGGATCGTGGTTGGAATTTCCATAGCCCTCCGGCGTTTGAAACGCAGCTCACTGGACGGAGGTTGGTTCCAGTTGGCAGAAAGGTAGCCAAACTCATCCCAAAACTTAATGATCCCACGCTGGGCTAGAAGACAAATGCCCACATATTACCATGGAAGCAACTGTAGCATGTAATAATGTAAAGTCCTCTTCCTAACTAAATTCACCCCCACAAGCCACATAAGCACCTTAGGGCTCATAAAAAATAGGCTGAGGTCTGGTGGCCTGGCTACATTACCAATGGCGATGTCCTTCCAGTACTGTGCTAAGTGCTCCCCCATTGCTCGCAGCAGATGCCGGTACTCCTTCGCATCAGCAAAGTCCTGCTTGTTATGCGTCGGCTCCAGAACCAAGTAGGGCACATCGACGACCCCAACAACCCCGCCGCACGCCCTGAAAAGACACGGTGGTCATGGCTCTGTGCCAACGACCCCACTGCACACCCTGAAAAGACACGGCGTTCACGGCTCTGTTGCCAAAACTCTTCTGCCACTCACCAGGGCTGGAAGACTCTCCTAGGATACTCACATGCCCCCTTCCAGCTGTGGGCCCACTTTCTCATACATCTTGATCAAGCGGCTACAGTTGTAGATAAACATGCCATCTAAGTCCCGGTGTTCAATATTGACCCCAAAAACAAAATTCAGTTCCTTGGGTTCTTTGAGTGCTCTAATAAAGGAGAGAAAAAAAAAAATCAAGCATATTAACTCATTGCAGAAAAACATCATGGTGATAATGGTATGTTAAGTTCAATTTGAGACATGTTAAAGTTTTATATCTCCAATCGATATGTGATGTTAGACTTGATAAGGATCTGCACTGTTCCATGACCCTCTGTGTATACACAGAATTTAATGTAGCAAAACAGGAGTGGATTTAAGTATGAATGGGTTACCATGAAACTGCTGCAAATCTCTACAGAGAGAGTTACATGGTAGAATAAATATAACATTATAGTCATACATTCCTCAAAATCCCAATTATATAACAATAATAGTTCAGTCTGGCTTGTTTTTCAAGACAGAATCCTGGAACTCAATCTGTAGCCTAGGATAGCCTCCAGCACAGAGATCCACCTGTCTCTGCCTCCCAAGTGCTGGGATTAAAGGCATGCACCACTGCACCTGGCTTATATAATAGTTTTAAAGGCAAAAACTTAACAAAAATACAGAAAATACTCATGACATGTCAAGAAAATTTTGGGACAAGTTGGAGTGAAGCAAGCTGAAACTTCCATCTGTGGTAAGAAAACCACCTGGAGTCTAGCTAGGAAGTCATGGCCCAGAGTCTGAGACACTCCATACACAGCTACTAGGATGATGATTGAGACCACAAACAGTACATTCTAAATAAAACAGCACAAAACCCAATCTACAGTATCATTCTACATTTGTAACCAGTAGGGAGAATGAATTATGAGCACAGAAAAAAGTTAAAATACATATTTTCAGAAGAATAAGGGAGTTTCACTTTTTTTTACTTAAATATTTTATATTTTTCAAGTTTTATACAATGGGCATTCTTTGCAACCTTAACAGAAAAGAATAAGAAAAGTACAACAGTGTGAAGGAAGTGACTTTAGTGTTTCAAGTGTCAACCTGCCTGCCTTCCACAGATCAGTAGAAGCACTTGACCGCATCTTCGAAAACAGCAGAGATTGCTTTCTCTAAGTAAACTTGGTGCCAAATGGCAACCTGTCTGTGTAAATGCTACACAATTTTAAGACCAAAGGGCTGTTCAAGTACTCACCGCTGCTTGGCATCCTTGATCCTTTTCTTGACATCAGCTTCTCTGCGAAGGGTGATAGCTGTATTCTGGACCTGCCGCAACATCACCTGCAAATGTACCACCATCAGGTGAATGGAGGAGGTGCTCTCAGCTAAATGAAGTAATATGATATTTTTACACTGATATTACCTAGATGCTAAAACATACCTGAAGATTATTTCTTTCTACAGAAAAGTGACCTTACAGGAGACAGACACTTCAAACTCAGAATACTGGATTCCAATACCACATATGCCATAGAGAGCTTGAGCCTAAGGACTTACCCTGGAGTCCCGTGTCAGGTCTCCACCCATGCGTACTTCTAAAGTCCGAGCTTTGCTCTCTGCCTCCCGGGCCTTCTCTTCAGCTAAAACAGAAAAGAAATCAAAGGTTCAGAACTCTGTCATCCTTCCTTGATCCACAGAGTAGTCCCTGCTGCACAAGGAGTATATGTTAACAAGGAAAAGGCTACCTAGAAGCGCAATGGCCACATGGGCTTCCTCTGGGCCTGGACTAAAGAACTGCTTCAGAAAAAAACCAAACAACAACGACGACAACAACAACAAAACCTGACATTCAAAACTGTCATGGTCAAGATGGTACATGCCTCTAATTCCAGTACTTGGCAGGCTAAGACAGGAGGGTCACCCAGTTTGAGGCCAACATGGGACCGAGAATAAATCTATCTCAAATAAAAATTATAACCTCAAGGAAAGCATTATTTATACTCTGACATGCTTTTCAAGCTTACAAATGAATTATGAGAGTCAATGGGAATTCAACCATCAGCATGAGTTGGAGCCTGAAGAATGCTTTAGACAATCACCCTCATCAACCAACCAAGAAAACTATGGTTATTCTAGGAGAGAAACCTTGTGATTTCTGCTTCAGGACAAGCAGTATGCAATATAAGATATTCAACTGGTCAAGCCAAAGAGTTGATGTTTGTTAAAATAAGACTCTACAGGTGTGTTTAATGCTACTCCAGCCCTTTATAAAGTCCTAGAAATAGTGGGAGGAGAGAGTCAAGTCTGGAGAAAAGTACTGTGAAGGTTAGATATGGGGAGACTTAGAGAGGAAGTGGATTAAGGTAGAACAGCCTTATCCCCAGGCTTTGGATATAAGCAGTGACCCCAACTCCATCCCTCCTCCTAACACAGGGAGTAGCATTACCAATCCGTGCTACATGCTCTGCTTTCTTCACTTCCTGTTCTGCCCGAGTCTTGAAACGACTTGATGTATACTTGTACATCCTGAAGAGTGGAAAAAGCAACCTGAAGGCCAAGCAGCAGTGGGGCAGGTAGCCAACTTGAGCAGCTCAGGAAGCACCCTGCCTCCTCCCATGTGGTGTTACCCTGGCTCCTTGTGATGTAACAAATCCAATCTCAATTCCTTACTCAATTTGTCTTTGGTGTTCAGCAAGTTAAAGAGATTAAAGATGATCACCAGTGTTCCTAGGAACAGAAATCCTTTCTCCTGCCAGCCAGCCCTGGCTCACCCTCCACACTGCCAGAGGCTCTAGAGCTCCCACATCCTCTGGGCTGCAGGGCCAAAGCCTACTCACCACTGTTCCCAGGAATCGTCATCTACTCTCAAAGCAGGAACAAATCTAAGTAATAAGCCATGGCTTTCCTTTCCTGTAAAGGGTCTATAGGCTCCTAAAACTTGAGACAAGACAACTCCCTGTGCCTCTCTCCGCATCTCAGAAGGCACTTCCCTTAACTGGCCTGGCCAACCAACCCAATAGCCTGTCAGTCACTTCTGTCCTTTCAAGAGAAGTATCTCTCTGGTAATCAGGTACAGTCAACAGTGTTAGAGGCTTCACATTGCACCACCCTAACAATGTGGCTAGGCTCCATTTCCCAGTCCAGATCATGGTAGCTAGGCCCTTACCTGGGCTTATATAGACAGCAGGAGAGTCTCTTGGTCTGCACTTTGTGCCCATGGATGAAGATCCTCATCCGGGGATCAATATAGAGTACCGCAGCATAGGCTCGGAAGGAGCGTCGCTCTGGCTTCCTGGAGAAAGCAGGAACTGAAACATCCTGCCATCCACACCACAGTAAGCCCAAAGCTACATATGGGCTTTCTCTCTGCAGTTCCTCACCTTTCATTTCTTTCACATCCTGGCTTCTCATGCCATTTTGACGAGAATGGTCCCTCCTCACAGGTACTTCATCCTGCCCTGTCATGTCCCTAGCACAGGTGTCCCACAGACACCTCACCTGGCCGTTGCCCACTGCAATTTCACCACCCCTAGACCCAGGCCTCAGTTTCTCTTGTCAATGAAAGAGTTAGAACCGGAAATCACTAATCTTTGCTTTAGCCTGGCTGAGGAGTCACTGTCCTGCTATTAAGCAGACAGGAAATCTCAGACTTTCAGCTCTATCAATACTGCTATCAAGAGAAAGCCAGGAAAGTGTCTCTTCCATCTTTCCTGAAGTCATCTAAGGAAATAAAGACCAGTTCCAGGTCCAGCCACCCTTCCCAGCCATACTCACGTGCCCTCTGGGGAGGTTTCTGCCATCTGGATATCTTTTGGATTTGAGATTATGTCTAGTTCCGGCTCTCCGTTATCCATGAGCTTGAGATTAAAGATGATCACCAGTGTTCCTGGGGAACAGAAATCCTTTCTCTCTGCCAGCCAGCCCTGGCTCACCCTCCACATTACCAGAGGCTTTAGAGCCCCCACATTCTCTGGGCTGCAGGGCCAAAGCCTACTCACCACTGTTCCCAGGAATCTTCATGAACTGGTTCATCACTTGTTCCTCAGTGTGGAAGGGAGAATACTTGTACACAAGCTCTGTCTCAATGGCAAACTTCTCCACATTGTCTGTGATAGGTTCCTGTGTTCGAGCATTCCAGGTAGGCAATGGGACAATCACCTGTGTTTAGGGTTAGCACTGTGACTGGGGATCCAGAGCCACCTTTCCCCAAACATGCAGCTTTCTTGTCCCTTCAGCTGTACAGTCTGGCATCAGGTTTGTAGCTTCTGGTACTTCCCCAAACTCCTGCCACTATGCTGGTTTGTGCCTCCGTCTGTGTGCCTGTCTGGGATGTCTTTGGCCATTTCATTAATTTGGTAAAAATTCCACTTTTTACCAGTAGGGAAAAATATATTTGCAATTATCTAGTGAATCTAGAGATACAAGCTATAATCTACAACTCAGCAATTCTACTTCTGAGTAAATACACTCAAAGGAACTTTTGCATGTACATACCAGCATACACATATAGGAATAACCCAAATATCCACTACAGGGTGACTAAACTGAAATAGTCTATGGTAATAAAAGTGAGTAAAGACACAGCCACAAATATGAATGGATCTCACACAGTATCATCTGAAAGAGATACAAGTGAATTTCTATATTTTCAGTCCATGTGTACAGGTACTAAACCAAACTAATACACAAACCCTAATGGCAGACAATGCCCCCAGCCCACCAAAAGGAAGTGATCATCATAAAAGTTACCAGGTGGTGATTTTTCCCAGGGGTGCACTGAGGACATTGGTCAGGTGTTCATAAGGGACTTCCAACTTTGGTTTATAATTGTGGCTACGTGGATGTGTATTTTATTATAACAATTCCTCAAAATATATGGGATTTGATTTTATGTCTAATTAGAAAACAATCCCTTTTCTTCACAAATTTTCCTTAGTGGCTTCATCATGTCTTCATCCCTTGCTTAAAGCCAGTAATCAGGGGGCTGACTAAAGGAATTCTCTCTGTGTGGAAAACCAAATGAAGCACCTCATGGCCAAATGGCCCACACATAAGACAAAGCAGAAAGTCAGTATCTTAACACAGGCCTGGATGATAACTCCTTAGAAGTTCTAACACTGCTAGTTTCTGAAAAGCTTCATGCTGAAATCATTCAACCACAGGGCTGGTTTGGACACATTCCTCCTGGACTGAAAATGATCTTATTTGGCAGAGTTTGCACTAGAGTACAATCCAAAACAGTGACCTTCTAGCACCAAGTAAGGGAAAAATCTCAATCCAGCCTTTCCACCAAGGGACTCAAGTTACATTTGCATTCTGTGAACTTGTCTCTGTACCTTCCCAGGTGAAGACAGCACCACTCTGAACTGTAGGCACTAACTTTCACTATCGCTCCCACTTGGCATTTCTCCTTCAGCTTTTATGTCACAAACCTCCCAGTTTTCCTCCTAGACCTTCTACTGACCCACACCTTTTCATGTTGGCCTGCTTAGATCTCAAGTCCTTTTCTTGCTCCATTTTCCTTTTTTTTTTTTTCTTTTTCTTTTTGTTTTTCAAGACAGGGTTTCTCTGTGTAGCCCTGGCTGTCCTGGAACTCACTCAGTGGACCAGGCTGGCCTCGAACTCAGAAGTCTGCCTCCCAAGTGCTGGGATCAAAGGCGTGCGCCACCACCACCCAGCCCATTTTCTGTTTTAAGTGATGTTATCTGCTACTAACAATTCCAGAGCCTAGGACTGGGGATGTAGGAGGAAAGAGAAGAGGGGTGAGGGAGGAAGAAGACAACACAATGACAACAGAAAGACAGGAAGGAAGGAAGGAAGGAAGGAAGGAAGGAAGGAAGGAAGGAAGGAAGGAAGGCCTAGAGCTAATATTGCCCCCAAACTCCAGACAGACTTCATGTTGCATGTCCCAAAATAACTTACACTGTCCTCCCTCCATACGCCCCCTCTTCCATTCTTCCCCAGCCCCAGATGGCCTCCAACCACCACACCATAGCCTCCAAGTCTCTCTAATCCCTTCATTTTCCCCCTTCAACAATCATTAAATATTGTTTTTTTTTTTTTTTTTTTTTTTTTTTTTTTTTTGAACAAAGAGGATGAATGTTTTATTTGTTTCTCATGGTGTTGCAAAGCCAGTGCTTCCCGGTGGGAAAACAGCCGCCAACACAGCACATGGTGAAACCAAGACAGTACTCTCCTGCATCTGTCCCTGTACAGCACTTCCTGCATTCCCGGGCATTTCCAGTGAGAAGACACCAAGTCTCTGACCAAATCCGGTGGTGGATATAGGCAAGTTACAAAATTATGTAAGATACACCACTGTTATCCTGAATTATGAAATTATGAGTAGGGTCACACCATGTAGTGGTGGCTGGTCTGAACCTGTTATGTAGACCAACTTGAACTAACATCTGCCTGTCGAGTGCTGGGATTAAGCAGTGGTCCATCACCAAAACCAGCCTCATAACAACTTTTTACTGCAGATGATCTTACGAATTCTAAACACCAGAACTTAACCCCTAGTCTAAATACTTAGTATGGTGATTATCAAAAATCTGTACAGTGTGTTTATCTGCATCCATGAGGAAGATGGGGGTGGGTCTTTAGCACTGTCGAGACCAGTGTCTTTCCATCAGTATCACTAAAAGTTATCTCAAGTCCTCTATTCTCCACTAGTTTAAGACAAGCATGGAGCAGGTCCCATCCCAGTTTTATCTGGAGGTGGAGGTGTGCCACGGTCACTCCTCAATGGACTTCACGTATTTCTCATATGCTTCTTCACTCATTAGTTCATCCAGCTCAGAAGGGTCACTCAGTGTCATCTTGATCAGCCAACCATCTTCGTAACAGGATTTGTTGACGAGCCCTGGGTTTTCTGCAAGTGCTTCATTGACTTCAGTTACCTCTCCTGACAGGGGAGAGTAGAGTTCACTGGCAGCCTTCACACTCTCCAGAGCGCCAAACTCCTCTTGTTTTTTCAATTTTGTCCCAACTTCAGGAAGACTACAGTAAACAACATCTCCCAAAGCCTCCTGGGCAAAATTGCTGATTCCCACTGTTCCAATCCCATCCTCTGTTGTTATCCATTCATGTTTCTCTGTGAATTTACGCACCGACAGCACAGCAGATCCGGTGCGCAGCGAGCGGACGGCGGCGGCGCTCGGCGCCCAGGGCCGCTTCGGGCAGGAAGCCAGGGCGGTGCGTAGGCTGCAGGCCACAGCCCGCACGTTCCTCGCCACTTGCAGCGACATGATCCGCGGTCCCGAGGGTAACTGCGCTTCGACTCCGCCACCAGGCCGGCGGGGACGGGCAATCATTAAATACTGTATCAGAGTCTCACACTCTAAATAGGTAACTTCATTTCTCTTAGCTCCCAGCTTGCTACCACAGACAGATCTCCTGACTGGTCCACCCCAAATCTTTCTAATCCAATCACTACAAAGTAACCATGCGGACTTTCTAAAGAGAATCTGGTACTAGGACTGCTTTAGTAAAATCCCACTCACTCAAACAAGGTCCCAAGGGCTCAACCTGGCCTTATTCTCCCAAGACTATATCTCTCCCCAGCACCAATCTCAGAGGTTTAAGGATGTTTTTACTGACTCACTCCAAGACTCTTTTGACCAGACGACATTTCTGAGAACCACAGCCCAGGCTGTCTAGTTTCTCTAACAGGTTTGCTCTTTACAGCCTCACTGTATCTCTCTCCAAATATGCAGAATAAGGTGAACCTCATCTAGTAGATGAAAAAAAAAATCCACTAATTGAATAACTGAAAATGGTAGGAAAAGGTTTCCATTTTAACATCAACTAGTTTGCCACAAATTTATGCTCAGATCGCAACAGGACTAGTACAAATTCAATCACTGCTAACCAGCAGAGAAAAACAAACTGTAATTCTCTAGTGGACTATCTACTTAAGTGACAGCTTTTAATTTTTTTCTATATAGGTCCCTCTCAAGCCTCTATTACTCAGACCTAAAAGGACACTGGACAGACTTTCCCTACTCTCACTCTTGACAAACACAGTGGCATATGCCTTTAATTGCTACATTCAGGAGGCAAAGGCAAGTGGATCTCTGTGAGTTCAAGGCCATCTGGTATACATAACAAGTTCTAGCCAACCAGAACTACATAGTTAAACCCTGTCTCAAAAGAGAAAAGCTGCTCTTCAGTCTGAGCCACCAAACCACAAAGAGAATCGGGTAGGTTTTTGTTTAGCTCACACAATTTTTTTTTTTAATGTATAAGGATGTTTTGCTTGCATGTGGGTTTATGCACCACAGGCATGCTTGGTGTCCACAGAAGCCAGAGGGTGTATTAGATCCTCTGGAACTGAAGTTACAGACAGTAGTAATCTGCCATATGGGTGCTAGGAATTGAACCCTGGTCCTCTGGGACCAGTGCTCTTAACTGCCAAACCATCTTGCCAGCCCCTATTACCAATATATTCTAGAAGTTAAGATTTATTACTAAGCCTGTCTTCCAGGACAGTAATAATTACAGGGCCAAGGAAGAATCTGTTAATAAGACCAAGTGGAAAGCGCTATTAACAAAGATCATACTGATGTTTTCCATATACGTACTTGCTTTACCACCTGGTTAAGGTCTGACTCACAGTTTCTGATATAAGTTAGATCAACACACTTCCTCAAAATGAAAATGTGTTCACAACATACTCCATAAAATAATCATAATAGGGGAAAGACACTGATGTTTTATTATTACCACAGCTACAATTTTTAATCAGTTAGGGAAGCCCAAAATATCTGCTCTGATAACAGTTCTCCAAGAAGACACCCTCCACAGAAATGCAGTATCCTGCATATATGGAAAAGCTTCAAATCCAACTCTTATTTCTTATCACGTCATAGTCTCATTCTCAGAAACAGAACAGCCACTGTCTGAAGTACCTTGAGATTTTATACTTCCTCTCACATAAAGGTATTATCTGCATTACCACCTTTCAACCAATGGATCCACCCATCTCATCCTGTAATAGCAGGCACCTGCTCCAATTCTACAGCTTCAAGGATCCCAGAACCACAGATAAAAACAATAAATGTCAAGTAGCAACTCAGGCCACAAGGATAAAACCTACTTCATCAATGCCTTCTTCCTCATGAAAGGTGCGAGACAGGAAGAGGCAGGTCATGGTATCTTCCTTCTTAGTGAAGAGGATAAAATCCTTCCCAATCCGCATTGAGCCCCTGAAAGGGAAACAGAACAGATTAGTCCAAAGGTCTCAAGGCTCATCTGAAAGGGAGCACACACCTTCCAGGCATAACTGAAGCTGATCAGAGACCTCTCCTCAAGACTGCCAATACCCCAGGCCCAACAGCCCTTGTTCCCTCCCACTCAGCCAGAACTCCTTGCTTTGCCTTCTTAAGGGTCTCTAATTCCTTAGTCTATAACCTATAACTTCCTTGAGCAAACTTTCCTTCCATACAAGGGTTTTGGGTTATTCACAATCCCTCTAGAATATATTCATTCAGACCACAAGCCCTTGGTTAGCTTCCCTCCCTAGCTTATTGCCACAACCCTACCATATGAACATGCTTGAGTTCTAAGTTCATGGGGTCCTCCTATGTGATGTTATCAAATTTCACTCCTGCAGCTGACACCTTGAACTCATCATTATCTTTTGTGGCCATACTGTCTTCCTGTCCTGTCCTTCCTTCACTAACACAAAATACCTTCCTGTCCACTCATCAAATGGTAACACTGGCTGGGCGGTGGTGGCGCACGCCTTTAATCCCAGCGCTTGGGAGGCAGAGGCAGGCGGATTTCTGAGTTCGAGAGTTCAAGGCTAGCCTGGTCTACAGAGTGAGCTCCAGGACAGCCAGGGCTACACAGGGAAACCCTGTCTCGAAAAACCAAAAAAAAAAAAAAAAAAGTCACACTGTCAAAAGAAGTGCCAAAAGACGAGTCTCACAGTCTTTCAAAAACCAGTATGACTGTAACACTTACCAAATACAAATGCTAACGTGATCTTTGAAGATCAAGGCCTACATCCTTGTCCAGTAACTCTAACCATTCTGTCTCAGAATTGCTTTGCTATTTGAGCTTATTCTACAACCTTGAGTTTGTCTTCAAGGCAAAAGTTTGAAGCTTGGCATAGAGCAGAGTGGTGGAACTTTTGCCTAGCATGTGCAAGAGCCTGGATTCAATCCCCAGAATCAATGGAAAACAAAACTCATCTGGCAAAAGTCTAAATGGAATCAATGGCTTCCTTCCGGTTGGGCCATGTTAATTCTTCTACAGAACAGGTAGAGACAGGCTTTTCCGGGCAGCACAGGCCAGGGCAGAAGTATGAAACAGCAGCAGAAGGACTATCTACTCAACAATGAGGCTATTTAGTTCCATTTTTTCTGAGCAGCTTCTGAGTTTTATAGCTATTATCTCATTAGTCCTTACAATGCCCCCAGGGAAGACAATGGTAAGGAGCCTGTTAATCTCTACATACACTCCAGCCTGGCACACCAGGCCTACAAACCAATGTCACATGCCATTTCCCAAGTACTTGTGAAAACCCCCCAAGATACTCCATAGACACCCCCAGGGCTGTCAATTCTCTTTCCTGATGACAGGACTCATTTTCCTTAAATCTCAGTATATTCCTTTCTTCCCTACAGCTTGTGAACAGCACTGCCCTCACTCAAATTTGGCAAAACTTTCTTCACACCTCTTTTTTTGTTTGTTTGTTTCTGTTTTTGATCCTGATTATAGGGTCTAATTAGTAGAAAACCTAAATCACCACCTTCCTTGTTCAATCCTATGCTCACCATAAATCACCTCATCTAACTTCTGAACTTTGAACACTAGATGGCTCCAATTCAATGAAACCTTTACAAAAACCTCCTAAGCATGTTGATAACTGAATTCTAACTCTGTACAAGTTCCTTCTCAGTCTTCTAAGCACTTTCTAAGGCATGTTTTACTGGCTCCTGAGGGAGAATATCAAAAGTTAGAACCTCATTTTCTAGTTTAAGAAACATCAAAAAGTTAAAGCTGAGTCTGCAAAAGTGAGAGGACTATTGAGACCTCAGTTTCATAGGTCTTAGATTTCCTTTTCAGAATCCTCTGGGGAAAGTTCCCACTGTGACTGATCACAAACTAGGGACTCTCAAAGCAGTAGTAGCACTTGATCCTTAACTATTTGATAAGTATGATCATTTACAAGAAGTTACAACTTTAGTAACTAAATGGCTGGATTAAGATCTGAACCTTTGCTGACCAAAGTGAAATGGACAGTCACTTCCATTTTCAAATCAGAAAGACCTGGTTCATATCGTCAATAAAAGTGCTTATTATTAACATTTGGTTTCTGTCCTGAGAAGAAACCAAAGGCCAGGAACCAAGCCCCTGGACTCTTTGGAAGCACGCTCTTCTCCACACCCAAAGCACGCTCTTCTCCACACCCAAAGCACAATACACCTGAGGCCCAATCAAGGCTATTGACAGATCAAACCACAACCTTTTCTCAAATAAAACAACACGTTTGTTTCCACAGCAAGACTGGAACATGACTCATAATTCCATTCACACAAACTCCCATTCCACTAAATCTTATTCCACCAAAAGGTATGTGCAGCTGGAAGTTAAGTATTTCAGAAATAGAAATCCCTTTTCTCAGGGCTTTACGCCAAACCAGAACAACACACTTCAAGCACTAAACAATTGGAAAGCAAGGTCCCGAGGTATTAGAGGGATCTCCTGTTATATGGCCTTGCAAGATGTCCACATAAGACAGTTTACTCCAGGAGGGAAAGCCTGTGTCTCTTGTATTCACTCTGGATCCCAGTGCCTAGCACAAGCATACTGATAACACTGTGAAGTGACTCCCTTGCCATCTCAGATATGCCCCAGCCCCAGAAGAGAACCACCCACAACCTCAACAACAGGATATAAATAATATTCAATAAGAGGAAAGAGATAGCTCTAGAGAATGTTTTAGATATTCATACTAATCAATATATTGAGCAAATTCAGCTAGACAGTTGGTTAACTACCCCCAATCACCACTGCTTTCTGACTCTCTTATTGCTTCAGATTTATAGTCCTAGAAGGACAAAAGGAAGAACACCAAGAATGTACCATATGATTTTATACCTAGCCCTATGCCAGGCTTCCAATATACGTACGATTTTAATCCATTGCCATATTGCCCAATTTGAGTGGACTCAGGAGTTCTTTTGGCTGACTTCCCAAACTGGATCACACTAGCAGCATCACCTCAAATGGAAGACAAGAGAAAATAAAAAGTTAGCATTACTTTCTCAGACCTCTCAAAGTTAGCAATATGAGTCAGGTTAAATACAAGCATGGCTATATGCCAGCAAAACCTCTCTCCAAGGAAATTCAGTCATGAGGCATAAGAAGGTAATCCTTGCTTGGCCCATCAATACCACCACAGTGTCCTGTGTTTTACTAGAACATGGGAAACAGTCTCAGGGGAAGAAGCCTCAGTAGTTATGGCTCCAAGATGTTGCAAAAGCTGATAAATACATTGTCAAGAGAATGGTAATCTAAGTGATTTCAGGTTGACATTCATGTTATCCGAACACCTCCCATGTTAGGACAAGACCCGGCAAACACACAGTGTAATTAAGCCTGAGATGTTGCAACAGGCTTTTCAGTCCCCAGGTGGATCTTCTAGCCACAACAGTGAGGTCACAAAAAAGCAACTTTAATAGTAAATTGTTATGCTCCACAAAAGAAACAATCATCATATAACCACTTACTCGGATCCATTCCTGCTCCATCATCCAAAAAGCAAAGCATAAATCCTCCTCGAAGGTCCTCCCGCCTCTCTATAAAAGAAGCGGCTGCCATTACTCGGCTGTTACCACTTATAGGATGACAGCCTGGGTATGAACAGAAGGTGAACCAAAGTGAAGCCTGGTAAAAAGAGTTAGGTCAAATCTAGTTTCTTCTAAACGTACTAAGCTAGTATGCATTGAACTTTAGGGCCCTTGAGGATGTGAAGCTTCTCTGGTGCTTTCTAACTCACAACAAAGCTTCCAAGAATCTGTTGGAAGGGGCCAGTATTGAACCACATTCAAGACCATTGAATATGCACGTCTTTTATATGTGCATGTCTTCTCTCTTTACTTACAGTTCTTTACATCTGCTCGATGCCATGGATCCCAAGTCATTTAAGTAGTCTATTATGTACTATACCTCATCAATTGTTCAAACTCAACAGGGTATCTTCCTTTGTGATTTAAGTCTGAGGTAACATTCAAAATGATGCCAGATGGAGTATGAGTACAATGGTGGCAGCTGCCACCTAAAAGATGAATTACTATGTTTATATATGACCACTACTAGACTAAACACAGATTGTGTCATATCCTTTCCGAGATACAGGACCTTGAAAAGAATCGAGATGATATAAGACACAGCAAGAGGTTCTCGGTTCTGGACTAGACCTGCTGGGTCAGAACTACAGTCCTCTAGCAATACGATACAGAGCAGCTGTAGCAGGGCTTCCTGACTAACAGGAAGGAGATACAACAGACTGTGGCCCACCAGTAAGTAGATGAGTGATTTTCTTAGTAACCTGTCTTATGCAGTGTCAAGTGGCAACACATAGCAGGTCATAACAATGGAGAAAAGACTCTCAAGTAAGGAAAAAGATCATACCAAGTTTCGAGGTGCCCTTTAACTCAGTGAAGTGTACATAAACAATGGGAATCAAATTGTACATATAAAACAAATTTTTAAAAAAAGAGATAAAAGATTTTTAAAAAAGAGGATAAAAAAAGGGAGTGAAGCAGAAGTGGAAGCAGGGAACCCAGACAAATCATGTACAGAACCAATAACACCAACCTCCCCAGTAGATATTTTCATGGTCCACTGCTCAGCACAAAAATAAAAGTTAACAAGAACAAAAGTCCACTAAAAAGGAGAAAGTCTGTGTAAAATAATCTAGGGTCAAGTCCAAGGCTACTTTGGAGCCTGTGCTCCAAAGAGTCCAAGCTTCAGTTCATGTTGTACAATTATCTATCCTGACAAATCTGTTTTAAATGGTTTTGTCCTCCCCTCAGGGGGGAAACTAAATGAGTCATGAATACCCTCTGCTAAATACACAAACTAATGTAAATTAAAATACTATTTTAGATGGACCATAAACCACAGAAATTTTCAAGTATCACTTAATTTTCGGGAGGCTGAACCCTCATTAAAATGCCTCTTGAAAGTTTAAGAAGGAGGCTCTTCCTGGAAGATGCTAGCAGATGAGAACATTTCTCCCTAAGGTAGTACCTCTTATCAAAATCTAGGTAATCCAAGTGAAATGTGGCAAGTAGGAACAAGGGTTTTTATTGTTCAAAAGTATTCAAAGTCTTCCAGTTTTCCATCTATAACAAGTAGTGTCACATGAAGACTTGAACTGGGTAAGGTACAAGCATGACTGCAGCACTGTCTTAGCATCTGCCCAGAGATGTATACTACGCATACGAATGTATACCATGCTATAAAATTATGTGATGTGAAGACTGATTTGAGATTTAAAAAGTCCCAAGACCACTGAAACTCCTTGACTAATACCCAAGAAGTTACTTTCTAGGCTCTTGTGTTAGGGTAAGATAGCCATACTATTTCAGCAGAGTTGTCACTTCAACTGTGGGTTCGAGTTCTCCTAGTTCAAAGATTCATCTCAAAGTTTTCTTCTATGGGGATAGAGGGATGATTCAGTGGTTGAGAGCACATAGTGCTCTTATAGAAGACCCAAGTCTGGTTCCCAGGAACCACACTGGGTGGCTCACAACCACCTATAACTCCAACTCTAGAGGATCTAATGCTGAGGGGGAGGGGGAGGGAGAGGGGGAGAGGGGGAGAGGGGAGGGGGAGGGGGGGAGGGGGGCGGGGGAGGGGGGGAGGGAGGGGGGGAGAGGGACGACGGGGTGAGGGCGGGGGCGGCAGAGAAGAAA